>NC_091059.1:22954003-23302170 GCF_000393655.2 Nicotiana sylvestris
GGAGGACTTGTCAGAGATAATTGGGCGGAACGCCACAGTAGAGTTCTCGTGCCATGATTCTGACACCGGTTGTATCACCACCCCCTCAGCCAGCCAGAGGTAGGGGTTAGGGAGCCAGAGGTAGAGGTCAGGCCGCTAGAGGTGGAGGTCAGGCCACTAGAGGTGGATGTCAGGCCGTTAGAGGTAGAGGCTAGGCCACTAGAAGTGGAGGCCAACCAGTAGGAGGTCGTCCTAGAGATATGGTTCAGAGTGTTGGGGACCAACCCCGATGTTATGCTATTCCATCCAGGATTGAGGTTGAGTCTTCTGACGCGATTATCACGTGTACGGTTTCAATTTGTAGTACAGATGCCTCAGTTCTATTTGATCTGGTTCTACTTATTCATATGTGTCGTCCTATTTTGGTTCATATTCGGTTATGCCTCGTGAATCTCTGAGTGATATATGTGTCCACACATGTGGGAGATGCTATTATTGTAGATCATGTCTATCATTCATGTGTGGTTACTATTGGAGGTCTTGAGACTCGTGTAAATCTCCTACTTCTTGATATGGTCGATTTTGATGTCATTTTGGGGATGGACATTGTCACCTTATCATGCTATATTAGATAGTCACGCCAAGATGGTGACCTTAACCTTTCCAGGGCCGCCTCTATTGGAATGGAGAGGGACTTCAGGCCATTCTACTAGCAAGGTTATCTCGTACGTGAAGGCTCGGCATATGGTTGAGAAGGGGTGTCTAGCTTATTTGGCTTATGTTTGTGATTCTAGTGTGGTGGTTCCTCCAATGGATTTTGTGCCCGTTGTTCGTGAGTTTCCAAAGGTGTTTCCTGCAAACCTGTCGGCGATGCCACCCGATAGAGATATTGACTTATGTATTGATTTGGCCCCCGGCACTCAGCCTATTTCTATTCCGCCATACCGCATGGCCCCGCAAGAGCTGAAAGAATTGAAGGAGGAGTTGTAAAACTTGCTTGATAAGGGCTTCATAGACCTAGTGTCTCCCCCTAGGGTGCGCCTGTGTTGTTTGTGAAGAAGAAGGATGGATCAATGAGGATGTGCATAGATTATCGATAGTTGAACAAAGTCACCATCAAGAACAAGTATCCATTTCCAAGGATTGACGACTTATTTGATCAGCTTCAGGGTGCCAAAGTATTTTCGAAGATCGATTTGAGGTCTAGCTACCATCAGTTGAGGATTAGGGCATCCAATGTCCCTAAGACAGATTTTCGGACTCGGTATGGGCATTGTGAGTTTCTAGTGATGTCATTTGGGCTGAAACATGCCCTAGCAGCTTTCATGGATTTGATGAACCGGGTGTTCAAACCCTATCTAGATTCCTTTGTGATTGTTTTATTGATGATATCTTGATCTACTCTCACAATCGAGAGGAGCATGGGCAGCATCTTCATATCGTTCTTCAGACTCTGAGAGACAGCCAGTTATATGCTAAGTTTTCAAAATACAAGTTTGGTTGAGTCCAGTTGCTTTCTTGGGTCACGTTGTATCAGTAGATAGTATTAAGGTGGATCCTAAGAAGATTTAGGCAGTCAAGAACTGTCCTAGACCCACATCAGCTACGGAGATCCGAAATTTCTTGGGATTAGCGGGCTATTACCATTGGTTTGTGGAGGGGTTCTCATCTATAGCAGCCCCGTTAACCAGGTTGACCCATAAGGGTGCCCTGTTTAGATGGTCGGACAAGTGTGAGGCGAGCTTTTAGAAGCTCAAAACTGCTTTGACTACGGTGCCAGTGTTGGTATTGCCCACATGATCAGGGCCTTATACAGTATATTGTGATGCATCTCATATTGGACTTGGTGCAGTTGGATGCAGGGTGGCAGGATTATTGTATATGCTTCACGGCAGCTGAAGGTTCACCAGAAGAATTACCATGTTCATGACTTAGAGTTGGTAGCCATTGTTCATGCGCTAAAGATATGGAGGCACTATCTTTATGGCTTGTCCTGTGAGGTGTTCACGGATCATTAGGTGTTTGCAGTATTTGTTCAAGAAAAAGGAGCTCAATTTGAGGCAGAGGAGGTGTTTAGAGCTATTGAAAGACTATGATATCACCATTTTGTATCATCCTAGAAATGCCAATATGGTGGCCGATGCTTTGAGAGGAAATCAGCTAGTATGGTCAGCCTTGCGTACATTCCAATCGGTGAGAGACCGCTTGCATTAGATGTTTAGGCTTTAGCCAATCAGTTTTTAAGGTTGGATGTTTCTGAGCCCAATCATGTTCTAGCTTGTACGGTCGTGGAGCCTTTATTGTTTGAGTGCATCAGGGAGAGGCAGTATGATGACCCTCATTTGCTTGTCCTTAGGGACATAGTGCGGCACGGAGATGCCAAGTAGGTTACGATTGGAGATGATGGAACTTTGAGGATGCAGGGTCGTGTTTGTGTGCCTAATGTGGATGGACTTCTAGTTGATTCTAGAGGAGGCCTACAGTTCCCGGTATTCTATTCATCCGGACACTGCCAAGATGTATCAGTACTTGCGACAACAATATTGTTGAAGGAGAATGAAGAAAGATATAGTGGCTTATGTGTCTCGGTGTCTAAATTGTCAGCAAGTAAAGTACGAGCATCAGAGACCTGGTGGTTTGATTTAGAAGATAGAGATTCCCGAGTGGAAGTGGGAGCTTATCACTATGAATTTCGTTGTTGGACTCCCACGGACTCAGAAGAAGTTCGATGTGGTTTGGGTTATTGTGGATAGACTGACCAAGTCAGCACATTTCATCCCTGTGGCAGTTACCTATTCTTTAGAGCGGTTGGTAGAGATTTATATCCGCGAGATCGTTCGTCTTTAAGGTGTGCCCGTGTCCATTATTTCTGATCGAGGTACGCAGTTTACCTCACATTCTTGGAGGGCACTGCAGCACGAGTTACGCACGTAGGTTAAGCTGAGCACACATTTTATCCTTAGACGGACGGGTAGTCCGAGTGCACTATTCAGATATTGGAGGATATGCTCCATGCATGTGTTATTGACTTTAGAGTCTCATGGGATCAGTTCTAGAAACTTGTGGAGTTCGCCTACAACAACAGCTATCAGTAGAGAATTTAGATGGCTCCCTATAGCATTATATGGTAGACGGTGTCGATTGTCGGTTAGATGGTTTGAGCCGGGGGAGGCTCGGTTATTTGGTACAGATTTGGTACAGGATGCCTTGGATAAGGTTAAGATCATTTAGGATAGACTTCGCATAGCTCAGTCCAGGTAGAAGAGTTTTGCCAACCGTAAGGTTCGTGATATTGCATTAGCCGGAGAGAGAGTGTTGCTCCGTGTGTCACCCTGAGAGGTGTAACGAGATTGGAAAGAGGGGCAAGTTGAGCCGTAGATACATCGGGCCTTTTGATATTCTTTAGAGAGTGGGTGAGGTGGCTTACAAGCTTGCATTGCCACCTGGTTTATCAACGGTCCATCCAGTATTCCATGTGTCCATACTTCGGAAGTATCACGATGATCTATCTCATGTGTTAGACTTTAGCACTATCCAGCTGGACAAGGATTTGACTTACGAGGAGGAGCCGATAGCTATTCTAGACCGGTAGGTTCGTTAGTTGATATCGAAGAGTTATCCTTCAGTTTGAGTGCAGTGGAGAGGTCAGCCTATTGAGGCAGCTACCTGGGAGTCTGAGTCCGATATGCGGAGTAGATATCCCCACTTTTTCCCAGCTCAGGTACTTTTCTATGTCCGTTCAAGGACGAATGATTGTTTTAGAGGTGGAGAATGTGATGACCCATAGGTCATCTTATGATTTAAAAACAAATTCTGTGTTTTGAGGCCGTTAAAACCTCATTTTATCCCTCTTTGATTTGCGAACGCAGTCCGGGCATGTTTCAGGAAAGCTTTTGTGTTGAAAGTTGATAAAAATAAGGATTGTTGCTTAAAAACATCATTTGAGTTGACTTCGGTCAATATTTTTGGTGAACGGACCCAGATTCGTGAATTAATAGTCTAGTGGGTCTGTATCAAAATATGGGACCTAGGCATATTCCCGGAATCAGATTCGGAGGTCGCTAGCTCGAGTTATAAATTTTTGATGAAAATTAAAAGTTAGAAAATTCAATGGTTTTAAAGAAATTATTAATGTTTGATCTTATTGGTATCAGGTCTGTATTTTGGTTCCAGAGCCCGGTATAGGTTCATTATAATATTTAAGACTTGTACTTGAAATTTGGTAAGAAACGGAGTTGGTTTGCCATGATTCGGACATCCGGTTGTAAAAATAAGAATTTAAAGTGTTCTTGAGAATTTCATGTGATTTGGTGCTAAATTCATAGTTCTAGGTACTACTTTTCCAATTTGATCACACGATCAAGTTTGTATGATATTTTAAGGCTTGTATGCATGTTTGGTTTGGAGCTCCGAGGGCTCGGGTGTGTTTCGGATAGGCTACGGAGTGAAAATAGGACATAGAACACTGCTGGTGCATCAGATTTTTGTTGTAGTCCTCAGATCCAACCACTGTTGGGTTCGCATTTGTGATGCACTCATCACATTTGCGAAAAGTCGCTGGGAAGGCCAGCATTCGCATTTTTGAACTGGGACAGGGGGAGGCAGTCTTCGCATTTTCGATCATTGGATCGCATTTGCGACCAGCTTAGTTCGTATTTGCGAAATTTTCTTTGCATTTGCGAAGATGGCAGAAATGTGAGAATCTTCGCAAATGCAATGGATTTCTCGCATTTGCAACATCTGTAGTTGGTAAAACTTGACTTTGACGGGATTTTTGCTCATTTTTCAAACCTTTCAAAACAAGAAACCCTCTAGGCGATTTTCCAAAGATCACTTCTTTCCCAAATCATAGGTAAGTGATTCTTAACTAGTTTCTTTCAATCTTTCACTTCATTTTACAAGATTTCAACCTAGAATCTAAGGTTTTCATGGTGAAATTGGGGATCTTTGAGTAGAAACTAGGGATTTCGAAATTTGGGGATTTAAACCTCAAATTGAGGTCGGATTCCAAAACCAATTGTATATCTAGGATCGGGGTAAATGGGTAATCGGGTTTTGGTCCGAATTTAGGGTATGGACCAAGCGAGCCCGGGTATTGACTTTTGTTGACGTTTCAATAATAGCCTAAATTGAATTCTTATCGATCGTGGGTGATTCCCAAGGCTTATTTTAAAACGTTTGGTTGGTAATTTGCTAGATATTGTTTGTTTGGAGGTGTGTTTGAAAGGCAAAGCTGTAATTAAGCTTTGAGTGGCCTTTGGAGCGAGGTAAGTATCGTGTCTAACCTTGACTTGAGGGAATTAGGATCACTCGGACTTTGTGTTATGTGAATTCCATGTGAGCGGCGTATATGCAAGGTAAGGAGTGCTTATACACCACCGAATTATTTGTTTTCCCCTTATTTATCGCT
Organism: Nicotiana sylvestris; assembly: GCF_000393655.2. NCBI lineage: Eukaryota > Viridiplantae > Streptophyta > Magnoliopsida > Solanales > Solanaceae > Nicotiana > Nicotiana sylvestris. The sequence goes on from NC_091059.1 coordinate 22,959,393, forward strand.
TTTCCTTAATTGTTTTCCCTCCTATCTTAATTGTTACATGCTCTAAATTTTTTCCATGCTTAATTGCTACGTGTTAATCAATGTTTTCTTATGTTAACCATGTTAGCTCTTCTCATAGTTTCCCTAATCCCTACTATTTGCTTAATTTGACTTGTTTGTACCTTTTAACTGTAAATTGCTGGTTTGGTCTCATTGTGTAGTATTATTTGTGTAGATTCTATATTGAACAAGGTTCATTTAGCCTGTTGAATTGACTGTGTACATTGATTGTTTCGCACTGATATGGTGTGATCGAGTTGCATGCCGTAACAGGTGTAATAATGGAGGATTGATATGGTGGAATAAAGGTGAATATATATGTACGGTGGGATCAAGTTGCACGCCATAACAGGTGAAATAAGGATGGATTGATATGGTCAAATAAGGGTAAATTATGATATTGATATTGATATATGGTGGGATCGGGTTGCGCGCCATAACAAACATATATATTATTTACTTTTATTGATATTGTTATGGTGGAATAAGAGAGGATTATGTGTTGTCTGGTGGGATCGGGTTGCGCGCCGCAACAACCTATATGTTTCTATTTTTTGAGTTGCGTTGTTTTCTTGTATTTTTATTTGAACTAGTAGATATTGGTAAATTTTAAACGACACTGGTTTATTTTCGAGGTTGTGGTTATCAATTCCTTTTGGCTGTTTAATTCTGTAGTGTATTTCAATTATTCTGTCATTATTATAAATTACATACAGGTTTTAGCATAAGTGACCCGCCTTAGCCTCATCACTACTTCGTCGAGGTTAGGCTCGACACTTACATGTACATATGGTCGGTTGTACTGATACTGCACTCTGCACACTGTGCAGATTTTGAAGACTGTCCCAGCGGCGGTTACTAGCGAGCTTGGATCGGACATTTGCGGAGTCTTGAGGTACAGCTGTTCCGCGCCCACAGCTCCTTGAGTCCCCATCCTCTTTTCTTTTAGTTGTACAACATCATTCAGACAACTTTGTACTTATTTCAAATCTTTATGTGTGTTACTTTAGAAGCTCGTGCACTTGTGACACCAGCTTCAGGGAATTGTAATAGACGTCGGTTGTTTAGCTTCCACATTTGTACTTAGAACATATCTATTATTTCAGTTCGTTATTAATGTTATCGTTTAAGCTACTAAAAGAAGTAAATTGTTCTAACATTGGCTTGCCTAGCAAGTGAAATGTTAGGCGCCATCACGATCCCGACAGTGAAAATTCTGGGTCGTGACATTTGGCCTCTTGTGCTCACATTACAAACTCATAACCACACGGACGACTCACATGCCAAGAGAGTGACAATATCTAATATCTACATGGACCACTCATGTACCAACAATAATAATGACTCATGACTACACTGACAACTCACGTGCCAACAGGATAACTCTCGCATAGAAGGCAAGTACGCGGGGGTACATGTAAATGGTCAATAACATCACGATTCATCTTTTTAACCGATATGGGTAATTTACTTACGTGTATTCTTGTGCAAGTGTTCTACCACAATTCAAGTCAACAAGTAAGAGTAGAGACAATGAATGGCACATAAGAAACAATTACCATGAAATATACACAGCATAACTCACCAGGGTAGGCACACCACTACACAAATAACAACAATAACAATGCCCCCAGGCCACCACAAGTCACCACAAATCATTTTCCAACATAGCCCACCTTGTTTCGCCACATGCGCTATAATAAGTAAATGCTTGTTGATACCCAATTTTTTCTGTATTTTCTATATGCAAAATATCTTTCAAAATAGCATGTATATGCATATATAAGTATGTACCAAAGTCCTATTATTTTTCTTAATTTTTCAAAGATTTTTAAGTCAATTTACTGCTCTGTTTTATCAAGGAAAACACAATATTTATCCCCAAAATTATTATTTTTAGGTGATTTATTTATTGGATTCTCATGTTTATATTAAAATATAGCTAAGATATTTTTCACACATTTTTACAAATTAATTTGGTATTTTAAGGATAAAATTGCGTAATTGCAATATTAGCCATTTTTATGTTTAAATCTGTCTCATGTTTATAAAATGGGATTTTGTATTTTTAAATTAATAATTATACGTTATAAGTATGTTTAGTGCTTTTTTTGATTTTCAGAAATTTGTTTATTATTTTTTTATAAATTAAATGGGAAAAAGGGGCTATTTAATTTATAGCCACATTTGGCCTAATTAAACCCAATACCCAACCCAAGTTAAACCAACCCAAGCCTAATCCTAAATCTACCCGACCCAACCCAGACTAAATCCTAGCCGTTAAACCAAATGACCCCCCAAGACCCCTCTCATTCCTCACTCAACCGACTCTCCCTCTATCTCTCTATCTCTAGTTCTCTCTAGAACCTTCCCCCTTCCCCTCCTCTCTGTTGAGTTCCATCCATCTTCTCCGGCTACCTCCTGGCCTGAATCCATGGTGGTTTCACCACCCACCAGCCTTCTATGGCTCCTCACGCTTGGTTATTGAAGTCTCATGACTTGACCACGAAGAGCTGGGTCCAAACCCTTGTTGATTCAAGTTTCACGGCCATCTCCGGCCTTTCTCCGGCAAGCCATGTCTGTTTCGAGCCTGGCCTCGACTCCTCCTGCTTAGATCCAAGTCTTTCTCACCGTTTGGGTTTCTCTGAAACCCTAGCTTTTGAGGTTTTTCTGATCTATGTATATCTGTTCCATATCCATGTTTTCCCTAAGCTTTTAAACGATTTTCGGATTTTTTTTTCAAAAGTTATGCTTTCAAAGCCTTTATTTTTCGATCTAGGGTTTTTAGTTGTTTCTCTGATTTTTCTTTTTCTTTTGTGTGCTTCTTCTACTATGTTTCTTCTACTGTATTCTGTGTTTCTTCTACTACATTTCTTCTATTGTGTTATCGTTAAGTTTCTGCTACCATGTTCTTATCAGTTTCCTCTACTGTGTTTTTAAGTTTCTGCTACTGTGTTCTTAATCAGTTCTTCTACTATGTTTCTCATTAGCTTCTTCTACTATGTTTCTTTTACTGTGTTTCGCATGTTGTTCTTTTACTATGCTTCTCATGAGTTTCTACTACTGAAAGAGCATGCTAAAGGGTCTCAGTTCCTTTCTAAAACCTCTGAACCTGTTTCGATTAGTATTTTTTCCTTGATTTCTTGTCCTCTCACCTTTGCACTCGATTGATGGTAAAAACTCTAGAATTTGGGGGTTCATCTGAGTTTTGAGACCATTGGCTATGTGATTTGCTTGTGCTTCATCTCTGAACTTGCCTGATTTCAAAAACCATAATCTTTTGGACCTATTTGAGTTCCTGGAGTTGTTTCATCTACTGCTTCATTAAGTTTCAAAATCATTGTTTCAATTTTGTTTCTTCATATGATTCTGACTTTTGCTAAACTCTATAAGACCTTCCACTTGACCCTTTTCGCATGCCTGATACTTGTGTGCTCTTTATATGTGCTGAACTTCCCTCTAAAAGGGCTTTCAATTTTTGATTAATTTCAGACTTCCTTTTGTATAAGTTTTATTGATTTCCTTCCTTGTTTGTTGGCTTCCCTATTACTCGACTAAAGTTAAAAACTTTTCTCAACTTTTCTAACTTGGTTCATTCATGGACCAGTGAGTACAAAATCTCTGATCCTTGATTTACTGGCTATTAATTGATTTCTTTTACCTTATTTATGCAACCGTTTATTTCAAAGCTCTTCCCCTAAAATATACTTCTATGTATTATTGCCTACTTTGCACAAGATGTTTATTTGATCTCTTTCCTTAAATAGTTTTACCTTTTGAGTCTGAATTCCTTAATTAAAGGAAGTCTTGTGGTGATTGATTCTTAATTGACATCCAGTTCCTTAATCATTTTCTTACCTTATTTCTGCCTATTTTTCACACTATAAATACACGACTCTTTCATTAGCATATCATCACTCATAGTCTTTCTGAACTTACACGCAATAGTATTCTCTCTTATTGTCTGCACTGTGGCCTGTTTGCAAAACCTACCGCTTTTCTCTATTTGTTTCTTTGAAACTGGTATGTCCTGATTTAAGCTTTAGCACCACAACAAAGTGTTTATTTACTGCTTTCGTATCTGTGTCTACTCACTGTTTCTATATAGTTCAACACTTACTTTAACATGCTGATTTCTTTCTGCATGTTCTATTCTGAATCCCAAACCCCTGCCCCATATGTGTTTGAGCTATGGTTTAAGGCATGGCAATATGCAAATTATTGTCCATGAATTAAATTTAATTCCTTGGGATCCTAACCTCTAAATAGTGTGTTCTAACAGGCTTATGAGTATGCTGGCATTCTCCATTGCTGGGCATGCCCACAGCCTGCCCTTGCCTCTTTCAATTTCTCTATTCCCCCTGAACCCCTTATGTGTACTTATTTTTAGCTATTTCCCCCTCATTTCCCCCTTTTAGAATTCTGTTTCTGCACTTACACACTCTCTTAGTCTTTAAGTTCTACCCTTCTCTTGTGAGCCTTGCCTTGGGATCCTTTGAGCTCCCTCTGAACATGGACACTTGAGGGCTGGCCCTTCCACACTGCACTTGTCCTAATCTAATAATACATTTGGGTGCCCGGAGTCCTTTTGAGGCTCTTAGGGAACTTTGACACACTCGAAGGGGAGAAATGCTTTGGATCTTGATCTTATGGAGTTGGTTTACCTCATATTTACATTTTTCTGATGTATTTTACATTATTCTAGGCTTTAGTAATTTGTAATAAACTCTTGGGGATAGCTAGTGAAAAAGAAGGTAACTATGTATGCAAAGGGTAGATACCATGCCTATAGGTCATTCTAAATTCTGCAACTCTCATATAGAAATCATGCCTATAAGTCATTTTGAAATCTGCATGCATATAGAAATCATGCTTATAGGAATCATGTACATAAGTATGGAAATCTGAATTCTATATATACATATAGAAAATATGCCTATAGGTCCTTCTAAATCTTGTATATTCATTTTCATCTAGAAATCACGTTCATAAGTTTTAAACAATCAACTGCATATAGATATCATGTTCATGTCTTAAAACAAATTCTGCCAGTTAGATACCATGTTTAGAGGTTAAAACCCATCTTATGCATTTAGATATCATGTCTATAAGGTTTCTGCACTTTTACCATGTCTATAAGGCTTCTAATCAACTACGCATAGAAAGCATGTCTATAGAAATTATTAAGCGAATCTGAATCGCTTCATTCACGTCTAGAGCTAACTAGTAATAACAAGGATCATCATTTGCAGAACTCATGACCTTCGTAAAAACTTACTTTCTTTAATAATCCGACAACCTTTTTAACTAGTATGTATTTAGTTTATTATTATTGCTTTTTGAATTCAGTAGATACCATGCCTATAGGATCCTTGTCCAACATTTAGGCAAGCCTTAGGGCAAAGTTATAAACTGAATTTGTGCTATTAACTAAAACTAGCAAGCAGACCAGATTCGGGCTTCTTATCTGAATTATGTAATAAATCAGTCTGCCTCAACCTTTAAGTTCTTAATCAGACCATAACAGTATGTGAAAGTCATGCTAATTATGTGCTTTCTTTGTTCAAGGAGGTATATCTGATCCTTTTCTTGTTATGTGCTTTCCCCAAACTTGCTATACATGTTTTTGTGTGTCGCCTTAGAATTTTGCCTTTAAAACTACAAATAAGCCTAATATCCCTCCCCCTTAGGATTGGTAGTCCTAAATTCCTCCAGGCCTGATAGGATTGGGACGGGTAATAGCATGCAATAAGCAAACGAGACCATTCCACGCTTTAATACCTTAACGGGTGGGAAAGGGTATATATGGATATGATGACCATGCGATAACGTCTCGTGTATCCCCTCACTAAGGAGTGATTACCGGATGTTATGTGGGGTGATCAATATTATTAATAAACCTAGGACCCTCCTTTTCCCTTTGTTTCTTTGTTTCTTCTAAAGATTTCAAACCATTTCTTTTAAGAAAATTAGCTTCCTTTTAATTCTTTCCAATTTTGTTTGTAACCATTATATGAAATCCCCTCTTATTTGAAGCTTTATTTGCCTACATGTTATTTGCACCTAAATTCACAACAATAGTCTGGTCGGGAACCACACTAGTGGATCTTGAGGGGTGCCTAACACCTTCCCCTTGGGATAATTTCAAGCCCTTACTCAATCTCTGGTTACTCAAATCAAACCTTCTTGATGTCCTAATGCACCTTAATCATTAGGTGGCGACTCTTCAATTCAAACCCAAAAATTCCCAGAAAAGGGAATGAGTTGTCCTCCCAAATGTCATAAACCCGATTTTGCGAGAAAAAAGGGGTGCGACAATGCCCGCCTTGTCTCACCACACGTGCGTAATCACATGCCCACCTTATCTCGCCACATGCGCAAACCCACATATATAGCCCGCCTTGTCATGCCGTCTGTGCATATATCAATAGTAACAATAGCACAACAGAAAGAGGTAAATAATAGGGGCGCTCCCGAGGTACCGCCTCGTAGTCCCAAAAGTAAATATGCAACAGGGCGCTCCCGAGGTACCGGCTCATAGTCCCAAAAGCAAATATGCAATAGGGATGCTCCCGAAGTACCACCTTGTAGTCTCAAAAGTAGATATGCAACAATGACAAAAACACAAGAATATGACAAGTAAATCAACTCGGGAAATCCAGAACACAAAGAGATGGAAGAACGAACTCACAAGGAAAGGTACAATAGGGAATAATGGTACAACATAGAAATAACTCAACAAGGAAGAGATATTATGTCGCAAAGATACCACATAAGTAAAAATTCAACGATATGAGAGATAATGTGAATCAATGACTCCAATTAAGGGTAAGTCAACAATGATAAAGGATTGAAAATATTCAATTAGGGTTGAACAATTATGGAATATTATTAACAAACTCAATTGAGGATAAGCAATTACAGAAAGGATAGCATAGCAATAAAAGAAGTAATAACTTCAGTTAAAGCACATAAGAGTTTAATTGGTAATAAGAGCAAAACATGGAACAATTAATTCCAACGAAGACCATAAGGTGAATTTAGTGAATGGGGATTTTAACATAACAAAACAACTTCATTTCTAATGAACATAATAAACTAAGAGCCCTAAATAGTCAAATTTCCACAAATAAGACCGAGCACATACTCGTCACCTCGCGTACACAGCTTCACATGACACAATTAGCACCAAAGAATTAAATCTAAGGGATACTTTCTCCACACAAAGTTAGGCAAGATACTTACCTCAAAAAAGCTAGATCCCCACTCTAAAATGAACTTCTCGAGTGAAATAAACTTCGGACGGATCAAATCTAGCCAAAATAACTTCAAAGCATAAATAAAACTCATAAGAAACTATTCTGGATAATAAAGCTTCAATCTTTATCAAAAACTAAAAATCAACCCAAAAGTTGACCCCTGGGGCCGCACAACGGAACTCGACAAATTCATAAAATTCAAATATTCATTCAATTATGAGTCCAACCATACTAATTTCATCCAATTTCGACTCCGAATCAATGTTCAAAACCTAATTATTCTCTTTAGAAAAGTTTTTGATAAAAATCCCTAGTTCTCCAATCAAAATATGGATTAATTCAAAAATAAACTTTTGTAATCATATTAAAATACAAAAATTATAGCTAGATACTTACCCTCATTAAAATACGAGAAGAACTCCGTGAAAATCACCTCAGCTGAAGCTCTACAATTCAAGATATGCTCAGAATACCAAAATAACGCGGTCTGATTTTTTTATACTCAGGGATTTTCACTTTTGCGACAAAACACCCGCACCTGAACATTTACAGCTGTAATTTCTACTTTTGTGGACCATATTTCGCACCTACGGGGTCGCAGATGTGGACCCAACTTCGCATCTGCGAAGCGCCAGCACCAGTTCTCTTCTCCGACACTAAAATGAGCATACTTCCTCATACTATGTCCAAATTCAACAATTCTTTTTGCTATGGATCCATAATTATGATATAGATCTAATTCTTAAATCAAAACATAAATTAGAGCTTATTTTATTAATGTGGTATCATTTATGCTTGAAGAAATGAAGTCGAAACATAAAAACGAGCACAACATAACCCAAACCTATTCAAAACTCACCTGAGTCCCTCGGGACCACGTCTGAACATACCAATAGGTCCAAAAAGATAATGCAGACCTGATCGAGGCATCAAATCACATCAAACAACATCAAAGCTACGAATCACACCTAAAATCAAACTTAATGAACTTATGAACTTTCAACTTCTACAACTCGCGTTGAAACATATTAAATCAACCTGAAATAACGTTAAATATTGCATGCAAGTCTCAAATAATATAACGGAGATAATCCAACTCTTGGAATCACAATCCGAGCCCCATATCAACAAAGTCAACTCCCGGTCAAATCAACTTTCCAATTTTCGCCAAAATGCTTCAAATTATCCTACAGCCCTCCAAATCCAAATCCAAATGCACGCCTATGTCCAAAATCATCATACAAAGCTATTAGAATCATCAAAATACCATTTTGGAGTTGTCAACATAAAAATCAAACTCCGGTCAACTCTTACCGTTTAAGCTTCTAAAACAAGAATCCTTCTTCCTAATTGATCTTGAATCATCCGAAATCCAAACTCCACCACACACGCTAGTCATAATACATAATACGAAGCTAGTCGAGACCTTAAGCCACCAAACAGAATGCTAATTCTCAAAGCGACCGATCGGATCATTACAAAAAAAGGATTCGACGGATAGGTACACCAAAAAGTTTTAAATCAAACTACAAAATATTTTGCTATACAATTATTACCCCCAAACGCATACGCAAGTATACGTGATCGACAAGTAATATAGGATTGTAAGTCCAGATATCGTACCCACAGGGACTTGTGATTAACTATCAACTAAATTAAACCAAACAATTAGTCTGTTCAAGCGAATTCTAACGTATGAATATTTAGCTAAAACTAATCTAGAGTAACAAATTAAGAGATTAAAGAAAACAAGTAGGCAAATTATAGAGGCGAATTAAATGTGAGTGAATATTCTAGAGCTATGGGTTAGCTAACAATCCCGTTGAGTTTTTAACTTAAATCATCTAGTTAATTTATCTGGTTTATTGATTGACAGAGTTAATATTGCTCGTAGCCTTCTCCCGAAGTAAAACTCGCCTATTCAAGCTAACCTGACGCCTATATTCCTATGGAATTAGGATTAACAAGAACCCATTTATAATTCCCGTATAATAACCAAGCAAGGCGATTAGGTATATTCCTATCCTAACCGCAAATCCTCCCCCCTCAGAGTTAAGATCTTGCTCTACTCAATCTTATATGCAATCTAGAATTCCCTCTCCAGAGTTCATTCCTAGATTCGTAGATACTATTTAATTGGTGATCAAGCAATCAAATAATTAAGCGCAAGATTGAATAAATAAACCAATATAATAAAATAATAAGAACAATTCAAGCTTCAAACTACAACGTTCATGTAGCACCCAAAACTCTAGAACTAATAAACTATGAAATTAAAGGAAGAGAAGAGAAGAAAAACTAGTCAGAAGCCTCCTCCATGTGTGGTTTGTGTTCCTCCACATAAATTTTCCTTCAAAGTGTGTTAGATATCACCAAAGTGGCATCCTCCCCTCCCCCCAAAAAATAGGTTTAGTCTTGCTTTTATACGTATTGGGTAGGTCTAGGGCCAAAATAAACTTGTCCCGGGCGAAATTGGACAAAATCACGTCACCGGCGCCCAGCCCGGTGCCAGGCGCCCACCAGGGTGCTACCCAAATTGTTAGTACTATCTCCAGCGCCACAGGTGGCTCCAGGCGCTGCCTGTAGTGACCAAATGCGCATTTTCCCGATTTTGTTCGTTTTAGCTCAAATCTTGTGTGTTTCGCCCCCAATTGCTCCCGAATCATTCCTACAAGTAAAAACACTTCAAATTAATATAAATCATATCATTTAACATCCCAAATTCATGAAACAAAAGTAAAATATGAGGCAATATACATAGAAATATATATGCTTTAAGCTAAACATCAACACCCCACACTTAGACTCTTGCTCGTCCTCGAGCAATGGGACAATCTAATAAACCCCCAACTACATACAAGTATCAATTATAGAGGAGAACCTTAAATTTTAACCACACACTATACCCTTGACTATTATCAATACCAGCACACAAGTATGAACATACAAAATTTCACACTCTTCCCATTAAAGCATGCCCAAGTATAACCCTTCAATTCAATCAATTTCAACAACCTATTTGTCACCACCCAACCTTAGAAGCCGACTTGCAACCACTAAGAACCCTCAATTCATGCACTTACCCAACACGAAAGTTTACAACATTACTAACCATTCATGAGAACATGTGCCCTTACCAACAAACAAAAGAGTAAATATAGTAGTCTACACATTCAAATATACTTTTGAATATAGATTAAGGACATCGTACAATTGAACAAAATTCGCTCACTCTCACAAAGAGTTCATATGCATCCCGTGGTCGTACCATAAGCTTGCCCGTAGTGTATATCTTTACTAATTTAAGCTAGTCAAATCTAGGATCAATTAGGACTTTAAGGTTGTAATGGAGGCTAAGGGGCTTGTATGGTACATTTAGAAATAGTGACTAACCCTCTTAAGCACTTTAATACACTACATTCACAATTCAAGCGTATATTCTTCTCAACCAATTCACTTTCCATATAAAACATAGCCCTCTTTTAAATTAAGCACTTCTATATTTCCACTAGCAAAAATCAATAAGAATCAGAGGTGTGTATTTTCTCCATTATTTGTACTATCATATACTTTTTTTCTTTTCTTGCAATTTTTCTTTTCCTTTCTTTTTTTTTTCTTTTCACACACTCCATACATTAAAGTTCATCGGCTCGTGACTTTTAAATTCAACTTTAGTGCACCAACGGGCCTTTCCATTGTTCCACTCAAAAGCTACTCCCCAATCTCTAGCCGTACTTCTTTTAGCGACTAAGTGCCTTAGGAGGTAAAGGTTCAATCAATATCAAATTAAAAACAAAATAGGGGTATGACTTGTAATGTGGTTGCCAAAGAAAAGGTCTATAGGCTCAAAGAGGCTAGCAACGAAAAATTTTATTTTCTTATGTGACAAGCACATCTATGATCAAGCAAGAAAATGCCTACGTCATCTCCTAGATTAGCACAACTTACAATTTTGCTTCAATTAACACACGGGGCAAGTTCTAGACTACACAAGATAGCATAGAAAATCACAAAACCTCACACACATGTTGCACATGACTCAATCACAATGGTTTTGTTCAACTCTCAAGTCAAGCAAGCACACATAATTGAGAATTTTAAGCAATATTGCAATATGTGGCATACAAGTCAAACAACTGAGAAAAGGCGTCACAAAATAGGTTATTTACTTTACTTAGGCTTAACAATTCAAACCAAATATACGGGAAAATAGAATGTATGTCATAGCCTAATGTGCCAGCATCAACCATGTCAATGAGTATCTTAGAGCGACTCAGTTTCTTCCTAAACTACTCCTAAAAAAATAAAGTACCCGGTTCGAGCTACACCCTTGGAAAAGAACTGGCGCCCAAATAAAAACCAAGAGATACTACTTAACTATCCTAAAAAAATCTTTTTGTTGTTTTTAATCAGAATTATCCCTCAAGAAAATTGTCCAAAAGATCCATCATCGGGAAAAATCTAAACTTTTTCTAAAACTTTTTTTTCAATTTTCGTTTTTTTAACTAGACTTGTCTACTACGAGTTCTAAAAGAAAAACTAAATAAAAAAATAGTTTATACAATTATACTTCAGAAAGTGGTTTTACCACCCCACACTTATTTTATGCATAGTCCTCGATGCATGATCATAGAGAAATATTTTAACACAGGAGTGAGAAATACTCCCTGAGATCCTCTCGGGCCTAGCTCGGACATGATCCTCAATCTTAAGGGTCGGGACGACCCCACACTCAAGCTCAAACATGCTACTCAGCTTCAACTTTGGGTACTCAGCCTTCCCCTACTCTGCAAAACAAAAATAACACGAAACTTGACACTATATAAAAAAATAAAAAATTAAAATACAGGCTGGGTTGCCTCCCAACAAGCGCTTGATTTAACGTTGCGGCACGACGCTATCACTTTCACTACTTTTCCTTCCACTTTGAGGATATAAATTATACCTCCAATTTTGCATCAATTTTTCTATCAGGTTCCTGGGGCGGTGGTATAAAAATAAATGAACCAAGCAATAGGTATCGCATCTTGCACTTCTTGGCCTTTAAGTGAGGGATGTCGTTTTGTCTCCTTGACATCACAAATTTCAGAATATAAGCACTTTGTTCCTCATCCATTAACTCCTTCATATGCTCGACTGGATCAATTCCCATGTCACCAACCAAAAAATTTTTAGAATGAGTCCAATACGCTCCATCTCCAAAATTGAATTATTTTTGACATCCTCAATTTTGCACTATTTGTCAACCTTGGCATCATTAATAATATTTTGGTCGAATAGTTGAAGTTCCTCTTTCCGCTCCTCAAGCTAGCCAGTATCCACAAGTATTGGTTGTAGGACATCAGACGCCTCAACCTTTTTATTCAGTTGATCATGCAGGTCATGCATATCTAAGCCAAATTGGTCTATTTCTTGTCTGAGCTCAGTTCTTTCGTCTATCAGTTGTTCTGTCATAATTGAAAGACCATCACAGAGAAGCTCATGAGGTTTTATCAGTTGAGCTTGTTCCTCTAGCCAAGATTGGCTCACTATATCTGCTTCTTCTAAATTATCTTCTGGTGGGAACTCGCTCTCTTTAGCCACTTCCTCCGCCTCTGCCTTCATTCTCATGATTGCTGCACTAATTCTTTGTATAGACTTTTGATTTTCATCTTGTTGCTCGGCTACTTGCCTCATCATCATGTCATGTTGCTCGGCTACTTGCCTCATCATGTCCATAATACGAACCACGCTTTTCATATCCTCCACTCCATTGCTCCTATCAAACTCATAAATATTATTAGAAACATTATAATAAGAACTCTGAGAAGGATAACAAGAATTAGGACAATCATCCCAATGACAACATTGACAACCATACACATTACAAATATTCCACCCATAAGATTGAGATGCACAAGTTTGCCCTAAGTGTGGTCCTCCACAATATGGACAAGGATCACCATAATAAGAATAACCAATATTCGACCAATTATCATTCCAATATGCCATGTCAACAAAGATAATAAAATATAACTAAGTTAAAAATAAAAATAAAAACTTGAATAGGCAAAAAGTAAAAATCCAATCTAGTAGAATAGTTAATTTCTAAGTCCCCGGCAACGACGCCAAAAACTTGTTACTCCCAAACGCACATGCAAGTATACGTGGTCGAAAGTAATATAGAATTGTAAGTCCAGATATCGCACCCACAGGGACTTGTGATTAACTATCAACTAAATTAAACCAAACAATTAATCTATTCAAGCGAATTCTAAGGTATGAATATTTAGCTAAAACTAATCTAGAGTAACAAAGTAAGAGATTAAAGAACACAAGTTGGCGAATTATAGAGGCGAATTAAATGTGAGTGAATATTCTAGATCTATGGGTTAGCTAACAATCCCATTGAGTTTTTCACTTAAATCGTCTAATTAATTTATCTGGTTTATTGATTGACAGGATTAATATTGCTCGTAGCCTTCTCCCAAAGTAAAACTCGCCTATTCAAGCTAACCTAACACCTATATTCCTATGGAATCAGGATTAACAAGAACGCATTTATAATTTCTGTATAATAACCAAGCAAGGCGATTAGGTATATTCCTATCCTAACCGCAAATCCGCCCCCCCCTCAGAGATAAGATCTTGCTCTACTCAATCTTATATGCAATCTAGAATTCCCTCTCAAGAGTTCAATCCTAGATTCGTAGATAGTATTCAATTGGTGATCAAGCAATTAAATAATTAAGTGCAAGATTGAATAAATAAACCAATATGATAAAATAATAAAAATAATTCAAGCTTCAAACTACAACGTTCATGTAGCACCCAAAACTCTAGAACTAATAAACTATGAAATTAAAGGAAGAGAAGAGAAGAAAATCTAGTTAGAAGCCTCCTCCAAGTGTGATTTGTGTTCCTCCACGTAAATTCTCCTTCAAAGTGTGTTAGATATCACCAAAGTGGCGTCCTTCCTCCCCCCACCCCCCACCCCCGCAAAAAAAAAGGTAGTCTTGCTTTTATACGTGTTGGGTAGGTCTAGGGCTGAAATAACCTTGTCCCAGGCGAAATTGGATAAAATCACGTCACCGGCACCCAGCCCGGCGCCAGACGCCCAGCAGGGTGCTGCCCAAATTGTCAGTACTGTCTCCAGCGCCACAGGTGGTGCCAGGCGGTGCCTGTGGCGCCCAAATGCGCATTTTCCCGGTTTTGTTCATTTTAGCTCAAATCTTGCGCGTTTCGCCTCCAATTGCTCCCGAATCATTCCTACAAGTAAAAACACTTCAAATTAGTATAAATCATAGAATTTAACATCCCAAATTCACGAAACAAAAGTAAAATATGAGGCGATATACATAGAAATATATATACTTTAAGCTAAACATCAACAATAAAAATACTTGTAATAAAACCATAATTTTATAAATTAAAACTAACATAAAACAAGAGAACAAAAGAATTTTACTAAAAAGGTAAGCATAAAATCAAATGAAAGAGAGAGTTGAGAGTATCTGTAGTATGTAGAGAGCTTTTGTTAAAAATATTTTTGTACAACTTGACTTTTAAATTATAAAATTTATTTAAGAAATAACTTTTAAGATTAGTTATTTGTTTTTATATAAATTTTTAATTTTAAGAGTTATTTATTAGGAATTTTGTTTTAGACTGAAAAAAGAGTTAAATAGACAACATATGGTGGTCCCCGTTTTGTTTTGGAAAATAAAATAAGCAGGTAAAAATATTTGGACAGGGATTCAAAAACCATGAACGCTCACTTTGAACAGTCTGGACCGTTGGATTATCTCGCTCAATTGTATTAAGAGTGTTAAGCATATGATATATAGCCATAAAAAATAATACTTGACATATATGCACAATATAATTGATTGGCAAAAGGATGTTCCTTGTTCACCTTTGATATAGTGTAGCTACACCACTGCCAACAGCTATATATAAATAGGATCTCGGTAGCAATTATATATAAACGAAAACAAGGGCTCTTTCTTATTTCTCTCTCTCTCTCTCTCTCTCTATATATATATATATATATATATATTCTGTTAAAAAAAAGTATGATGATTCTTTTTTTGTCTAGATCTATACAAATCTGGTTCACTAAAAGCTAGCAAGTAGAATATGTTAGTTTGAGTGCCCGTATGGATTGGTAAGAACTTGATTCTTTACCGTATTTTTTAAGCGTAAAATAAATAAGCAATAAAATGAATAGTGCGATTTTACGTGAAAAATCACCCTGCTCAAAGGGGGCAAAAATCACGACCTACCACGTAGGATTTTCAACTCCAACTCCACTAGAACAATGAGCCAAAATGTATCAATAACAAGACTATAATTCAATACTCTCCAGTACTCCTACTACTCCTATTTGGTTTACAAGCTACTCTAACTTGTAAAGCAAATTGCTCACTCGAACTCACTAAGCGTTTATGATATTTTATTACAACTCAATTTCCTAAAACACATTCACTAGACTGACTCAGAAGAATACAAAAAGCAAGTGCTCAACACGAGAAAAAGACAGCTTATATCATTTTAGTTGATGTGTAAAATAATAGTTTGGAAATCCAAAGTCAATCCTATTTAAACATGACTTGAGATCTTCTAGAAGTTATATTCAAGGTCAGATTCCTCTTTTATAGAACTCCTACTATTCCAAGAATTCCACACGCTCTGGACTTTTGTCTCTGACTAAATTATCCAAATCTTCTTGAGCAACGATCCTTATCACGCATAGCAGCCATGTTCCACCAAACTCTGACTTAGGTAACTTTGAGATAAAGTTACTATCTTGGACATACGTATAAGTATCAATCATGAAGAGCTGATCATTCAACTTGAGGAGCTAGTTCTTCACAATAATTAAGTAGCTACATCGAGGAACTGGTTCTTTGAGTAGTTAGTCACACTTTGTTAATCATCGAAACTTCAATACTCAACAAATTCCCCCTTTTGATGATTACAAACTTTGCACACAAACAGACCCATGCAATCACATCAAAGAACCAGATACAAGTCACAACCCACAACCTTCCAACCTTATCTTTCCCTTTTGGCATCATCGAAAAAAAACACAAACACACATTAGACATTAAGCTTAGATTCAAGGCCAACAAGCAACAACACAAGCATAAGAAAGGGCAACTAATCTAGGGTGATGATCTAAAAGAGTACAAAGCCGTAAAGAAAAGTAATATGAGACATTAAGTAGTGCCAAAAGAAGTCAAGAACCTTATATTCATCATTAGAATAAAATAAACTAAGCATATTACAGATAAGTCAGACTAAGAAAGAAGAAACAAAAGATAAAACATCACTAGAAAAGTAAAAGAACTAAGGACACTAGGAAGGAACAAGTTCAAGGGTGAGAGATAGAGGGGGTCAAAGCTTTCACAAGGGTAGCAATCTGTTAAGCATGGGCCTCCCTCTCAGTTCATTATTGTCTTCATGAAGCTTGGCATTCTCTTCAACAGCCAACTCCAACGTCTTGCTGAGTTCTGCAATCCTACTGCTCCTAGGAAGAATGGCAGATCCTATAGGTCCTCTAGCCATGATCTCCTCATAGCCCACTGCTTGAGGGTAACAACATCCAAAACATCATTGTGATTTTCAAACTTAAGCTCATGTAAGGCAATGTTGAGCTTGTCAAATAACTCGGTCAGCATGAAATTATATGGCATAGCATGCTTTGATTTGGAGGCATCTGCAGCTCTTGCCATGTGCTGAATCATCAGGCTGAGGAGATTTATAGATCGACCAGTATCAAGTATTTCCATCACTGTCATGTCCAGAAAAGTATCTTCATGCCTTCTCTCAGACCTCTAAAGAATACATGAGTTGACAAACTGAAACAGTAGCTTGTGAAAGGGAGTCATATCAGTCTTATACATTTTATAGGGAGCATCTAGTTCAAACTTTTGGGAGAACTTCTTGGTTACCACAATATCAGTGTCAACATCATTGTCTATGGCTAGCCACTTCTTCTTCAAATAATTGTCAAATCCCAATGAGGGGATATTCAGAAGTAGCCCCAGTTCATCACCATCAAACTCCATGTGAAAGTCCCCTACTTTACTCTTGACTACATTCCCATCAAAAGTGAATTTATGTAGAACTCCACCATCGTAGGAACACATACTGGGGGGAAAGCTTTGACAAACATGTGCTTCCACCCCTATAACACCAGTTTCTCAACCAGTTAAGACATTCCCTTCTCATCAATATTTGCAAGAATCTTCCCATTTAGCACTTTTTTATTCCTGAACTCTATGAGTCTATCAACTACAGATGTCCTTTCATGTCTTATCCATACTTGCTCTTGCAGAAGAGAGAGCAAGTTTGGTGACTTTGGCACCCCTTTTCTGTGGTGTAGCAGAATTTGCTGGCAAAGCTGAGTCAGATTCTTATTCTCCTTCCAACTCAACAACAGGTTCTACAATTGAAACCTTCTTCTTTGGCTTCTTTGCACTTCTGGATTATTTCATGATTTGTGCATCAACAACCTTTCTTTTACTCCTTGTAAGGGGAGTTCTAGCAGGAGGAGCCACTTCTTTCCTTTTTGAGACTTCTGCCTTTATAGATTTCATAGTGGTCTTTCTGGTCTTCTTTCCTAACTCAGAAAGTGGCATATCATCTTCATAACCGCTAACTTCTACATCTCCAGTGAAAGGAGTTAACAGAGACCTAGGTTCTTGAGGCCTTGTCTCTTTACCAATTTCTTCTGAAGTGGTTATGACACTGTTTCCAATTGTCATGGAACCTTCAGATTCC
Source organism: Nicotiana sylvestris (assembly GCF_000393655.2). Classification (NCBI taxonomy): domain Eukaryota; kingdom Viridiplantae; phylum Streptophyta; class Magnoliopsida; order Solanales; family Solanaceae; genus Nicotiana; species Nicotiana sylvestris. The sequence goes on from NC_091059.1 coordinate 22,977,458, forward strand.
TCACTCACATTCTCCTCTATTTCCTCACTCTAATCATCACCTCCTTCACTCTCACTTACTTTTTCTTGATCCTCACCCTCACTTTTAGAAACCTCCTCTTCCTCACTCTGATTTTCTTCTTCTACAGAATTTTTAGCATGTTCACTTGTCCTCTCCTCTGTATAACACTCTTTCTCATCTCCATATACTCCCCCATTCTCACTCTTTTCTGCTTTATTGGTTATGTTTTGAGCATCATGTTCCTCATGACTAGTCACAACTTCTTCTTCTTTTTCACCTTTATCATCTTCTTCATCCTCGGTCCAACTAAAATCAAGGCCATCAGAAGCCTCATTTTGCACTAGTTCTTCTCGCCCTTCCCCTTCAACCACAGGCTCCACAGTCATTACATCTTCCTCATTTCCCGGATCCCTTGTACGCTCTTCCACCGTGAATTTTTCCATCGGTAACTTCTCACCCATAGGTGGAAGAGTATCTAGGGGTGCAACTTCTATAGCAGAAACCAAAACATCTAGCTTAGAAGTAGGATGTTGTACCTGATCAGTAGTGCCTATACCTGATTCCCCCTAAATCACAGATTCCTTGACTCCAGTATCACCTAGCATCCTCAAGCACTTTCTTGACATATTTTCTTGAATTTGCTTTAACCTTAGCTGGCTTAGAGGTATCTTTCGTAGGAGGCTCAGGTGCATGGGTAGTTGATTTTGAAGGAGAGGGTATAGTGGAGATGGGAATGATAAGAGCAGGAGTAACAGTAGGTACAGGGGAAGATGGGGTAGGTTTGGTAGAGGGTACCAAAGAGAAGGATCAGGTGTGGGTGTGGGTTTTCTTGAAGGCATGTCATTTTTCTTCAATTTGGGCTTCAAGATTTTAGGTTTTTCTTCAACCTTGGTTGATGATTTAGCTTGAGAGGGTGTTTGACTGGCTTTAGTCATAGTGATCAGATGAAAGACTCGAAGAAGATAAAGAAACGGTTGATCCTTGATAATTGCTTTTGATTCTTGCTTATGGTTTGAGATAAACAATGAGGTTAGAGAAGCTGATCATAATAGCCTTTTAAAGGTGTTACTCCTAATTTGACTGGAAGAGAGAAGGTGACCAAATTTGAGTTCTAACAGGACTCTTATAATAATTACTTTGACTATAAGGTTTTTAGGAGTAATTGATTTCTAATTGCATAAGGATTCCCCTTACTCTTTGACTAAAAGACGATTAGAAGTGATGCCAACAGAATTAAAAGTCTGAGTATAGTAGTAATTTTAGAATATGGAGTCCTAGTGACTTAAGACAGTATGGCATGTACCTGAGTCAAAGAACCAACTTCTTAGCGACTCCTTATTAGTTTCTGCAATAAAGCTTCAACACTTCATATTAGTATCATACAACACAGTTATCAGTCATATTTCTAAGCAAGTGTGTGAGCTTAATACAAGCACAAAGCTGAATCAAACACATTGTACTTAATTATCTACGTCTTATTATGCTTTTTCTAACCATTCCCTGGGAGTCAACTTAGTGGGAGGAGTTTATTAAACTTAGTTCTAGTCTATTCCTTTCAAAGGGATCCCTACTCAGAGCTTTAGTAAAAATATCAGCAATTTGATCTTGAATTTTACAGAAGTTAAATGAGATATTCCCTTTTTCAATATTGTCTCTGAGAAAGTGATGTCTAATGTCAATGTTCTTGGTTATCTTGTGCTAACATGGTTTTCTAGTAATATTTATGGCACTAGTGTTATCACAGAAAATAAGAACACAATCAACAAAAATATCATAGTCTCTTAGTTGTTGTCTTATCCGTAGTAACTAAGCACAGCATGATGCTTCTGCCACATATTCAGCTTCAGCTGTAGCTAAAGCCACTGAGTTTGCTTCTTGGTTCCCCAAGACACTAGAGAAGAACCTAGAAAATGAGCTATTCCTAAAGTGTTTTTCCTATCAACATGAAAACCTACATAGTCAGCATCAACATAACCAACTAGATCAAAGCTATATCCTCTGGGATACCATAGACAGAGGTCAGGGGTCCCCTTGAGATATCGTAGTATTCGTTTGGCATCCTTTAGGTGAGATTCTTTGGTATTTTCCTAAAATCTTGCACATAATCCCACACTAAACCTACTTGTTGTGAGGTACAACAGTGACCCGATCATTCCTTTATATAGCTTCTGTTCCACACTCTTCCCTTCTTCATCAAGGTCCGGCTTTGTTGCAATGGCAATGGGGGTATCAATAGACTTAGAAGAGTCCATGTTGAATTTCCTCAACAACTCTTTGATATATTTCTGCTGATGTATCATGGTTCTAGTAGGTGTTTGCTTAATTTGCAGACCCAAAAAGAAGTTCAATTCACCCATCATGCTCATTTCGAACTCATTTCCCATCATCTCAGCAAATTCCTTGCACATTGCTTCATTGGCGGCCCTGAAGATATCATCCACATATACTTGCACAATCAGAATATTCTTCCCTTTGATCCTCAGAAATAGAGCGTTGTCAACTTTTCCTCTTACAAAGTTGTTGTTTAAGAGGAATTTTGAAAGCTTTTCATACCAAGCTCTAGGGGCCTGTTTCAGACCATAAAGAGCTTTATCCAGTTTTAACACATAGTTAGGAAATTCTTCACTTTCAAATCCAGAAGGTTGTTTGACAAACACTTCCTCCTTCAGGTACCCATTCAAAAAGGCACTCTTTATGTCCATCTAATATAAAGTGAATTCCATGTGGGCAGCAAAGGCTATCGGCATACTTATAGCCTTCATTCTAGCTACAAGTGCAAATGTCTCATTATAGTCAATGCCCTCCTCTTAGTTGTATCTTTGAACTACCAGTGTGGCCTGGTTCCTTGTAATATTTACTTGTTCATCCAACTTATTTCTGAACACCCATCTGGTACCTATGACAGTTCTGTTCTTAGGTTTTTGTACCAGGTGTCAGACCTTGCTTCTCTCAAACTGATTTAGCTCTTCTTGCATCTATGATCCAATCTAGATCTTTTAGAGCTTCTTTAATAGTTTTAGGTTCAACCTATGAGAGGAATGTTGTGAGTGCACATAGATTTCTTAGAGAAGACCTGGTTTGCACCATTGCATTTGGATCAGAGATGATATTCTCAAGAGGATGTGAGATTTGATGTTTCCATGGTCTAATCTGTATACCCAGAGAAGACTCACCCGAAGAGTGAGCCAAAGGAACAGGTTTTGTAGGTGTGGCTTCATTATTCTGATCAGCAGTTAGAGTAGCTCTTTTTTCTTCTGATTCCTCATTATCATTGTCAATTTCCTTGTGGTTTTCATATCCATCTTCATCAGATTCCTATGTATCTCCATCACCAGGGAATCCTATGTCATAATATTCATCCTACGGATCTTTCTCATCAAAATTGTTAGATTCATCATAAATAACATGAATATTTTCTTCCACACACATAATTTTTTATTAAACCCCTTATATGCCTTACTATGTGGAGAACAACCCAAGAAAATTCCATCATCACTTGTGTCATCAAATTTACCTAGAGCCTCTTTCCCATTAGTGTGCACAAAACCTTTGCACCCAAAGGCTCTTAGGTGAGTGATGTTGGGTTTTCTACCTAGAAGTAACTCATAGGGAGTTTTTTCAAGAATGGGTCTGACCATGAATCTATTTAGCAGATAGCAAGCAGTATTGATTGCCTCAGCCCAGAAATTCTTAGGAAGTCCACTGGCAATCGACATGGTCCTTCCCATGTCCTCTAATGATCTATTCTTTCTTTCTTTCTACAACCCCATTTTTTGTGGAGTTCTAGGTGTAGAGAAATTATGGTCAATGCTATGTGAGCCACAGAACTCAAGGAATTTTGAATTTTTAAATTCAGTTCCATGGTTAGTTATTATACTTAAAACATTACACCCTAGCTTTTGTTGGATCATTCTGACAAAAACACGGAAAATATCAAAGGTTTCATTTTTGGATCCCAAAAATAGAGTTCAGGTATACCTGGAGAAGTCATCAACAATAACAAACACATACATCTTACCTCCTTTGCTCCTTATTCTCATTGGCCCACATATATCCATATGAAGAAGTTCTAAAGGTTTGGAGGTACTTACAAACTTCTTAGATTTAAAGAATGACCTAACATGTTTCCCTCTAACATAGCATCGCATACCTTGTCAGATGTGAACTCAATTTTAGGTAACCCAAGGACCAAGTCCTTTGCAACCAACTTGTTGAATTGGGAGAGACTGGCATGTCCATGTCTTCTATACCATAGTAGTGGATAATCTTCCACTACACTCAAGCATGTGTTCTCACTTTGGAGAAGTGACATAATCGATATCTTGTTGACATTGTTATGTCTCTTGCCTTTTAGCACAATTTTATCAGTATCAAGCTTAGTGACAGTGCATATTTTGGAATTGAATTTTACCTCATTTCCTTTGTCGCACATTTGAGAGATACTAAGAAGACTATGTTTAAGACCTACCACATAATACACATCTTCTATAGCATGAGCCAGTGACTTGCCAATCTTGTCAATACCTGTTATCTGGCCCTTTTTCCCATTTCCAAATGATACACTCCCTCCTAGGAAGGATGTCAATGAGAGGATGTTTTTTTTTCTCCAGTCATATGTCTTGAGAATCCACTGTCTAGATACCAGTCCTGATTGTTTACTCTTCCCTTAGCATGCACCAAAATTCACAAGTTAGTTTTGGGAACCCAGACTAGATTGGGTCTCTTTTTGTTTGAAAAGGGATGAATCAAATCTCTTCTTGCCCATAAGGGGAGAAGATTAGAAGCTATTTTCTTGTTAACCTTAATCCACTTAGTATGGATAGGAGGATTAACCTTTGGGTCCTCTTGCTTCTTCACATTTTTAGCAATACCAAAGGTGTTTCTAAACTGAGCATGAATTAAGGTAGAACAAGTGTCTCTAAAGTGTCCTACTCTTCCACAATTAGTGTACATTTTATTATCATAAATTGCTACATACTTTGGATCAAACTCAGGGACATGTTTTCTATTGCCAATTCTAGATTTGTTAGAGCTACAATTTTCATTCTGCCAATTCAAGGCATCAGAAGACATATGTCATTTGCTTAGTCTAGAGAGTTCATAATTAGCTTTTTTTAGGTTTTCATGTAGGACTTTATTTCTAAATTAAGCATCACAAAGATTACCATTAGTAATTTTTAATTCCTTTTTAAGATTATCCTGCAGATCACCCATATTTTGTTTGCCATGTGTATCAGGAGACTTCTCATTCTCAGAAGTAAGTTCAAGAACCTTGTTCTTAAGGTCTTTGACTTGTTTATCTAAACTAGATTTGTCATATTCAAGCTCTTTGATATCAAGTTTGATACAATAAAGTCTTCTTATTAGCTGATCATTTCCATTACTCATTTTATCCATTTCATTCATTACGGTCACAATTATGGCCATCAGTTGTTTTTTGGACATAGCATGAATATTTTCTTTCAAGTCAGATATACTTACCTAGTTTGCCTTATCTTTAGTTTCTAAATCACACATGGCCATCATTCCAATCACTTCTTCCTCAGTTTTTGATTATTCAATCACCATCACAGCCACTTTAATAGTTTTATTTCTAACGACAATTTCTAAGGTCCTCCATATATCATGAGTAGAGATACATGAGGACACCCTGAGGAGGGTGTTTCTAGACAAATTTTTGTAGAGCAAGTCCTTTGCTTTACCATTTTTCTGAACTAGCTGACGATTTTCCTCATAATATTCCTCTTCTCTTTTGTTGCACTTGTTACCTTCACCATCCAATTTGGTTGGAAGAATTGGTCCATGACTGAAAATTACCCAAAGTCAAAGTCAGTAGCCTGAAGAAATGTTTCCATACGTAGTTTCCATTCATCATAGTGGTGATCATCAAGCAAAGGAGATCTTCCAATGTGCATTCCAAGTTGTACTGGGGGTTCTGTATTCACAGCTTGGTATTCATCAATTACAGCATAGTGACTTATAACCTCATCCTCCTTTTCTTCCTCTTGATCATTCTCATTGTCCTCATATGCTTCCAAGAATGCCTGCTTCATTGCTTCAGTAAATCCTTTGACTAGGATTTTTCCTTTGTTGGAACCGTTTTCTCTCATCTTTTCCCATTTTTCTTTGTCAGCTCGTTCTTTCCTTCGCTTGATTTCCCATATTAGACAATCCTTTACCATGTGATTTAGTTTTCCACACTTGTATCAACCATCATAATTAGCTTTGTCGAACTGCTTGTGCTTACCACTAGTCTCTCTCTTGGATGCCCTTTTGGAGTTCTTCATGAACCTCTTGAACTTGGCGAACATTGCTAGATCGGGATCATCATAGTTAGATTTATCATCCTCAGATGCTTTAAGAACCAAGGTCTTATTCTTCTTTGATTTTTCTTTGCACAGTTCTATGTTTCTCATTTCATAGGTTTTTACGTTTCCAACCAACTCATCAAGTGAGATTTTATCCAATTCCTTGGCTTCCTGAATTGCTGTGATTTTTTATTCCCATGAAGCTGGAAGAATTCTTAAAACTTTGCTAACTAACTCTTCTGAGGTAAACCAAGTGATTTCAGTTCATTGGTTATTATAGTGAACCTAGTCATCATATCCTGAATAGCTCAGACTCCTTCATTGAGAAAAACTCATAGTTTCTCATGAGTAGGTCAATCCTTGATCTCTTTACTTGATTTGTTCCTTCATGAGCAATTTGGAGTGTATCTCATATCTGCTTTGTATTAGAGCACACAGAAATTCTATTATAATCATCAGGACTAAGTCCACAAATAAGGATTTTCTTAGCCTTTGCATTCTTCTCCATCATTCTAAAATTTGTTGCCACAAATTCAGAAGGGTCTTTGGGAACTGTTTCATTTTGTACATTTTGTTTAGTAGGAATCAAAGGACCATGGTTAACTATGGTCTATAGTTTATAGTCTTCAGCTATCAAGAAATCTTTCATTCTTGCTTTCCACCAACTGTAATATTTTCCATTGAACAGGGGTGTTCTGGTAGTTGATTGTCCTTCATTAATTCCAGGTGGAGCACTCATCTTTCTTCCAAGATTTCTCTAGGTGTTAGCCGTGTAAATAAGAGAATCTACTCTGATACCAATTATTAAATTGAGTGCCCGTATGGATTGCTAAGAATTTGGTTCTTTACCGTGTTTCTTAAGCATAAAGTAAATAAGCAATAAAATGAACACAACGATTTTACGTGGAAAATCACCCAGCTCAAAAGGTGCAAAAACCACGACTTACCACGTAGGATTTTCAACTCCAACTCCATTAGAACAATGAGCCAAAATATATCAATTATAAGACTGTAATTCAATACTCTCCAGTACTCCTACTACTCCTATTTGGTTTAAAAATTACTCTAACTTGTAAAGTAAATTTCTCAATCCAACTCACTAACTGTTTATGCCGTTGATTACAACTCAATTTCTTAAAACACATTCACTAAATTGACTCGGAGGAATACAAAAATCAAGTGCTCAACACGAGAAAAAAATAGCTTGTATCACTTTTGTTGATGTGTAAAAGGATAGTTTGGAAATCCAAAGTCAATCTTATTTAAACATGACTTGAGATTTTCTATGAGTCCTATTCAAGATCAGCTTCCTCTTTGATAGGACTCCTACTGTTCCAAGAATTCCACACGCTATGGGACTTTTGTCTCTCACTAAATATCCAAATCTTCTTAAGCAACGACCCTTATCATGTATAGCAACCATCTTCTACCAAACTCGGACCTAGGTAACTTTGAGATAAAGTTACTGTCTTGTACATATGTATAAGTATCAATCATGAAGAGCTGATCCTTTAACCTGAGGAGCTAGTTCTTCACAACAGTTAAGCAGCTACATTGAAGACCTGGTTCTTTGAGCAGTTAGTCACACTTTGTTAATCATCAAAACTTCAATACTCAACACAATATTCCAAGTCTACTAATTAGTGAAGAGAAGCTTCGGATTCAGCACAGCGCCTGGCTACCCGTGGTGTATTAACAACAGGGGCGGCTCTAAAGGCTTGGACAGTGAGGTCGTCGCCTTTGAAGGACTCAAATTAATTTTAAATTATTATTATTATTATATATTATATAAATTATATAAATAATTAGTATAAAAAAGTGTTACAGTATTTTATTTTGTTTGTTATTTGATTGAGGTTATTTTATATCAATAAATTCATAAATTATGATAATTTTTTTTACTGATTAATTAGTATATTTTCTTCGGTTTTCAATTTTAATTTTATCCTTTTAAAATAGGAATTAGGTTATATATATCAACAACATAATGAATTTCTTTTACAATGTTCTCTCAAACTGCATGAACACAAAAGCATTCATGCACCAGTTTTCTTTTAGTGTAATTTGATATATTATATTAGGTAATTTATAATTTATTTTAGATATGCACCAATAAGTGTTACTTAATAGAACGAACTACAATTCATTTGAATTGATCATAAGGAGTAAATATTTTTGACACCGTTAATGCTCAAAACTTAAGCTATTACGTTATGTACGTTTATTTCTTTTTCTTGATTGTGATGATAACCAAATCAAAATTTGTGGACCTCAACGTACAATAGTCCACCACTTTATTTTTTGTGCTCTTCTTCCTTCTTCTTTTTTGAAATTTGCTTGTTTTTGTCTTAAATGATTAATTTATTATTTAGAAAGTAAACATTTTATAAAATAAACTTAAGGGCCTCTGAATATAATTTCGCCTTAGGCCACGAGATCCATTGAGTTGCCCCTGATTAACAGCTCTATGAGTGCACTATTGTCAACTCATCTTAAAAACAATAGATGTTCAAAAACTTACTATGAATTCAAATAAACCCAATAAATATATTCTACATTCGCCCTGCTTATATGTAATTTCCAGATAATAAGTGTAATTATTTATTAGTTGAAAAAATAAGCAGGCAATTTGCAAAGTCTCTTAATGAACTTAGCGTCTGGTTTTATTTCTATTTTTTGGTAACAAGGAAATGATCACGAAAACCCAATAAAAAAAAAAGAATTATGTTAGGAAACTTGTAATAGAATATATATGCTGTATCGAAAGAAGTGAGGAATTTTAAAAAGTATTCCCTCCGCGTAAACAAAAAGTTTAAAACATAAAGAAAGATTTTTGATAAATAAGGTTACAACTTAAAAACCAAATATATATATTTTACCTCCTTTTAAATGAGTGATGGGTTAGAATTTTACGTGTATTTTCATTTTTTTTTTTCTCTCCTTATAAAAAAATGAATTTTGATCTCAGTAGATCCCAAACAAGTCATGTAATGGGATACTAAGATGAATGTGAACTCCTTCTTCAGCAGCATGTCAGCCTATTGCCAGTACTTAACTTGTCCTCGTTGGCCGCCCTCCGTTCCATGAGATTTGCCCCATACTGAGGGAGAGTCGGGCTATGATACCATAATTATCACTACCCAAATCCATGGTAACATCGCCTAAGCTACCCCATTATCGAGCTCAAAAAGTGCGTCCTTCTCAACTTGTGTAGTACCTTATAAGCTCTTTATATTCCTCTCTTATTTGATGTGAAATTCATCTAAGATGATATTTGCACCTTTTTTGAGAAACTTGCAAGCCTAAAAGTTGGTCAATGCTGCTTGACCCGCCCTCGTCAAACGCCTTCCATCATGGGCATCACAACATACTAAAAAGAAATATGCCAAATACAATAAAAAAAGGTTTAGTAACATATAATCAACGACGAGTCGACGACCATAGAGTTTTGGGGCATGAACCACTATAGCAACTGGCACAATATAATAATGAAGTGGACTTATCTCCCAGTCAGATGAAAAAAATAAAGAAAAAGAGGAATGATTAAAGAATCATACTCTATTTCGGAGATGTGTGTTTTTATGTCTTTGCTCAACAATCATTTGAATGATCAACTATAATACTGGCCTAAGGTAGTAGTTATATATGTATCTATTTGATATTTCAACTTGAATATTATTTAAATTAAATGAACGGCAGAATCGGAACAGCACAAAATGGGAAACCCTGCTTAAAATTGGTAAAATAAATAACCTACAACTACCTCTTTAAGCTATTAGAAAAACAATGTGATTGTAAGTTGTCTAATAGCTCTGAAGCTCATTAAGGGTGTGTTTGGTATAAATTATTTTCTTGAAAAGTAAGTGGTAATTTTATTCATTTTCTGGTATTTGGTACGCAAATTAAGGAAAATGACTTCTCAAGAGTATTCATAAATAATTTAGATATAATAAACTTGAAGCATAAACTTTCAAACCAACAACCTTCCGAACCCACAAATTTCATAAACTTTCGAACCGGTAAACTTTTAAAATCGCGGAATTTCGAACCCGTAAACTTCCAAATACATAAACCTCCGAACTCATAATTTTGGAACTTTTAAACCGATAAATAAAAAAATTAAAACTGAAAAATATATTTAAAAATATATTTTTTCGGGGGAGGGGGGTGACATTAAACAAAAAAAAAACAAAAATTTAAATTACAAAAAAAAATTGTGCAGGAAGGGGGGGAGGGCAGGTGGGGGGTGCAGAAAAACGAAAAAACAGAAATTTAAAATTGTAAAAAAAAAAAAAAAATTAAGGTAAAAAAAATAATTTCGGTGGGGAAGGTTGAGAAAGAGTTTTGGGAAATGTTTTCCCTTCTCTTGATAAGGAAAACACTTTCCTCCAATTGGAGGAAAATGAGTTCATGAGGAAAATATTTTCCAAAACATTTAAGCCAACCAAACATGGGAAAATTGGAAAACATTTTCCGGAAAATGTTTTCCTTCATACCAAACACACCCTAAGTCATTATCAATTAATACTTTTAATGTAACAATAATATTCTTCGTCTTAATTACTTCATAATTATTTGATTTAGCTTGAAGTGTATCCTGAATGTTCAATTCTTAGCCAATTCTCACAAAAACATTTTTGTTGATCTCTTTTTAAGCAGAGGCAAATCCATGATCCAGAATCAGTGGGTTCAAAATGAGTGCGGTATTAATATATGTTTCGTTTTAATTGTTTATTTGTCCATGTATATATAGTTCGACCTGAAAGCAACGAGTTAGATTGAACCTACTAAATCTACCCTAAATCCGTCTTTATGTTTAAAATCAACTTTGCTTAATGCAAGTAGTAATGGAAAATCTACTCCTAGTGTCAGTGTGTGCTGACTAATAGGATTTCAAATTATCAATCCTCATCCATAATAAGAATAATTAGGCATGATAGCTCAGTGAATATATGCCAGTATTCCACAAGAAATGTTAAAGTGTAGAGATGCCCCCATAGACTATATTCTCCTTTTATCAGCTTAATGTGAAGAGGAACTTTAAAGAATCATTGTTTGATATGCAATATATTCCTCTCTCTTTTTTTACTTATATTCTGTATCTTTTTCTCTTTTTCATTAAGACAGGTGGAGTTGCTCTAAAACCTAATATAAGAGACAAAATGCAGTTATAGTAAATCTTTCACCTAGGAGACATTTGTTTTATTCTAATAGTAAATGTGTTGGCTTTGGTTTTGTCGAAACGATTCTTCATCCCTTAACCATATGAAAGAATAAATTTTTTTTAAAAAAAAAGAATTTTTTAAAGTTGTTGACATATTCATGTTTTCATATCTTGTTTATATGTCTTTTCAGCATATAAAAGGAATTTAGGAGCAGTCCATGTAATATTTAAACAGTGCTGCATTTCCATTTCTATCTGAATCTTGATCCTTGCTTTCTTTGTGCTGCGAGTTCTTTTTATTTAATTTTTGTTCACAGCTCAGAATCTCGAGGAATTCATCAGTACAAGAAACTTTCAACTTCAAATACTGTTTGTTGCTGTAACTTAGTGTGCAAAACTCAACAGAACAAGTCCACTTTTCCTAGAAATAAAGTTGTAGCTTCTCTGAATAGTTTAGGATATGAGTATCCAAAGGGTTGGTACTCAAGAAAGAGTGCCAAAAAACTCAGCATATGCAAGTGATTATACTTTAGAATTCGCCAGAATGCCGGTCCAGGCTTTACATACACAAAAACAGTCATCATCATACTTGGGATTTAGTTTTCCAGCAGCAACTTCTGCAGAAGAAGTATGCCAAAAGCAGCAGCAGCAGCAGCAGTTTTTTTCTAATGCTAATTCATCATCGAATAGTACTATCATCGGTCGTATTGGTTCACCATCTAGAGCATTCTTTGCCACAGAACGTTACCTTGGATTAACACAGTATGATGATCAACAAGATAATTGTTCCCAACTGTCCAAGAATTATGATTTTCAAATACCATCATATGGTTTCTTGCCTGATTCACCAGCAGAAGATTTTCATCCCAAGCTTTCCCTGCCACCATTTATCAGATCACAATTCTCGAGCAGTCAACCCTTTAGTCCTGATCATCAAGTACCTTATAGAAGTCCTTTCAGCAGTCTAACAGAAAAAGAGAGAATATTGCATCTTAAGAGAAAATTGCTTGGTGAATTCGACACGCCTTTTGATGGAAATCAAGATTTCAGTGTTAGTACTTAAAACATATAGCTGCTTCTTTTTTAGTGTTTTTTTGGTTCTTTGCTTCATATGAAGAAGCTACTGCTGCTTAAAAGACTTAAAATTGACACCATTTTGAGTTTTTTCGCTATGTTTTTACAGCTCCCTCATAATTTATGTGGTAGTCACTTGGAATATATGAGGCAAGAATCAGGATTTCCTTCGGCTAATTCTAATAATTCTGCATGTTCTGGAGGATCCGTATGCAACAAAACAAGAATCAGATGGACTCAAGATCTCCACGATCGATTTGTTGAGTGTGTAAACCGCCTAGGAGGCGCTGACAGTAAGTAATTTCAAAGAGACTTTCTATTTTCAGTTTGGTCCTCACCATTTTTAGTAAAGATTTGATTCATTCATCTTATCAGAGGCAACACCAAAGGCAATACTAAAGCTGATGGAGTCAGATGGCTTGACCATTTTTCATGTCAAAAGCCATTTGCAGGTATATATTTATACATATGAAAGAACTTCCTTTTGGTTGTCTTTTCAGTACTGTTGTATTGAGTTTTGAGGGAATATTTTCTGTTGTCATATCTATTTTGTTTGCAGAAATATCGAAATGCAAAGTACATCCCTGAACCTACAGATGGTATGTCTATTTGACTTTTAAGTTTTCATGGTTGGGAAGAGATCTTTTCTTGATTTTAGACATCTTGGTTTTTCTCTTGATATTTTCTTGATTTTAAACATCTTGTTTTTTTTTGTTTGCCAAACAACATTAGCTTTTCAGCGGCTTTAATTCGATGAGTATTACATGTTATATCCGGGGGGTCAGGGCTTTATAAAGGGCAGCCCGGTACACTAAGCTCCCGCTATGCGCAGAGTCCAGAGAAGAGCCGGACTACAAGGCTCTATTGTATGCAGTCTTACTCTGCGTTCTGCAAGAGGCTGTTTCCACGGCTCGACCCCGTGACCTCCTGGTCACAATTATGGCTTAGAATGGTTAGGAATCACATTTGTGGCTTATGCATATTTAAAAAGAAGAATAGTAAAGGGAAAGTAGAGAATTTTCCATATACTAATCTTACAGTGAGAAGGCATAACAAGGAAACAACATAAAAGCTTTTTCTGCACTAATTTACAAATACACTTTTTTTTTTCTTTTTTTTTTCTTTTCCTTTCAATAACTGTTGTAATAAATGGATCTAACATGTAACAAAAGGATACTAAGATGGACTACTTTTTCTTTATTTGTTCAATTATATGCTATTACTAAACTTCAGATATTTTCAAATTAGACCTTTTAAGAAGTAGACTGATCATATTTTTTCTCCTTCTATGTCGTTGCAGGAAAATCTGAGAAGAGAAACTGCTCGAATAATGTGTCACAGATTGACAGCAAAACGTATACTTTTCATCGCTACTATCTCAGTTAATTTTCCTGATAAACTTAGCTCGAAACTATATCTGATCCAAACTTCTGTCGCAGGGGAATGCAAATCAAGGAAGCACTACAAATGCAACTCGAAGTCCAGAGGCGTCTTCACGAACAACTAGAGGTACTTAATTTTTTGGTACACCTTTGAGTCATGATAATTTTCTAGAGCCAAAAGAACTGAATCAGGACATCTTCTATTAAACTAGATTCAGCGAAAGTTACAGTTGAGGATTGAAGAACAAGGAAAACAGCTAAAGATGATATTTGATCAACAACAAAGAACAACAAGAAGTCTATTGGACACTCAAAATTCAAGCATTTCAACTCTTGAACATGATCCATCTACCCTGTATGATGATATGGAAGTTTTGGTTGCCGATAATATTCGCTTCCCATCTAAAATAAGTTAAGTGCTATAGAGGCCATCAATTAGAAGTTTTTCTTTTTTGCACTTAGTGTTAGAGGGAAAAGTTGAGTTTAGCTTTTTCTAGTTGAATATAAAGACTTTCCAAAAAATGTAAACTATAGTACAATGTCCATAAACATCATGCTGAATGTAGGTGTTTGTTTCTCTTGTGTGCATAAAAGAAAATACGATCAAATGAATGTTATCGAATAAGGTGTTCATGTGACATATGAGTTTGATATACTTTCACAACTCGTGTGTATTTTTGCCGTTAGCTTCACTCTGTGTGATACTTAGAGTTTGTAAATCTGTACACATAATAACTCTTTACAATGAACATGGCATAGTTTGTATTTCCCTTGAAATTTGTTTCCTAATTTACTTTTTATTCCTTACTTCCTTTCTTTGGATGTGTTTTGATATTATTTGTAAACGCAAATACATTTGGCTCTTGCGCTCGTCTTCAATCAACCATTTGGTGGAACACAATGCAGAAAAAACAAAGATAGTTTCAGGCTAAATGAGTTCCTTATCCCACTACTACTCCCTCCATCTCAAATTATCTGTCGTGTTTCTTTTTTATATGCCTTTTAAGAAACATTAATAAGGAGGGGTTTTAGACTATTAATAAGAAGAGAGTTTCATTGAATATTTACTCTATTTATGTGTTTATCTTCATTTTCAAGAACAATTATTATTAAGGATAAAATAGGAAAAATATAATTTGTTTTGTCTTGAACTAATTTGAGACGGAGTAATAATCTATATGCAAAATACACGTATTCATAGTGACATGAAAGGTGAAACATAAAACAATAATTTGTTGAAAGTTACATCTAGAGTTGGACTTCATTAACAATTGCATGGTTCACACTTCACATCAAACTTAACTTCAACAATTACATTAACGGTATCGGTTTTCTTTTGTGTGAAATGGCAGAAAACAGAATCTGCAATGATTCGCTAGTTCTCATAGGTAAATTCTAAAGTGTATAACAGCTCGAGGACCAAATAAACTACATATTCAATTAGAGAGTCGTCTTGTTACATTAGAATATTTACACATTTGACAGCCGAAAAAAGAAGATTCAAAATGCCGGTCTTAGGAAACAGTGTAATTTGGCCTTTACCTTATCCAAAATCGAGAAATATTAAATAGTTTTCTCACAAAGGAAAATCATATTATGTTCTTTTATAAACTTGGAATTTAACGGCACGATAATATTAGATTGAAGTAAAAACTTGATATAATATTATTCTGGATTTTTTACTTTCTCAAACAGTACCAACTAACCGAAAGCAAGGTGCAAGAACTAAGTTTACAATTTAATCACCATTTATAATAACAAAAATTAATTAATCTAATAGTGTGTTGAGCTACCTGTTTTTAAAATGATCAGATGAACCTCAAACTCAATTTAAAGCACATTTGAAAGAAAAGGAATAATACTTAGACAAATAGTAAATGTTCTAAAGGATCTTACGATTCTAGATGAATCAGAACAAAACCCTGATGAGAATTCAAGGTAATACATTGTTGTCATCGGTTTTGTTTTATTATCTTTGAACTTGCGAAAAACTGAAACTCCAATGATACATTTGCATGGCATTGGTAAATTCTAAAGCAAATACTAAAAGCTAATGAGGACCATTGAACTACTTATTGGTTTTGTCGGATGTGCGAACAAAGTCTCACATTGATAACTGAAAAGATTGGGAGCCTACATATAAAGTGTAGATATCTCTTAATGGTGTGAGCTCTTTTGGAGAAAACCGTGCAGACTTGCTCAAAGCAGACAACATCACACCATATTAAGAGTGTATTTAGGTTGATTTAGCCCAACAGGTTTGTAGTTTCAGCATATTACTCTGTTGTGACAGTCTAGTTTCTCTTTTGTTGTTTCTTTAGTTGTTATGTTCTTCTATACAGCATCTTTAAACATTTGAAAAGGAAGTTTATGTGGGGTCCAGCCCCATGTTTTAAGGAAGATGTCTTTCTTCTTTTTTTGGTAAATTATCAAAGTTTTGGAGATATGGCCAATCAGCCAAATATCTTTTTATAGACTTTTTTATGTTTGCTTGAGTCACTGCTTACATCAGCGAGCCCATTTTTTCCCTATAAAAAGGGATGCATATTTTTAGTTGTAGACACACCAAAAATCTCAAACAATACATCTGAGTGAGAGAAAGCAAGATATTCCATAGACTATAAGAAAATAGTCTGTGAAGAAAAATAGAGTATGAGAGATATTGTAGTTAGGTCAAAAAGCAAAAGAGTATTCTTTCTTTTGAGAGTATAGTGGTCTTAGGAGTATTTATACTCGTTACTACACAGTGTAAAATTTCTCGCTATAGTGATATCAGTTGCTCTTCTTGGCCGTGGTTTTTTCCCTTATTCAGAAGGGTTTCCACGTAAAATCTTGATGTCATTATTACTGCATTTCTATTCTTGCTGATTTAACCATAATTTAGTGTTCCACATTTATCACTAATACCGTGAATATTATTCTTACGGGGTTTATTCCCAACAAGTGGTATTAGAGCCAAGGTTCTGTCTGAGTATGCTCTGTCGTTGCAGCACAATCTAAACTTCCACATTAGAAAAGAATTACTTTGGTCTCCTAATAAATAGTATTTGTATTTGTGATAAACAATGGAAGCCAACACTAGTAGAATGGTTACTTTAAATGGCACAAATTATGCCATTTAGAAGGGCAAAATGAAAAATTTGCTCTATGTCAAGAATTTTCATCAACCTGTCTTCACCACTATAAAGCCTGATAATAAATCAGATGAAGAGTGGAGTTTGTTACACAGGCAGGTTTGCGGCTTTATTAGACAGTGGGTTGACGATAATGTTTTAAACCATATTTCTGGGGAGACACATGCTCGGACCCTATGAGAGAACCTTGAAAGTTTGTATGCTCGGAAAACTGGAAACAACAAGATGTTTCTGATAAAGCAGATGTTGGGTTTAAAATACCACGATGGTTCCGCGATGACAGATCATCTGAATAATTTTCAGGGGATCATGAACCAGTTATCTGCTATGGGCATTAAATTTGATGAAGAAATTCAAGGCTTGTTTCTATTTGGTTCTATACCAGATTCTTGGAAAATTCTTAGAATTTCATTATTAAATTATACGTCGGATGGTGTGATCTCTATGGATCTTGCCAAGAGCAGCCTTTTAAATGAAGAGATGAGAAGAAAATCTCAGGGTTCCTCCTCATCAGATGTCTTGGTGACTGATTCTAGGGGAGAAGTAAGAATTAGCGTTCTCAAAATAGAGAACATAATAGAAGTAAATCCAGAAGCAGACTTAAAGATATTGAGTGCTATCATTGCGGGAAGAAAGGGCACATAAAGAAGTTCTACCGGATTTTGAAAAAGGAGAATAGAGAAAAAGAAGAACAGAAAGAAGATGGCAATCGTGTGGCCACCGTCACTACAGAAGATCTTGTTACCATCCTTGATGCGGATCTGATAAATATTACTTGTGATGAGTCAAGCTGGGTTGGGGACAGTGGTGTCGCATCTCATGTGACATCAAGGAAGGAATTTTTCTCATCTTATACTCGAGGTGACTTTGGATTTGAGTATGGGTAATGAGACTGTATCTAGGGTGGCTGGTGTTGGAACGATTTGTTTGGAAACTAGTATTGGTACTAAACTAGTTTTAAACAATGTAAAGCATGCACCTGATGTTCGTTTGCACTTGATCTCTGTTGGTGTTTTGGATGATAAGGGATATGTCAATACCAATGGTACTTGAAAGTGGAAGCTGACTAAGGGCTCCATGATTGTGGCTCGTGGGGAAAAGCGTCGTAGTCTATACTGGACTACAGCCTCTACCTGTGTTGATATGGTAAATGTCGTTGAGAGCCATAACTCTTCAACATTATGTCATAAGAGGCTTAGCCACATTAGCAAGAAAGGACTAAATGTTCTGGCCAAGAAGAAATTGTTGTCAAATTTTGAAAGTGCAAAATTAGAAAAATGTGAGCACTGCTTGGCTGGAAAACAAAAAAGAGTTTCTTTCCAATCTCATCCTCCTTCAAGAAAGATAGAGTTGCTTGAGTTGGTGCATTCAGACTTATGTGGTCCAATGAAGACAAGGACTTTGGGTGGTGCACTTTATTTTGATACCTTTATTGATGATTGCTCAAGGAAACTTTGGATCTACATCTTGAAGACTAAAGACCAAGTGTTGGGTATCTTTAAGCAGTTTCAGGCTTTAGTTGAAAGAGAAACTGGAAAGAAGCTAAAGTGTATTCGTACTGATAACGGTGGTGAATATTGTGTAATGTTTGACGAATACTGGAAGCAATAGGGTATCAGACACCAGAAGACTCCTCAGCTTAATGGTTTAGCAGAAAGGATGAACAGGACCTTGATGGAAAGAGTCAGATGTTTGCTTTCTGAAGCAAAGTTGCCGAATTCCTTTTGGGGTGAGGCTTTGTTGACCGTCGCACATGTTATTAATCTATCTCCAGCAGTTGCTTTGCAAAGTGATGTTTCACACAGAGTTTGGTATGGCAATGATGTTTCCTATGACCACTTGAAAGTGTTTGGTTGCAAAGCTTTTGTACATGTGCCTAAAGATGAGAGGTCAAAACTAACTGCCAAGACTAGGCAGTGCATCTTCATTGGTTATGGCCTTGATGAGTTTGGTTACAGGCTATATGATCCAATTGAGAAGAAGTTTGTGAGAATCCGTGATGTTATCTTCGTGGAGGATCAAACCATTGAAGATATTAACAAAGTGGAGAAGCTAAAATTTCCAAGTTTTGAAGGTTTAGTCAATCTTTATCAAGTTCCTCATACAAATGTCGATGACGTTGGTGGGCTCAATGATGATGGTGATGCCCAGAACCATAATCCAGAACAGCATATTGATGGTGATGGTGATAACAATGCTAATGTTGATGAGGTAGATGTTCCTACTCACGAAGTTGTGGACGAGCTAGATATTCCACTCAGGAGGTCCTCTAGACCTCGTACTCCTTCCTCCCGTTATTCACCCAATGAGTATGTATTACTCACTGATGGGGGAAAACCTGAATGTTATGCGGAGGCTATAGAAGATGAGCACAAGAATTAGTGGATTGAAGCCATGCAGATAAGATGAAATCTCTGCATAAGAACCGTACTTATAAGTTGGTGAAATTGCCTAGGGGCATGAGAGCTTTGAAGAACAAGTGGGTGTTCAAAGTTAAAGCTGAAGAACATAGTTTGAAGCCCAGATACAAAGCTAGACTGGTTGTCAAGGGATTTCGTCAAAGGAAAGGTATTGACTTTGACGAAATATTTTCTCCTGTCGTGAAAATGTCCTCCATTCGGACAGTTCTTGGTTTGACTGCCAGTCTTGATTTGGGATTGAGCAGATGAATGTGAAGACTGTTTTTCTTCACGGTGACTTAGAAGATGAGATTTATATGGAACAACCTGAGGGCTTCAAGGAAAAAGGTAAAGAAAATCTTGTATGCAAACTTACGAAGAGTCTATATGGATTGAAGAAAGCTCCCAGACAGTGGTATAAGAAGTTTAAGTCTGTTATGGAGGAGCAAGGCTACAAGAAGACTTCTTCAGATCATTGTGTGTTTGTACGAAGATTTTCTGATGATGACTTTATCATCCTCTTACTATATGTGGATGATATATTGATTGTGGGCAGGATTGCTTTCAAGATTGACGAGTTGAAGAAACAGTTGAATAAGTCTTTTGCAATGAAAGACTTGGGTCATGCTAAGTAGATTTTGGGCATGAGAATTACTCATTCGAGAAACGAAAGAAAGCTTTACTTGTCACAGGAGAAGTACATAGAACATGTACTGGAGCGCTTCAATATGAAAAGTGCTAAGTTGGTTCGCGCACCCCTTCCTGGTCATTTGAAGTTGAGTAAGAAGATGTGTCCTACAACAACAGAGGAAAAAGAGAAAATGGTCAAGATTCTTTACTCCTCTGTTGTCGGAAGTTTGATGTATGCAATGGTATGCACTCGACCAAATATTGCTCATATAGTCGGTGTTGTTAGCAGATTTCAGGAAAATCCAGGAAAAGAGCATTGGAAAGCTGTAAAGTGGATACTCAGGTATCTAAGAGGAAGCTCACATGATTACTATTACGCGGCGCCTTCCTGAGATTCCTTGGAAGGGCGACGTAAGGCTAAGCAACTGATGTCAGTGCAGTTGTTGTCCGCCAACTGAGGTCCCCTCCGTACGCTAGACTAGATTGTCAGTGCCGTACGGGAAAACCAATGTCAAGAGCAATTGAGAGAACAGGAATGAGAATTGAGAATGAAAGAAAGCTTGATTGCATTAATGAAAGCTATTACAGAAAGGCAACGCGGTGTCGAGGGGGAGAGACACCAGTACAGAGAATTGTTTGCTTGCTAGAAAGTTTGATTGTTTGGTCCCCCTTAATAATGCTTAAAAAAATAATCCAAAGCTACAAGACTAAACTTGATTAAGCTAGAGAAACATAATGGAAGTACATGGAATAAAACTACTCTATATTTACAATGAAAAAGACTTAGTTTGCTATAGGGCAGAAAACAGGTCCGTTGTCCACAGCATTGTCTTTGGCATCAGGGTCTGCGCGCGCGGCGTTGTCTGCGCACGCGGCGCTGTTGGCATCTGCCTGCGGTTGGGCGATAGAGGCATATGCACGCTTGTCACTTGGCGCGGCCAAGACCACGGGGCCGTCCGTGGCGCTAGTCATTGGAAGGCTTGCTAGGACGCCACGGGGCGCGCCCAAGGGGTCATGGGGCATGGCTGGAAAGCCGCCCATGACATTCTCCCCCACCTGAGTTGGCGACGTCCTCGGCGCCTTGCTTGCAAGATAATCTTCAATTAGGTTCTTGTAGGCTTTGAGGTTTGTTCCCCTCTCCCAAGTGTTCTCCTCTGCATCACAGCCCTGCCATTTCACCAAGAACTCTTGGTGATCCTTCCTTGAGGCATGAATCACTCTATCATCAAGGATAGCTTCAACACGCCTTTTCCCGGTTGAATTGGGCCCTCGAATACTGGGTATTGTGAGCTGGCTCCTTGAAGGATCCTCCGTGTCTTCCCGAAAAGGTTTCAGGAGGCTGACATGGAAGACAGGATGAATTTTCCACCAAGCTGGGGTATCCACCCGGTATGCAACTTTCCCAATACGTCTTTCAATGGACAAGGGTCCAATGTACTTTTGAAATAAGCGAGGGTCATGGACCCCCGCAAATAAGTAACGGTTTGGAATTTTGACCATCACTTTGTCTCCTACTTGGTATTCAACAAAGCGACGATTCTGATCAGCATGCCTCTTCATCCGCTTTTGAGCCTTGACAAGATAGCTCCACACTATCTCCAAATTTTGCTTCCACTCTTTAGAGAAGCTAGTAGCTCGAGGAGATTTAGACATATTTGGTGCATTGACTGTGTGTGGGAGTAGCGGTTGCTGTCCGGTAACAATTTCAAAAGCACTTTTGTTTGTACTGAGCTCTTTTGTGAATTGAAACACAGTTGAGCAGCATCCAGAAGCTTCACCCAATTCTTCTGCGATCCGGTTACAAAATGACGCAAATATTCCTCCAACATACCATTGAACCGCTCCGTCTGGCCATCAGATTGCGGATGAAAACTTGAGCTGTGATTCAGCTTCGACCCAAGACACTTAAAGAGTTGGGTCCAAAAGTTGCTAGTGAAGCGTGAGTCACGATCACTAACAATATCTTTGGGTAGGCCCCAATATTTGACGACATGAGAGAAGAAGAGTCGAGCTGTATCTTCTGCTGATATATATTGTGGGGCAGCAATAAAGGTAGCATATTTGGAAAACCGATCTACCACAACCAAGATAGTTGTTAGATCTCCGACCTTGGGCAATCCGGTGATGAAATCCAGGGAAACACTTTCCCAAGGTCTCTTTGGGACAGCTAGTGGTTCCAAGAGTCCCGCCTGTGTTAAGCGGTCTGACTTGTCCTTCTGGCATACTAGACAAGTCTTCACATACTGAGCAACGTCATCGGCCATTTGAGGCCAATAATATGCACGGCGAAGTAACGCCATGGTGCGTTCTTCACCGGGATGGCCGGCCCACAGAGTATCATGACATTCCGCTAGAAGAGTCCTTCGTAGATCTCCTCCTTTAGGAACATAAAGTCGGTTCCCTTTCACTTTCAGAAAACCATCTTCCATGTAGAACTGGCGAGTCTTGCCTTGTCCTACCAAATCAACCAAATACTGTGAAGCAGGATCTCTGATGAGTAGATCTTGTATCTGGTCCTTGATGGAGGTGGCTACCTCGCTCCCCCTTAGGGTGGCGAGTAAGCACACTGATGCTAGATCAGCTCTCCGACTGAGCGCATCAGCAACATGATTGGTCTTCCCACTTCGGTATTCCAGGTTGAAGTGGAATTCAGCTAGGAGTTCCTGCCACCTGGCCTGTCGACCATTCAACTTCGGCTGGGTCATGAAATGGCTAACAGCTGTGTTGTCTGTCTTGACCACGAACGGGGTTCCCAGCAGATAGTGCCTCCAGAGGCGCAAGCAGTGGACGACAGCCAATAATTCTTTCTCATGGGCGGCATAGCGCCGCTCTGCATCTTTTAGCTTCCGGCTCTCGTACGCCACAGGATGCCCTTCTTGTAGCAAGACGCCACCGAGGGCATAGTCAGATGCATCTGTTTGTACTTCGAATGGCTTGGCCAGATCAGGAAGGGCCAAGACGGGGCTACTAGACATATCCGCCTTCAATGCGTTGAAGGCCTCCGCTCGCTTGGGCCCCCATTCCCAAGGCGTGACCTTCTTGAGGAGTTCTGTCAATGGTACTGCAATGAGTGAGTAGCCTTTCACGAATCGTCGATAGAAATTGCATAGACCAAGGAATGCCCTCAAGGCGTGGATATCCTTAGGCGGTGGCCAATCTGTGATTGCCTGAATCTTCTGCTGGTCCATCTTGATCCGCCCTTCCTCGATGACATGTCCGAGGAAGTCAATTTGCTTTTGAGCAAAGGAGCACTTAGATAGCTTCGCATATAGTTCATGCTCCCGCAATCGAGCTAGGACCTTCCGCAAGTGCATCAGGTGTTCCTCCAATGTTTGGCTATATACCACAATGTCATCCAAGTAGACCACCACGAATTCATCAATGTACTCTCGGAAGACTTGGTTCATCAAAGTGCAAAACGTAGCTGGGGCGTTAGTCAAGCCGAATGGCATAACTAGGAAATCGTACGACCCATATCTTGTCACACAGGTCGTCTTGTGCTCATCACCCTCTGCAATCCGAACTTGCCAATAACCTGTCTTCAGGTCTATTTTGGTGAACACTGTCGCACCACCCAGTCTATCGAACAAGTCTGCCATTAACGGAATAGGGTACTTGTTCTTCACAGTAATTTTGTTTAGAGCCCGATAGTCCACACAGAGTCGTAGACTACCATCATGTTTCTTTTGGAATAGCACAGGGGACCCGTATGGGGATTTGGAGGGCACGATAATCCCTGTGTCTAGCATTTCCGTCAATTGTCTCCGAAGCTCGGTGAGTTCGGGTTGTGACATTCTGTAAGGCGCCCGGGCAGGTGGCTTCGCGCCCGGCACCAGCTCAATTTCATGATCCACAGTGCGCCTAGGCGGTAGTCGCTTTGGCATGTCTTGTGGCATGACATCTTCAAACTCTAGTAGTAGCTCCTTCACGGGTTCAGGAATGGGACCCGAGGAGCATTCTACATCTTCGATGCAGAGGGTTGCCAGGAACGTAGGTTCGTTTCTTTTGACCCCCTTCTTCAACTGCAAGGCCGAGATGTTTTCAACGGCCATCTTCATGGGCATGCACGGGATAACGCAGGGCTTGGCCCCGTTTGCTCCCATCATCAGTAACATGTCAGCATACGGTACAGGCATGGTGTTGGTTTGCCTCAGGAATTCCAATCCAACTATCAACTCGAAGTCATCTATGATCACCACGCGCAAGTTGAATTTTCCTTCGTAAGGGCCAAGCTTCATCGGTACTTCTTTGGCTATTCCACCCACTGGCTGGGGAGGTGAGTTGATAGCCTTGACACGGCCTCTACCTTTCCCTACGACTAGACCAAGGCGCTCCACCTGAGTCGAGGCTAAGTAGTTGTGGGTAGCACCCGTGTCTACCATGGCCCGAATGGGCTTGCCATTCACCTTCATCTCAACGAACATTAAGGTCCTCTCGTGCTTAAGAGGAGTCTCATCATCCGCCTTCTTTTTCCCTTTCTTGGTGACGGGACATGGGTCCTTCTTCTTACGGATACCAGCACTAGTCTCTGCTAATGCCTCAGAAATGGAGCCAACAATTGCATTGAAGGCACCTACGGGTTCAGTCTGATCCGCATCGTCTGAATCGTCATCTGTCCCATCATCAAAAGTCTGATGGGTGTTCATCTGTACCTGTGGGCACTCATTATTCCAATGTGGTCCGCCGCAATGACGGCATCCTGAAGGAGGCTTCCTCCCCCGATCATTGTTGTTAGACGCAACACTGTTGCTACCTGTGGAGGGAGTCCTAGGTTTGGTTGAGCTCCGATCTCCCCCACTTCTGCTAGGGCCACCATTGCTAGACTGGCCCCCTTTGAATCCCGCTCGGGCAGGCGGCTGAGGCCTATCCTTCCGAGCTTCCATTTGATAGTCCCCAAGGCATTCAGCGGCTTGGATCGCCTTGGGCAGGGTATCTACCCGTTATCTTTGTAGCTCCATACGGGCATAAGGTTTCAGCCCTTCTAGGAAAGTGAAGAGCTTGTCTTTGTCCCCCATGTCGCGTATGCTTAGCATGAGCGCGGAGAATTCCCGCACGTAGTCCCGCACAGATTTGGTCTGACGGAGCTCCCGTAGCTTTCTCCTTGAATTGTATTCGACATTTTTGGGAAAGAACTGTAGGCGGATGGCTGCCTTCAGTTCTGCCCATGTTTCGAGAGCATCTTCACCGGCCTTGATGGCTTCGTATTTCACCCGCCACCAGAGTTTAGCATCACCCTGAAGATACATGGCAGCAGTTGCTACCTTCTTAGCTTCTTCTAGGCCCCCAACAGCATCGAAATATTGTTCGACATCAAATATGAAGTTCTCCACTTCCTTGGCATTCCTAGCTCCACTGTATGGCTTTGGCTCAGGAATTTTCAGTTTTTGTGTCGCGGAAGTGGGGTTTGTAGCGCCCCTGATCTGGTTTCCACTGCCTCGCAGTAGGCCCTGTAAAGCAGCATTGACAACATTGAGCTTGTTTGTCAAGTCGTCAATAGTTTGTTGCAGGGCAGTCACCCTGTCTGCCTCTTGTGCCCTGTAAGCTAAATCCTCGGCACGCTCCTGTTGGAGTCCCTCGAATTTGCCAAAAATTTCGGCTGCCTCTGTGGCTGCCGTTTGCCGATCTCCCTCGGAGTCACGACTGATGTTTTCTATGTCAACTTCGGCCTGGAGCACCCTGCGGTCCAGGTCATCCAACCTTTGCCCTAGGCTGGTTCTTAGTTCAGGCACCGTATCCATGATGGGCAGTAATCCGTCAACCGTCTGTTCAAGGGCCGCAATGCGGTCCCCATGATTCACCATGGTCAGAAATGGTGGTAATGGCAATGCGTTCCCTCGTCCGATGTCGAGCCTAGGCTCTGATACCAACTGTTACGCGGCGCCTTCCTGAGATTCCTTGGAAGGGCGACGTAAGGCTAAGCAACTGATGTCAGTGCAGTTGCTGTCCGCCAACTGAGGTCCCCTCCGTACGCTAGACTAGATTGTCAGTGCCGTACGGGAAAACCAATGTCAAGAGCAATTGAGAGAACATGAATGAGAATTGAGAATGAAAGAAAGCTTGATTGCATTAATGAAAGCTATTACAGAAAGGCAACGCGGTGTCGAGGGGGAGAGACACCAGTACAGAGAATTGTTTGCTTGCTAGAAAGTTTGATTGTTTGGTCCCCCTTAATAATGCTTAAAAAAATAATCCAAAGCTACAAGACTAGACTTGATTAAGCTAGAGAAACATAATGGAAGTACATGGAATAAAAATACTCTATATTTACAATGAAAAAGACTTAGTTTGCTATAGGGCAGAAAACAGGTCCGTTGTCCGCAGCATTGTCTTTGGCATCAGGGTCTGCGGGCGCGGCGTTGTCTGCGCGTGCGGCGCTGTTGGCATCTGCCTGCGGTTGGGCGCTGGCGATGGATATCGGTGGGGCGACAGAGGCACATGCGCGCTTGTCACTTGGCGCGGCCAAGACCACGGGGCCATCTGTGGCGCTAGTCATTGGAAGGCTTGCTAGGACGCCACGGGGTGCGCCCAAGGGGTCATGGGGCACGGCTGGAAAGCCGCCCATGACATTACTTATGTTTTGGAGGATCAAATCCAATTCTGAAGGGCTATACAGATTCTTATATGGCAAGTGACCTTGATAATAGAAAATCCACTACTCGATATTTGTTTACTTTTTCAGGGGGAGCTATATCATGGCTGTCGAAGTTACAAAAGTGTGTCGCACTATCTACAACTGAAGCGGAGTATATTGCGGCTACTGAAGCTGGCAAAGAGATGATATGGCTCAAGAGATTTCTTTAAGAACTTGGATTGCGACAGATGGAGTATGTTGTCAATTGCGACAATCAGAGTGCAATAGACCTAAGCAAAAACTCCATGTACCATGCGAGAACAAAACACATCGACGTCAGTTATCATTGGATTCGTGAGCAGGTGGAGAACGAATCTTTACAGGTCAAAAAGATTCACACGAGTGAAAAACCTACGAATATGCTAACCAAGGTAGTACCAAGAGACAAGTTCGAGCTTTGCAAACTTGTCGGCATGCGCTCAAACTAGAATCTCTGGTGTTACCTCCTTCAGGCGAATGAGACTGGAGGGGGAGATTTGTGGGGTCCAGCCCCATATTTTAAGGAAGATGTCTTCTTCCTTTTTTGGTAAATTGTCAAAGTTTTGGAGATATGGCCAACCGGCCAGATATCTTTCCATAGACTTTTTTGTGCTTGCTTGAGTCACTGCTTACATCAGCGAGCCCATTTTTTCCCTATAAATAGGGATGCATATTTTCAGCTGTAGACACACCAAAAATCTTAGACAATATATCTGAGTGAGAGAGAGCAAGGTATTCCATAGACTATAAGAAAATAGTCTGTGAAGAAAAATAGAGTGTGAGAGATATTAGTCAGGTGAGAAAGCAAAAGAGTGTTCTTTCTTTTGAGGATGTAGTGGTCTTAGGAGTATTTGTACTCGTTACTATACAATGTAAAATTCCTCGCTATAGTGATATCAGTTGTTCTTCTTGGCCGTGGTTTTTTCCCTTATTCAGAAGGGTTTCCACGTAAAATCTTGGTGTCATTATTACTGCATTTCTATTCTTGCTGATTTAACCATAACTTAGTGTTCCACATTTATCACTAATACCGTAAATATTATTCTTACGGGGTTTATTCCCAACAGTTTAAATACAAAAAACAACTGGTATCGGCCTTGGGAAACAGTTTATATTCATGATGTCTTTTAATTAATCATCCTAGTAATATTATATCCTATGGAGGATCCAGGATGAAATAGTGTCACGATATTCTTTATTAATTTTGTTAAATAAAGATAGCTGGCCTTTACCTTTCCGAATGTTTAAAAGTTAAAGAGTCCATTTCATTTTAATTGTGATTCATTGATCATTCAAAGACAACACCAAATCTGAACTGAAGCTGATGGACTTGAATAAGAAGTGCAACTCAGATCCAGCACAAGGTAAATATTTCTGTCAAAACACTTGTTTGTTTCAAGACGAAATATTGCTCAAGTCCTAAAGGCTGACATCTCTAATTTGCTTGTTTATGCCTTTTCACGACTTCATTACGTTCCAAAATAATTCAAGAAGCAAACTGATCAGCGTTTTTTTCCCTGCAGGAGAATCTGAAAAAAGTAATGTGACAAAAGTTGATAGCAAAACGTGTGTTCTCTATCGCAACTTCCTTAGTAAATCATCTTGATAAACTTAGCTGGAAACTAAATCTGATCCAAACTTCTGTTTCAGAGGAATGCAAATCAAGAAAGCACTGCATATGCAACTCGAAGTCCAGAGGCATCTTCACGAGAAATTGGAGGTATGTTTAGTTTGATTCCCGACATATTTATACCCCAATTTTGCTTTTGCCAATATGCGTATCACTCAAATGATGATCCTCTTCAGGAAAAAAAAAAACTGCCTGATTCCTATTGTCTTGCTTTTTAACAAGATTCAGCGAAAGTTGCTGTTGAGGATTGAAGAACAAGGAAAACAGTTGAAGATGATATTTGATCAACAACAAACAACAAGTCTGTTGGACACTCAAAATTCAAACATTTCATCTCCTGGAAATGATCTATCCAACCCATATGATGATACAGAAGTTTTGGATGCTGAACACCGCGATAACACTCACTTCCCCTTTCAGAGTTTTCTTCTTGCAGGTGCATCTGAAACAAGAAATAGTCCTAATAATGTGGTACAGATCGACAGCAAAACGTATATTCCTTTTCAACTTTCTCATTTAATTTTCCTGATAAACTTAGCTGAAACTAAATCTGATCCGAACTTGTGTTGCAGAGGAATGCAAATCAAGGAAGCACTGCAAATGCAGCTCGAAGTCCAGAGGCATCTTCACGATCAACTAGAGGTACTTTATATTTTAGCATACCTTGGAAAATTAGGACCAAATATGTTTTGCTACCATGTGTCACTCTCATTCATGATACTTTTTGAGAGCCAAAAGAATTGACTCAAGATATCTTGTTTGATTCAAATTGTCTTCTTTGTAATTAGATTCAGCGAAAGTTACAGTTGAGGATTGAAGAACAAGGAAAACAGCTGAAAATGATGTTTGATCAACAACAGAAAACAACCAGGAGTGTGTTGGACATTCAAAATTCAAGCATTTCAACTCCTGGAGATGATCCATCCACCCCGTGTGATGATACAGATGTTTTGGTTGCTGAAGGCTCGGATAATACCGCCAAGGCCGGCTCAATAAGTTTGGTGGCCTAAAGCTAAACTTTAATATGAGGCCATCTAAAAAAATCATATATATTTTTAGTTGAAGTAGATTTTTCTAGCTTTTTGAGAATAAAATTACTTAAAAATTTTCGCATAAACCATTTAATCTCTCATGTGCAATATGATCTTAAGTAATAGATATGATTCAAGAAGTTGATAACTTTGATTAAAAGAGTTTTTTTAATGTTTCTATATCTTGTTGCAATGATGAAAACCTGAGGAAAACAATAGAGTTTAAAAGTGTATTACATATTTTCTAATGATTAATATAATCCTTTTTTATATAAAATATTTTACTTTTATACTTTGAAATACTTAATATTTTCTTAAAAAGATTTGGGGTCTCACGAGAAGAGTTGGGGTGGGATGGATAACATATCTCCTTCTTTAATCGGAAGTATTCGATTTTAGTATTTGGAATGAAAAAAAATCTCTTATAAGGAACAGTTCCCACTTTAATGGACTTTATACAATACAAATTTTAATTAATCAATGTCCCAAATTAAATATCAGACATCGAATAAGAATTGAGAAACAAAAATTGGGGCTACCAAAATTTTGGGGCCTAAAGCCACCGTTTTAGTGGCTTTACTCTCTGGCCGCCCTTGAATACCGCCATCTAAAATAAGTAAAAGTGACATGGAGACTACATTAATTTGAAGATTTTCATTTTGAAGTTGAGTTTAGCTTTCTCAAAGAAGAATATGGATTAGAAATAATGTATCGGGTTTTTGAAATAGCTTGTTTCCTGCAGACAAATCAAGAATTGAGCCTTTTTAACTTGTTTCAGCATGGAAAAAAAAAAGCTACATGTCGATCTAATCAACCTGCCACGCGAACGTCCAGAAGATTTAAACTATAGTACAAACTCCATAAACTTCAAGTTGAATGTAGGTATTCCATAATTCCATTCTCTTGCGTGCATAAAGGAAAATGTGATCAAATTAACGATATTGAATAAGGTGTCCTTGTGACGTGTGAGTTTGATATGCTTATCTACACTTCACAATTCGTGAAATGTTTGACTTGTGATCATAAGATAATTGTATTTTTGCCTTTAGCTTCGTTCTCCAGGTTACTAAACCTGCGCACATATATTTTATGGTGAATGCGGCATGGATTTGTTTCCCTTGAAATTTGTAAACTACGGAACGAACCTCATTGAAAGAAAAAGAATACTTGGACAAATAGCAAACGTTTTAAAGGATCTTGTCTATGGCAGCAGTTGATGAATCAGAACACAAATTAGCTTGATGAGAAATGAAGGTGTTACATTAATGATACCGGTTTTTCTCTTTTGCGACTGTCAGAAAATGTTAGGAAGTGTGTCAACCTAATAGAAGGAAAAGAATATTTAAGAGAGAAAAGCAATAAATTGCACAAGACAAGACAAGGCAAGATTTACGTGGTTCGGTAATTTTTGCCTACTCCGCGGCCACACAAAGAATAGCTCTTTATTAATTGAAGAGAGAAAGAAGAAGTTTTGGGATGATCTACAAATGAAAATGTAGATCCCTATTTATAGGCATTTGAATGCCCTGCCGAGGTAAGCGCTTACATCATAAGAATGTCGATGTAAGCGCTTACATCATAAGAATGTCGAGGTAAGCGCTTACATCACAAGAATGTCGATGTAAGCGCTTACATCATATTTTCATCTCTTTTTGATTTTTCTTTCTTTTGTTTTGTCTACTTTCACATACAATAATAGGGTTTGGTCCTATCAATCTCCCCCTCAAACCTATGTTACATCAAGAAAGAAAATAAAAAAAAAATTTGCTATTCTCTGGTGGCGCCTTCATGATATCAGTCTTGAAGACTAACTGAGGCAGTGCACAGCCTCAGTTTGTCAACACCGACAACTTTGGTCAACATGTCTGACGAGTTCTTTGATCCTGGTATCTTCTGCAGGGAAAGAGTTCCTTCGTTTATCAACTCTCGGATATGATGATACCTTAACTGGATATCCTTCGATCTTACATGAAACACTGGATTCTTGGCAAGATGAATTGCACTCTGGTTATCGTTGAAAAGCTCACAATTGTCCTGCTCTTTACCTAGCTCTTTAAGAAAATTCTTGAGCCAAATCATCTCTTTTCTAGCTTCTGAGATTGCCATGTACTCTGCTTCAGAGGTAGATAGAACAACACTTTTCTGAAGTCTGGACATCCAACTAACAGCAGTGCCACCCAAGGTGAACACGTAGCCCGTGGTAATTTTTTGACTATCCAGATCGCCGCCTAAATTTGCATCAGCAAAACCTTGTAAGATAATATTGCTCTTTTTAAAACAAAGTGCCATACCTGAGGTGCCTTTGATATATCGCAATATCCATTTTACAAATTCTCAATGCTCCTTTCCTAGATCTGACATGTATCTACTGACAACTCCAACTGCATGGGCTATGTCAGGTCTAGTACAAACCATAGCATACATCAAACTTCCTACTGCTGAAGCATACGAAACTTTGGGCATGTACTTTCTTTCTTCATCTGTCTTAGGTGATTGGTCCTTTGACAGATTTAGATGGCTTCCAAGTGGAGTGCTTCTGGTCTTTGCATCATGAAGACTGAACCTGCTTAGTACCTTCTGTATGTACTTTTCTTGAGACAACTTTAAGGTTCCTTCCGACCTGTTTCTGCTAATCCTCATCCCAAGCATTTGCTTAGCTGGTCCTAAGTCTTTCATTTCAAACTCCTCCGCCAGTTGTTGCTTAACCAAATTGATCTCATTTATGCTAGATCCTGCAATTAGGATATCATCAACGTACAACAGTAAAATGACATAGGATTCATCAAGATTTTTGATATAACAGCAATGGTCCATCTCACATCGTGTGAAACTATTTTTATACATGAATCCATCAAATTTCTTGTACCATTGTCGGGGAGCTTGTTTCAAACCATACAAACTCTTCTTCAACTTACACACAAGGTTTTCTTTACCAGAAACTTGAAAACATTCAGGTTGCTTCATGTAGATGTCTTCTTCAAGGTCACCATGCAAGAAAGCGGTTTTAACATCTAGCTGCTCCAAATGCAAATTTTCTGCAGCTACGATACTTAGCACCGACCTGATAGTAGTTAATTTGACTACAGGAGAGAAGATATCGGTGTAGTCAATTCCTTCCTTCTGCTGAAAGCCTTTTACTACTAATCGTGCTTTGTATCTCTTCTTACCATCATGTTCTTCCTTGACTCTGTACACCCATTTGTTCTGCAATGCCTTCTTTCATTTTGGTAACTCCGTAAGTATCCATGTTTTATTCTTTTGAAGAGAATTCATCTCTTCTTTCATGGCTAGCTTCCACTTATTAGAGTCTATTACCTGCATTGCTTCAACAAAATGCTCTGGTTCTCCAGTATCAGTTAGAAGTAAATAGTGACAAGAGAGAGTTAACTTATCTGGAGCATTCGTGACTCTTTTAGATCTCCTCAATGTAGGTTCATGAGTAACAGAATCCGAATGTGATTCAGGTCCTGATTCCAGATTTGGTTCTGCATTTGATTCTATCTCTGGTTTCGGTTCTGGTTCTGATCTAGGTTCGGCTTCTAGTTCTTCTTCAAATTCGGCTTCTGGTTCTTCATCTTCAATTTCAGAATCAGTTGTAATCCCTCTAGCTACTTCATTTTCTGAGATTTCTTCTAACTCAACTGTTTCAGACATTGTCTATTTGCTGGTATTGGTTGGTTCTACTTCAAGCTTGTTCTTGTACATCACATTTTCATTAAATGTGGCATTCCTGTGTCTTAGGATCTTTCTATTCTGATCATCCCAAAACTGATAACCAAAATTATCATCACCATAACCAATAAAGAAACATTTATTGGCTTTAGGATCAAGCTTATCTCTATCATTAGAGTTTACATGCACATAAGAAACACAACCAAAAATTTTCAGATGTAAGAGAGTTACCTCCTTTCCTGTCCATACCTCCTCAGGAATTTCAAAATTCAGCGGTACAGAGGGTCCCCTATTTATGAGGTAAGCTGTCGTGTTAACTGCCTCAGCCCAAAAATACTTCGGCAATCCAAAATGTATTCTCATACTTCTAGCTCGTTCATTCAAGGTTTTGTTCTTCCTCGTAGCAACACTATTTTGTTCCGGTGTTCCAGGAACTGTCTTGATCATTCTGATCCCATTCTCCGAGCAAAATGCTTTGAACTTTTGACTATCATACTCTCCTCTATTGTCAGACTTCAGACATTTTAACTTTAGACTTGTCTGATTTTCAACTTCAGCTTTCCATCTTTTAAAGGTAACAAACACATCAGATTTATTTTTCAGAAAATAAACTCATACCTTTCTTGTGGAATCATCAATGAAGGTGACATAATAGCATGAGCCTCCTAAAGAAGTTACAGGATCTATTCCCCACACATCTATATGCACTAGTTTCAGCTTTTCTTTCTTTGGCGTCCCTCCCACCTTTGAGAAACTAACACTCTTTTGTTTCCCGTATATGCAATCTTCGCACAAACCTAATTCAACATGTTTTAGGTTTGGCAACTTTTCTTTGGATGCCAAAATCTTCATTCCCTTATCACTCATATGCTCGAGCCTCCGGTGCCACAATGTTGTATCATGGCTATGATCAACTATTGCAATAGTATCTCCTTGTATTGCAGTTGCATACAGTGTTTCCCTTTTGAAGCCTCGTGCCACAACCAAATTCCCTCTGGTTATCTTCCACGGTCCATTGCCGAATGTTGTTATATATCCTTTACCTCCAATCTGACCCATAGATATCAGATTTTTTTTGAGGCCAGGAACATGTCGTACATTTTGCAATTTCCATAGCGTGCCTTATGAAGTCTTTATATGAACTTCACATTTTCCTGCAATGTCGAGAGGTTTGTCGTCTGCTAGATAAACTTTCCTAAATTTTCCAGCAATATAATTATGCAATAATTCTTTACATGATGTAGAGTGAAAAGATGCACCTGAGTCCAGAATCCAAGATTCGACTGGACTATTTGCACAACAAATTAGTGCATCACCGACTTGTTCAGCAATTACATTTGCTGAATTTTCTTCATTCTTCTTCTTTGGTTCTCTACACTGGCTACTATAGTGACCCTTTTTATCGCAACTCCAACAAGTAATGTCCTTGCGATTTTTGGATTGTCCTCTTCTCCTTGACTTTGATCTGCCACGACCATAACTCTGTCCTCTTTGGTTGATTCTCCCCCTGCTTTCGGTACTAAAAGTAGATCATGGGGAATCACTTGATTCTCTTCGGCGAATATCTTCGCTTAGAACCAAGTCTCCAATATCATTCAATTTGAGTTTGGTACTTCCTGATGAACTGCTAACTGCAGTTACTGCTGCAGACCAACTCTCCGGTGGAGATGATAGTAGAATCAACACCCTGATTTCGTCATCAATTGTTATATTAACAGAACTCAACTGAGTTAATATTATATTAAACTCATTGATATGTTCCGTGACTGATCCACCTTCTGTCATCTTTAAGTTGAACAATCGACGCATCAAATAGACTTTATTTGAAGCAGATGGCTTCTCGTATATATTTGATAACGCCTTCATCAGGCCTGCAGTGGTCTTCTCATTAATGATGTTAAACGCCACATTTCGTGTTAGCGTCAAACGAATCACACCAAGAGCTTGGCGATCTAATAGATCCCAATCTGTTTTGGCCATAGTCTTCGGCTTCACCTCGGTCAGAGGTAAATGTAATTTTTTCTGGTACAAATAATCCTCTATTTGTATTTTCCAGAATCCAAAATCTTTCCATTGAACTTGTTAATCTTAACCTTCCCTTCTTCCGATGCCATTTTTCACAAAATATTTATGTGAATAGTGCCTATGAATAGTACGATGATCAATAGTGTTGCACTATTCTTGTGAATAGTATCTGCACCAATACTGTACTTTTCTACCAGAATTACACTGTCTATGCTCTGATACCAGTTATTAGGAAGCTTGTCAAGCTAATAGAAGGTATAGAATATTTAAGAGAGAAAAGCAATAAATTGCACAAGACAAGACAAGACAAGATTTACGTGGTTCAGCATTTTTTGCCTACTCCACGGCCATACAAAGAATAGTTCTTTATTAATTAAAGAGAGAAAGAAGAAGTTTTGGGATGATCTACAAATGAAAATGTAGATCCCTATTTATAGGCATTTGAATGCCCTGCCGAGGTAAGCGCTTACATTATAAGAATGCCGATGTAAGCGCTTGCATCATAAGAATGTCGAGGTAAACATTACATCACAAGAATGTCAATGTAAGCGCTTACATCATATTTTCATCTCTTTTTGATTTTTCTTTCTTTTGTTTTGTCTACTTTCACATACAACAATAGGTTTGGTCCTATCAGAAAACAGTATCTCCAATGATTCATTAGTTTTCATAACTTAATTCTAAAGTATATAATAGCTAATGAGGATCAGATAAACTATTTATTCAAAATGATATTGTTGTCATTTGTTGAATCAGCAGGTTTGTTGCTTCCTGATTCCCTACAGCCTGCAGGCCCTTGAAAACTATTGGTTAGTATAGAATATTAGACAGGTGACAATAAACTACAGAGGATTTATAAAATGTCTTGGTCTGTAGCACCAGTAATACTCTATAAATTTTGACAATTTAGTTCAACTTTTGTTCCTTCTTGAGTTGTCTTCTTCTCTATATAGCATCTCTATATATTTGATGTCTTTTAATTAATTATCCTTGTTGGCATCTTATGGATAATCCAGGATGAAATGGACTTAGAATCTTCTTTGTCAATTTGTTAGTAATTGTAGCTTTTATTGGTACTTGATTTTGGCCTTTACCTTTTCTATATTTGAAATATTAAATAGACTATATTCTTTAATTGTGATACCTGAATCCTTTAGAGACCATTGTATTATGCATGTGAAGTTCAGATAATTGACCTAACAAATGGACTAGTTCAAAGACATTCTGATCAATGGATTTTCATGGAATTGTTTAATAGGACTGATCAAATACTTGTTGGTTCCTCTGACATAGGAAATTTGGAAAATAAAACATGTTGAAGACTGTTTGCCCAAAAAGTATTAAACCTTTTTGTTAAACTAATTAAAATAAATGATAATAGGTAAATTCTAGTTAAATATAATAAATCCTAGATCCAAGAATTATAGATAGTAATGATATAAAAACCACATTCAAAGCTATTAAATACCAAGGGATGTTTAATAATATTGTTATGAATGAATGAAGGGATAAGGACAAGCAATAAATATGATAAATGACAATAAATGTAAATAGAGAGAATGATTCACCCAAATGTTCAATGAGGTGGATAATTCTACTTCTGACAATGATGTAAGATAACTAAACGTGGGAATATAGAAAACTTTATCGGATCTAATGTGAGAAGCGTGGGACCAATAACAAATCAAATCTTGTATAAAGATAATGTTTGTAGTTACTTGAGAGTCAACTTTTCTAGAGAGAGCCTATCATATAGAGTATTACATACCTCCCTCCTCTCTCTCTTCCTACTTATATGGAACATATCCCTTACCTACTGAAAGTACAAGTGCGGAGAATATTTTGCAGAATATTCCTTTAAAATATCTTATTGCTCAACTAGCCGTTTTGGCCGATCTGAATGCTCGACCTTAGCTACTCGGCTTACCAACTTTACTTCTTAAGCATGACCTCGGCCTAATTGATTCTTGATTGCCCTCTTTCAGGCGAGGTCCCTTTGATCAGATTTTGACCCATACAGTTAGTCCCTTTGCCCGTCGGGGTTATCTTTGGACGAGCTCGATGGGCGGACTTCACCAGTTGAAATTTTGAGAAATCTGAGCACGTTGGCCGAGGAATGACCCTTTTATGGCGAGGTGATGGCGTGGCACTTCAAGAGCCACATCTGACTGTTACGTTAGTTTGAAATGACGTCATTTCATCATGTATCATCATGGCGCATGTCACAATATGCTACGTCATTTCCCGCGCCTCTTCCGTTTAGAAATTAATGAGGCATTTGGGCTTTCTCGATCAAGGTGCCCATATTCTTATAAATAGGGATGTGCATTTCTTACTTGAGCTGTTGCATTTCTGAAGCTATTGAAACTTCAAGCTTTTCCTTCTTCTTTAAATTTCCTGCACTTGTTTTTTCTTTCTCCCTTCAGTATTTTCCGCCATTGTCATATTTTTCACTTTTGCATTTCCTTTTTGTATACAATCGGAAGAATGGCTAGTGCCCCCTCTGATCTTGTAGCTTTGGCTATGGACATGCCTCCTCATGAAGAAGGAGCCGCCATGGTAAAGGACAAGAATTTCCCCACCGTGGATGAGATAATTCCTTGTTCGGAGAAAGCTAGGTCATACTTCAAGAACCCACCTGAGGATGAACTTGAACCCGTCATATCTGAGATGGATACGGCAGAGCTTGTTGCATTTAAGGCTAAGTGGCAAATCCCGACCCACGTCGAACTTATCCCTGCTAGTATCGATGTAGTGCATGTACATCACCCAGGGTACTACGCATTTTACGCGTACCCATTCGTTATCGGCTATGCACTTCCTCTTCCTTCCTTGGCGGAGGATTTTTGCCATTATTACGGTGTGTGCCCGGCTCTGCTCTTGCCGTACATATATAAGCTTTTCCTTATGCTTATCAAGTACGCGGAGTTGGCCAATCGTGGTGTTTCTCTCTGCCATCTGCTTCACCTCTTCACTCCAAGTTTTCATATGGGAACGATGATACACCTATGCCACCATGGGACCAAAGGATTGGTGGTGAAGATGGACGATAAAACCAATCCACATTTTTGAGCCAATTTTTTGTATGTGAGGACGGAGCACGTGGTATCGAACCCCAGCGGATTCCCCGAGGAGTGGAACTTTGCTCATAAGTGTCTCCCAAATAACTGTTGTTTCTTTTTGGCGATTTGGCGATCTGATCATTTTTCTTCTCTTTTTACAGCCGAAAGGGACTCTCCATCGCTAGTCTCCGACATTCGCGACTGGGTGAGTCAGATTTTACCTCACACGATGGGGATTCGTGAATGGTCACCATTTAATGAGAGGTTTGGGCGCAGGCATGCGGCCGGTGAGTCACCTTGTTTTGATCTTAGTGATTTCAACCTTCGTACCGTCTTTTCTTTACTTCTATTTCTTATATTTCTTTGTTGGTAGGTCGTAGGGTTTCAAGGAGGGCGAGGGATCCTATGCCTGCTTTTCGCCAGTCAAGTACTTCGGCTGGGCCCATACTTGCTATGGCTGCAAGCAAGCCTGCTCAGACCGTTGTTACTTCTCGGACCCTAAATGCGCATGGTCCTAGCCGCTGCCCCGCTGGCGGAGATTCCGGCTTCAATTGTGTTTCATTTTATGGATGAGTCAGACCAGGGCGAGGATGAAGAGGGTCCGCTGAAAAGGCAAAGGATAGAGGTTGATAGAGGAATGGTCAATGAGGAGCCGATGGGTGGTGAACTTTAGTTGACCACGACCGAGCTGAGGGGCGGTACGACCTTAGATGTAGAGATCGTGCCTACTTCAGATGTAGGGATCACCTCTGCGGAATAAGGGGAGCGACCAGAGGCGACTGTGATCATTCCGAAGAGTGATCTGTCATCGTTAGGGCAGGCCAACATTCCTTCTTCGGCTAAAGAGAGTGCAAAAAGAGTGATCGTGGATGATTACGAGTCTGGCTCGGACATTGATCCCGAGGAGGCGAGAATCTTCGACGAAGGTCTTACCTAGGTTGAGGTGAGAATGGATGGGTCCTCTCGCTCGATTGTAATCCCTTTGGATTGCGATTTGTTTGAGGATACGGTGAGTATGGTCCCTTCCTTTGCCCCGCTTTTCTCCACCGCCGAGAACATGACTCTTCAGGAACTCAAGGATTCCGACTTGTCACTGGGCATATCCGGGATGGATTTGATGGTGAGGTTCCTTATTTCTGCATTTCGTGTTCTTTTCCTCTTTCTATTTTTACTGATTATTGGCTCTTACTTTTTTTCCTCTCTCTTCTTCTTTCTTCTTTTTTTAGACTTTCATTTTGGAGATTGAGAGCACCCGTCGGGAGGAAAGGCGGAAGGTTGTTTTTCAGAAAATGGATTCGAAGTACCTCCGGTATTGTGACAAGTACCACGAGATGCGTACACAGTTCAGAGTAGGCAGTAATCTCCAATCTCTTAGAGAGGAGTTGGATCAGAAAGACGAGGAACTTGTACGAACTATTGGCAGATGCAGCGAGCTCGAGGGGTTAGGGCCAAGGACTATGAGCTCGAGGTGAGCAAGGGGGTCGTGGCCGAGTGCGTCGATCTTCAAGCACAGGTGACATCCCTGTGACCCAAGCTTGAGCAAAGCTCGATTAGAGTTGCCAGACTGAGTGGTGAGGTGACTGAGAAAGCAGCAGAGTTGGAGGGAATCGAAGAGGCACGGGTAGTGGCTTTAGCAAGGGCTGCAACATTAGAGGATTCTATATGTGTCCTCAAGTCTGAGTGTGCAACTAATGCGGAAACAGTCGTGCTGAGGGAGGCACGGCTTGATGAGCGAATTGGTGGGCTTGAGAAAGATGTCTCGAAGTTGACTGAGCAAGTTACCGCTCTTGAGGATGAGAAGGAACTGTTGTTGGCTCGACCTTCTTCCTCTCATAATTCTGCTTTCCCCATGCTCCTCGTGATTTATACAAGATGTTGATTCAAGGTGAGGCTAAGCTGGACCTATATAGGAACTTGATGAAGGCGGGGAAGGTTCTTGAGACTGACTTCGAAGATGCCCACGTTAAAGTACGTAATGCCAGACTTGCTTGTGGTTATGATCCCGCCACACCGGGGATCGGCGACAATGAAGAGGATTTGGACGGGCTTACATTTGATGCTTGGTATGACGATGAGTATGCTGATGGCCCGGGTGATGATGGAGATGGTGTTGTTGGACCGGGCACTGAAGGTGGCGATGGTGCAGGCTGAGATGATATAGTGTGATATTCTTGTACTTAGATTTTTTTGTTCTTTTATTTCCTTTTTTTTTTGTGGTGGGGGCATCTTTCTGGCCCTTTGTAAGATACTTTATTTTTGGGATGGAATGACAATGACTTTTTGCTGTATGTTCTTGGCGTTTTTCGCTTTTCTTTGAATGTTTTTCCTTTGTAAGAGTTCTTGACTCTTAGTTGATTCGAACGAGGTTAAATGTTAATTAGTTTGAGCAAAGTTGAATGTTAGTTAATTCGAACGAGGTCGAATGTTAATAAATTCGAACGAATTCAAATGTTAAATAATTTGAATGAAGTCGAATGTGAGTCAATTTGAGCGAGTTTGAATGTTGACCCTTAGTTAATTCGAACGAGGTCGAATGTTAATTAATTCGAGCGAAGTCGAATGTTAAATGATTCGAACGAGGTCAAATGTTAATTAATTCGAGTGAAGTTGAATGTTAAATGATTCGAACAAAGTCGAATGTGAGTCGATTCGAGCGAGGTCGAATGCTGACCCTTAGTTGATTTGAACGAGGTCGAATGTTGACCCTTAGTTGATTCGAACAAGGTCGAATGTTAATTAATTCGAGCGAAGTCGAATGTTAAATAATTCGAACGAGGTCGAATGTGAGTCGATTCGAGCAAGGTCGAATGTTGACCCTTAGTTGATTCGAACGAGGTCGAATGTTAATTAATTCGAATGAAGTCGAATGTCAAATAATTCGAATGAGGTCGAATGTGAGTTGATTCGAGAGAGGTCGAATGTTGACCCTTAGTTGATTCGAATGAGGTCGAATGTTAATTAATTCGAGCAAAATCAAATATTAAATAATTCGAACGAGGTCGAATGTGAGTCGATTTGAGAGTGTTCGAATATTGACCCTTAGTTGATTCGAATGAGGTCGAATGTTAATTAATTCGAGCGAAGTCGAATGTTAAATAATTCGAACGAGGTCGAATGTAGTCGATTTGAGCGAGGTCGAATGTTGACCCTTAGTTGATTCAAATGAAGTCGAATGTTAATTAATTCGAGCGAAGTCGAATGTTAAATAATTCGAGCGAGGTCGAATGTGAGTCAATTCGAGCGAGGTCGAATGTTGACTCTTATTTTGGCGAAATGTATGAACTTGGTAGAGATGAAAAACTCGTTTGTGTATTTCACTTTGTTTATACATTCATTGGAGAGGTTTACATGTTTTTGTTCTGT
Source organism: Nicotiana sylvestris (assembly GCF_000393655.2). Classification (NCBI taxonomy): domain Eukaryota; kingdom Viridiplantae; phylum Streptophyta; class Magnoliopsida; order Solanales; family Solanaceae; genus Nicotiana; species Nicotiana sylvestris. Next base: position 23,018,942 of record NC_091059.1, read on the forward strand.
CCATGCATACATTGGAGAAGTCCCAGTCTATCTAGTCCCTTCATTGGTCGACCTGAAAAAGTAGTTGAGATGTTGGGCAATGAACTTATACTTAGCTTCGAGACGTTCTCTTCGTCGCCTCATTAAAAACCTCCCCGAGAAAACCCAATTCGAACAAAACTCGGGTAAGGGAAAAAGGAGTACGACTCGGAAGATTTCTATCCTTAGAAGTTAAAGTATTTGAGGTAGGCGACATTCAAATTGTTTGGTAGTAATTTTCCTTCCATTATTTTTAGCTGGAATGACCCTTTGCTTACTACTGCCGTGATTTTGTATAAGGCGTCCCAATTGGTTCCCAGTTTGCCTTCTCGTGGGTCTTTGCTTGCTTGTGTTTTGGCTTTGAGTACATAGTCCCCCACTTTGAGTGGCCTGATCGTGGCTTTTTTGTTGTAGTACCGCTCTGTCTATTGTTTTTGAGCTATCATTCTTATGTAGGCCATGTCTCTCTGTTCTTTGGCTTCGTCGAGATCTTATCTTCTACTTTCATTGTTGCTTTCCTGCTCTCGTTTGAATACCTTAGGCTTGGTTCACCGACTTCGACAGGTATTACTGCATCAGTCCCATAGACTAGTGAGTATGGTGTTTCTCATGTGCTCATTTTCGGCGTAGTGCAGTATGCCCATAGTACTTCCAGCAGTAGTTCCGGCCATAGTCCCTTGGCGTTCTAGAGCTTCTTTTTCATGATGTTCAATATTGTTTTGTTGTAGGATTCCGCCTGACCGTTGCCTACGGGATGATACGGCATGGAGAGTATTCTTTTGATGTGCCATTTTTCGAAGAACTCGATGGTCTTTTTTTGTCACGACCCAAACCGAAGGACCGCGATGGGCACTCGGTTCCTTACTCAACCGAGTACCAACGTAACATATCTTTCTTATCATGTTATCGTGAGTAAATGAGCCAGAAAACCCGTCATGAGATAACAAGAATAAAACATAAGGGAATACTCAACATATGAAGACCCAACATGATATACAAACTAATATATGTGACATACGGGCCTATAAGGCCGACATGACCATTAGTAAACTCGAAACATAGGCCGACAAGGCCATACAATTATCCATACTCCTGACATCTGTCTACAAGCCTCTAAGAGTACATAAAATCATAAAGGTCGGGACAGGGCCCCACCATACCAATCAATACATATCTAAAGCATACTGACCAAATAGGCAACTCCGGAGCAAGTGGAGTGCACTAACACCTTCGCTGAGCTGATAGCCTACTAGGAGGACTGTCAACCTATCAATCGGGACCTGCGAGAATGAAACGCAGCGTCCCCAGGCAAAAAGGATGTCAGTACGAATAAAGTACCGAGTATGTTAGGCAGGAAAGCATAAACAAGAACAGTAATGTAAAGAGAGAGATAGAGGAGATATAACCTGTAACATCTGAGTGCCTCTAGGGGCTATGATATGAAATGCATAATACATATATATACATAAACTTTTTAAAACATTCGCCTCTGTGGGCATCATCATCATCATATCATACCCGGCCTCAAAGAGGACTCGGTAAAAGCATACCCGACCATCATAAGGTTCGGTAGAATCGTACCCGGCCACGTGGAGCTTGGTAAACCCAACTGATCAGTGGTTGCACAATAGGTGCCGTACCCGGCCGACTATAGAGCGACTCGGTAGAGTAAAATAGATACTATATATAATTCATGCTAGACTCATGGAATCACATTCTAAACCTTTTGGAGTGACTTAAGAACACTATGGACATCCATACCCTCAATATGAACCTTAGTAGGATTTAAGGATCATACACACTTGCTTAGAATAATTTTATAAGGAAAGAACAACATGGACAACCTTAGTTGCTAGGAGTAGATCCGTTATGAAGTAGCGTATTCATTTCACTTTAGATCATACCAAAAGAAAGAAGAAAGTGCCTTAACATACCTTAAACCCGTTGAGTCCTTAATCACTTCCAAGCAACTCTTCAAACAAGTCAACTCAATCTATCATAGTATAAGGAGATTCAAAATCAGTGCTGAGCAAAGGCTAAGTCTATAACTTAAGCTAGTAGCTCGTTTACGTAAATTTTGGCAGCATCTCCCTTGTAACAAGGGCCTCCTCCAATACCATATACAAACAACAATGACCATAGTAATCCATCAATACATAATTATCAATATCAAGACACCATATAACAACAACAAGTCACAACTACATTACGACGAGCGGCAAGCTCCGATTGGAATCCGTATACCCCTTATCAATCCTTATAGACTTATTACTTCAACATAAAAGTATCATTAACATGATAATGAAGTCATTAATCAATGACTCCGGCCTTAAATCATATATTTATAACAACGAAAATAATCCACAATTTCAACTATCCTCAATTAGCAACTTTATTCACTAGTTCATGTCTAGCCCATCCATTTAACTTAATCAACATCAAGATAACCTTAGGCACAAGCAAGATCACAATATACATACCTTATACAGTAACTTCAAGTCAAAATCCAAGTTATATTCAGTTTACAACAACCCTTAATAGCAATACAACACCATAGAAGTGACTTAAGCTAATCCAAGTATTATCTTGTAGTTTATCATCCTAACAACTTAACCAACATACAAGCAAGATTAAGCACAATTAGTAGGCTGTTATACTCACCTTAGACAGCAGCAAAAACTTGGAATTTCATCCAAATACAGCCCACAACAATCCTCAATGACAACACAACCTCAAAGAGGTGTTGTTCTTCACTAGAACTAAGTTTTGATGTTGAAATATGGTGTAATCACTTTGGAATCACTTCAAACCCTTGTGGTATATGTTTAGGAGGGTTAGGAGAAGTTTGGAGACGAATTTTAGTTGAAAAATGAGCAAAAATAGGCGTTCAAATCGTTTATAAATTGAAGTAGGTCAACCACCGCCTAAGTGGGTCCCATTGGGAGCTGCTTGCGCGGTTTCGTGAAAACACGAATATCTCTCTACTCCGATGTCGTATTGACAAACGGTTTAATGCATTAGAAACTAGACTCGTAGATCTTAAATTTGGTAGGTATAACACCCCATTATTCCAAGTATATTTGGAGAAATTCTCAGATACATTTGACCTAAATTTCAGCAAATTTATGAATGTAACTTGTGATGACCTTTGTCAACTCTTGTTCCACAACTTGCTTGCCTTCAAAATGTAGAAAATGATTATCATACGACTAAAATAACTCATAGAATAACCTTCTTATCATGTTAATAACCCTAGTCTCACCCTAAAGTAGATGTTATAACATTCCAAACTTGTCGACTTTTGACGAAACTTATTTTCTTCAATTGGTTTAGCTTCTAAGATTTCCAACCCTCTTGGTACTCGTTATTCATGATCTTAAATATTTGTAACCTCCAAGGTAACATGATTAACTTACTTTATTTGCTTCCAAATATAATCTCATTTTCGAGCTTACATCAATGACTTACGGCGTACTCTCACGTATGAAAACTTGGGGTGTAACATTTTTCCAGTAAACCGGGGACCGTTGTCGCAACTAATTTCTTTGGGGATGCCAAAGAGGCATATGATGTTTCTCCATATGAATGCGATTACTTCTTTCTTGCGTATTTCAGCGAATGCACCTGCTTCTACCCACTTGGAAAAATAGTCAGTTAAAACTAAAAAAAATGTACATTACCTCGTCCCATTAATAGGGGTCCGACGATGTCCATTCCCCATTTGATGAACGACTAGGGCGAGGTGACTGAATGAAGGTGCTCGCCCGCTTGGTGAATCATGGGGGCGTACTTTTGGCATTGCTTGCATTTTTTGACAAAGTTGGTGGCCTCCTTTTTCATCTTTGGCCAATAATAGTCTGCCCGTATGAGGCATCTGACGAGAGCTCGGTTGCCGGTGTGAGCTCCGCAGTAACCTTCGTGTACTTCTTCGAGGATGCCCTAAGTTTGATTTGGTCTAAGCACTTTGCTAGGGGGCCACCAAATGTTCTTTTGTACAAGTCGTTATTCACGATGTTGTACCTGGCCGCCTACATTCGAAGCTTCTTGACTCTTTTTTTATCGGGTGGGAGCACTCCATCCTGTAAGTATGAGATAATATGATTGCGCCAGTCCCAAGTCAGGTTTATAGATCGTATCTCGATTTGATCTATTGATGAATGAAGGAGAGTGACCACATCCCCCTTTTCGGTTATGCTTTTGGTGGTCGCTGCCAGTTTGGCAAGGCCATCCGCTTCGATGTTCTGCGCTTTGGGTATTTGGTCGAGCTAGCATTCGTCGAACTCGGGTAGTAGTTTGCAAATTCTGGCCTGTTATTTCTGTAGACGTTGCTCTTTAATTTGGATAGTCCCTGTGACTTGGTTGATGATGAGTTGCAAGTCGCATCGAAGGATGACTCACCGTGCTCCGTACTTGAGTGCCAGCCTTAACCCTACAATCACGGCCTCATACTCGGCCTCGTTGTTAGTCATATCAGGGCATCGTACAGACTGGCGAACTATTTTGCCTGTTGGGATCTCGAGCACGAGTCCCAGTCCCGATCCTGATGTGTTGGAAGCGCCATCGGTATACAAAACCCATCGGTCGTGTATTTTGGCGGAAGTACTGGCGATTTCCCTTTCGACCTGGGGCATTATCTTTGCACTGAAGTTGGCGATGAAGTCGGCAAGAACTTGCGACTTTATCGCTGTCTGCGATTGATAGGTTATATCATGCTCACTTAGATTTATGGCCTACTTGGCCAATCTACCCGACAATTCGGGTTTGTGCAGGATACTCCTTAAAGAAAAAGTTGTGACCACCGAGATGGGGTGGCACTAGAAATAGGGTCTAAGCTTTCGTGAAGCTACGACCAGGGCTAGAGCTAACTTCTCGAGGTGGAGGTACCTCATTTCAGTTTCGACCAAAGTTTTGCTAATGTAATAGATCGGAGATTGCGTACCTTTATTTTTTCATACCAGGACTGCACTTACTGCATCATCGGACATGGCCAAGTAGACAAGGAGGCGCTCTCCTGGTTCTGCCTTAGAGAGCAATGGTGGTAAAGACAGGTAGGACTTCAATTCTTTTAAGGCTTTGATACATTCGGAATTCCATTGAAGTTCGTTATCCTTTTTGAGTATGCCAAAATATTTGTGGCACCTGTCGGAGGACCGCGAGATGAATCTTGATAATGCGACTATCCGGTCGGTTAGCTTTTGCACTTGTTTTTTGCTCGTCAGATTTTTTGGGATTCCTTCTATGGCTTTGATCTGGTTGGGATTGACCTCGATGCCTCGTTGTGACACCAAAAAGTCGAGGAACTTTCCATATGTCACGCCGAAAGCATATTTCTCGGGGTTTAATTTCATACCGTACCTTCTGAGTATTTCGAAGTCCTCCCTTAAGTGGTCAATATGGTCTTCCTTTCTTTTTGACTTGACCAACATGTCATCTATATATACTTCCATGGTCTTGCCGAGTTGATCTTTGAACATTTTGGTCACTAGCCTCTGGTACGTTGCCCTCGCATTTTTTAACCCAAACGACATCACCCCGTAACAGTATGTCCCCTGGTGGGTGATAAAGGTGGTTTTTTCCTTGTCCTCCTCCTCCATAAGGATTTGGTTGTATCCCGAGAAGGCGTCCAAGAAGCTCAGTAGTTCATGCCCGGCTGTAACGTCGATGAGTTGATCGATGTGGGGTAGTCAGAACGAGTCTTTTGGGCAAGCTTTGTTCAGATCTGTGAAGTCTACACATATTCTCCACATACCGTTTTTTTTACCATGACCACCTACTGGGGATACTTCGATTCTCTGATAGAACCATTCACTAATAGTTTTTTGACTTCCTCACGAACCGCGTCATTTATTGCAGAGTTGAACTTTCGCCTAATCTGCCTTACTGGGGGGAAAATGGGTTGATGTTCAACTTGTGGGTTGATATCTCCTTCAAGATACCTGGCATGTCTGCATGGGAAAAAGCAAATAGGTCTACGTTACTTTTTAAGAATTGGTGAAATTTACCTGGGTCTTGGAGCTTATGGCCGATGAAAGCTTTCTTGTTGTGGGCGTTGTCGTCTAATTGGATGGGGTCGAGGTCCTCTACGGTTGACCCTGTGGCTTCAATAATTTCAGGGTCTCTGATGACATCTTTCCTTTCATCGTCGTTTGACCCCGACTTTGTTAATTTCTATGCTTCCTCGGCCTTTCCTTTCAATTGTTGGGTGTATGTGTAGTATTAGGGGATGCGGTAGCATTCTCGGGCCGTGCGTTTCTTTCCTTGTATACAGAATACTCCCTAGAGGGTAGGAAATTTAATGACTTGGTATAGTCTAGAGGGGACAGCTTTCATGACTTGTATCCACGGCCGGCCTATGATGGCATTGTACGTCGTATCCTGGTCCATGATTTGGAACGTGGTCTCCAAAGTGGCACCGCCTTCCAGGACGGGCAGTGTGATTTCTCCATATGTCTGATCAACTATATTGTTAAAACATGTTAGCGTGATGCAACGTGGCACTACCTTATTGATCACGCCCAACTATCCCTTATAAAAAGGACAAAGTGGTCGTTGCAAATATAATCCAGTTTACAAGTCCAGAGTCGAATCCCATAGAGAACTAAGGCTTAGCTATAGTTGTTCACTATCACCAAGAATACAAGTTTGAACAATTCCTAACTTATAGATATTAAGAATCTTGTGTTTAACTAACTAACTAACAAATTAAAATAAGAAATTAACACTAAAGATACTACAGGTTGGAGAAAAGATTAAGGAGGTCTAAAGTTATGATTTCCCCAATTGTCGGAATCCTTCCCGCTATGTCTTCTATAATTTCGCCTAAGTATTCTCTAGCGATCATGAGCGCTCTGCTTGTTATAATTCTCTCCCGAGTAATTACGATAATTTACTAGACATACTCTCCCGAGTTACGCTAGCTGGCTTTAATTACAAAGATCACACCCAAGGTTTCGTTATCCCTAATCCCACCTTTAAACCCTTGGTTATTGATTCCTCACATACGTCGGGAGTGATGTTATTCAACAACTACCTAAATATGAACTCTCTCCCAAGTAATACAAACTAAATAGGCACAGCTAATTGAGGGCCCTTCAATCAACCAAAAGAATAATATAGTTGAACAAATAGAGAAAATACTACGGCTCAATTATATAAAAACATAACAAGAATTTATCCTACAAAAGGTTGCATCAAAACCCTAGATAACAAATTAGCTATTCATAATAGTATGTAAAACTACAATACTAAAAGTCATAACCAACAATGAAAAATAGGAAGAGGAAGGAAAAACTCGTAGAAGAATTCCCCGCTTTTCTCCTATTGTGTCTCTGCCTCCTTAGGTCGAATCTGTGTCAAAAGTATGTCCAACCTTTCAAAATACCATTTTTCCATGTATATATACCAAGTAGGGTTGGGCCCAAACAATTACACCTTCTCCTACATGAAAAAGGACACATTTTCTGGACAGGACATGCGCGACCGCTCTTGGAATGCGCTTAGACCGTGCTTATCCACTTTGATTCTGCCTGACGAGCGCGGCCGTGCTATTGACGCGCACTTTTCACCCTGTTCTGTTTGGAATTTGTAAAAATGTAAAACATAAAAGTTGTATCCCTTTGAGTTAGCTTTCCAACTATATATTGTGGAGCCCAAATAGAGTTCTGAGGAAAAGCTTATGTGCATTTTACTAAACAGTGCATAATATGCCTACTTGATTCTTCGTTTGTTCTAACTATCATTCGTTGACCCCCGAACACGATCTCCGCTTAATTCCTTGAGCTTTTACTCAGACTTTAAAGCTCTAAATCACTTGAATTCATTCCATAACATCTACATAGATCGGAATCACTCCTACAAGGCATAAAACTCACAATTAGTGCAAGACACTAGCGATTAAAGCTCAAACTCAATTAAAGTGCAGTAAATTTGAGTGTAATAAGCGACTAAAATATGTAATTATAGCCTATCATCACTTATCCTTGAGCTTTATTTGGGTGAGAACTCGAGGATGGATGATGCACCCACCGCTTCCATCATCGACCATAATACGTCTTACATCAGTATCAAAAACACGTAAAGTAATGACAAGGGCGTCATAGTGAGGGAAGACCAAACCGTGGGTATCTGACTTATCGAAGATGATACTTTCTTCGAATTCGTCGTACTATTCGTGGGTGATCGACCGCTTGAATTTGTGGGTGGTAGTGAACTTCACGTTGTTGATAGATGCGTTGTCGCCTCCCCCGATGATCATTTGAATGGTCCAAACTGGGGAAGGTGGTTTGGGTAGCCCCTAGTGTTGTTCTCGCCCTCAGTCCAAGTTGGCCCTCCAACGATCGCTCATTAGTTCTTTCAGGTGCCCTTGGTAAAGCATGTTCACGACCTCCTATCTAAGGGCGATGCAGTCCTCGGTTATATGACCCCGTTCCTGGTGGAGTACTCAGAGGGCATTTGACTTTCTTGTGCTTGGGTTGGACTTCATCTTCTACAGCCATTTTACCTTTGGGCCGAGCTTCTCCAATACGTAGACCATTTCTGAGGGGGAAACACAAAAGTTGTGAGCTGACAATAAGGGGGCATACCTCTTTCATTTTGGTGAATTACCGTTCGCGGCTTGGATGGACCTTCATTGTGGCATGCAGCATGAGGGTGCCTATGACATGAGGCTGATGTCTTTCCATTGAGATCATCCTCGTCGGCTCTCACCTCAGCACAGTAAGCGTTGTGTATCTCATCCCAAGTGGTTGGAAGGTATTTCATGAGTCGGCTCAGTAATTTTTTGGTCGCCCGCGACCCACTTCTACTCAGCCCATTCTGGAAAGAGGCTACCGCTATTCCTTAAATACATTCGGAAGGGTCATTCTTACACGGTTGAACCGGGCGAGGAAGTCCCTAAGTCCTTTGCCAGGCGATTGCTTAATGGAGAATATGTCGTTCACCCTCTCCTCTGCTTTTTTGGCCCTGCCATGGGCAATGACGAACTTGTCTACCATTTCCTCGAACGTTTCTATGGAACGCATAGGTAATTGTGAGTACCAAGTGAGGGGCCCACCGATTAAGGTCTCTCCAAACTTCTTCAGCAATATGGATAATACTTGTTCTGTTGCGAGGTCGTTGCCTTTCACTGTAGTGACATAGTGGATCACATGATCCTCCTAGTCTGTCGCGCCGTAATATATTTTCAAATATGGTGGCATTTTGAAGGTTTTTGGTATGGCATGTGGTGTAGCCTCATCGCAATATGGTTGCTCGACAAACCGACCGGCATCTCTTTTTGGCAGAAGTTTTGGGGCACCTGGTATTTTGTCTACCCTCTCTTGGTGCTTTTTCATTTGGCTACGGAGCATTTTTTTCTCGTTTTCCATCTCCTCCATTTTCCTCAAAATGGATGTAAGGGTGTCATTACCTGCATTACTAACATTGTGAGTAATACCTGATGCGGGGGGAGCGTGCTGTTTGTCGACTGCTGATGCAACGCCAGCTCTTGTTTCTTCCCTATTTGACCTTCGAGCGGGCTTGTCGAGGAAGCCGATTAGCGTATTTGTAAACCATGCCTCAAGTAACATTTTCACTGTTGGTGATGCTTCTTCTATCGTGGACGTAGAGGCACCCTTTCCGTGCGAGGTCGTGACGCTATCGGGAGGTGGAGGCGAGTTGTTTTGCCTAGGAGAGGTGTTTGGTATTATATCTTCACCCTCCATTTTGTCTACTTCGTTAATGGTGTTGAGGAGATTGGCGGTGAGATCGGCTATCACCTTTCTCTTTTCTTCTCCATTGCCTGCCATGTCAGATTTGTACAAACAAGGAAACACGAGATTTTACAAAGTTTTGTGCGTTCTTTTTTTTCAGATCTAGAAGAACTAAAATTTTAACTAGAAAGTCCCCACAGACGACACCAAATTGTTAATTTTTTGTTAAACTAATTAAATAAATTATAATGGGTAAATTATAGTTAAATATAATAAATCTTAGATCCAAGATTGATATATAACAATGATATAAAAACCACATTCAAAGCTATTAAATACCAAGGGGGTATTTAATGATATTGTTACGAATGAATGAAGGATAAGGACACGCAACAAATATAATAAATGACAATAAATGTAAATAGAGAAAATGATTCACCCAAATGTTCAATAATGTGGATGAATCTCCTTCTGATGGTGATGTAAGGTAACTAAACGTGGGAATATAGAAAACTTTATCGAATCTGATGTGAGAAAGCTTGGGACCAACAACAAATCAAATTTTGTATAAAGATAATGTTTGTAGTTACTTGAGAGTCAACTTTTCTAGAGAGAGCTTATCGTATAGAATATTACATACCTCCTTCTTTCTTTCTCTCTTTCTACTTATATGGGACATATCCCTTACCAACTGAAAGTACAAATGCAGAGAATATTCTGTAGAATATTCCTTTAAAATATCTTATTGCTAAACTAGCCGTTTTGGCCGATCTGAATGCTCGACCTTATCTACTCGGCTTACCAACATTACTTCTTAAGCATGACCTCAGCCTAATTGATTCTTGATGGTCCTTGTCACACCTCCTTTTTCCGCCCCGCGGGGGTGCAAGGGAGTTTTTTCCATTTAAAGGACAATCAAAACGAGATTTGTTTATTTATTTCAGAGTCGCCACTTGGGAGATTTAGGGTGTCCCAAGTCACCAATTTTAATCCCGAATCGAGGAAAAAGAATGACTCTATATTATAGTCTGCGTACCAGAAATCCGGATAAGGAATTCTGTTAACCCGGGAGAAGGTGTTAGGCATTCACGAGTTCCGTGGTTCTAGCACGGTCGCTCAACTGTTATATTCGGCCTGATTATCTGATTTTATACTAATACGAATTTATGTGCAAATTTTAGCTTTTTACCGCTTTCATAATTATTATTATTATTTTTATAAGGGATTATAACGTTGTGAAAACATATCTCGAACCACGTTACATCAATGCACCCGTGGTTGTTGACATATCTCGATTCGGTTGAGATTTGGATTTGGGTCACATAAATGTGCACCCGAGTTAAGGAAAATAGGTTATTAAAAGCGTGCCTAAGCAACTAGCGTGTTGTTATTTGGAGAAGGCCGTAAAATTCGCTAGACGGCCTGTCCCGAATTCTAAGTACTTCAATATATATATATATTTAGAGGGCCCCGCGACTTGTACATTTGTTTGTCGAGGCTCGTCTCATTTATTATTAAAGAATTTGCAACGTCATGGAAATGCATCTCGGGCCACGCCATAATCAATATACCCGTGTTTAGAGACACATTTCGATTCCGTTGAGATTTGGATTTGGGTCACATAAATGTGCACCCAAGTTTAAGGAGATAGCATTATTAAATACGCGCCTAAAGCGACTAGCGTGTCATTACTTTGGGTGAGGCCGTGAAATTTGCTAAACGACCCGCCCTGGAAAACTGAATGCTTTGATATATACATTGAACGAGGGCCCCGCATCTTGTGCGTTTTTATTTGTCGAGGCTCATCCCGCCTTTATTTTAAAAGTATATCCTATAGCAGCTACGTTTCTTGTCGCGTTTGTCTCTACTAATCGAAAGCAGAAATAGCCCTAGTTAATTACATGCTTGCCGGTTATTTACAGCAGGATTCCGAATACTTTTACAAAATTCAGAAACAGGGCCACGCCTACGGACACGCGATCGAATCTCATGGGCCCAAACCCAGCTTGTGCGGGGTTGGCCAATCCTGGGCCACTGACTTTCTGACAAGGGCCTGCTTGGTCCGTTTCAACTTGGGCTCGACCTTCATGAGGTTGAGACCGTAAACTTGTGTTCTTTGTTCTAAAGGTGTGGTTTATCAATTATAATAAGGCAGTTTATCAAAAGGGAAGGAGGTTTAACTAATGATGGATAGTTTTCATGCATTAATGGACATGCTAATCACAGACATAGCTCATTTCTGAGCTATAGCCTATTATACTGTCAAACCTTTTATCTGTCAACCTACACACATAATAAAATATCAAGTTACCCTACCATTGGCATTTGCTATTATGAGAGCTAACTCAAGTATCCAAACAGAAATGTAAAACTACTATACATTCCGTGATATTCAGTATACAAGCTATGTCTAAAAATGAACAATCTTCAATTCTTCTCTTTTGTATTCATGCTCAACTTTCAAGTTACATGGACAGTATTGATCGTGTACCTCAAACGAAACAGGTTTGGCTTTTTAGGGTTCTTGAACTCAGATTTGGGATTCGACAAGTTCTGCTTGCATTTGACCGGAACCAAAGCTGATTAGGGCCTGAGGGACGTTAGGGGAGTGACTAGGGTGAATATGGGGTGGTTTTGTGTAGATCTAGGTTTGGTCTCGGATCTTCGAATGAAGATTCGAGACGTTCGGGGAAGATTCGAGGTAAGCTGAGTGTGGATTTGGAGAGGGGGGTCATGGTGGTTCAGGGGTGTTAGACTCATGGCCAATGGCACCGTTGCCGCCGACTTTCAGGCGAAGGGGTGGGGTGGCAGCTAGGGTTTGGGTGTTAGGGTTGGTCAGGGAGACGATGAAGCCGGGGGTGTTTTGGATAGGGGGCGGGGTGACCAAGTTGGGCTTTATATATGATTTTGAGGTTTAGATCCTGGCCGTCGGATCATGTGAGATCAAGGGCCAGGATCTACTCATTGAAGAGGGACGACGTCGTTCGGGGGGTGATGGTGGGTTGAGACCGGGTAGGGGAATGGATCGGGTCAGATTTGACGGGTCTAGGGGAGGGCTTGGATCCGTTGGATCGATGGGTTTGGACGGCTCAGATCAATTTCACCTAAAACGGCGTCGTTTGGACTTAGCAGGGGCCGCATTGGGCCGTTTGATTGCAATGAATCAACGGCTCAGATTGAGGCGCTGATACGGCGTCGTTTGGGATGTGCCCGGGCAGCCTGTGTTTGGACTGGACCTGTGTGCTGGTGTTGGGCCTCACTTTGGGGCCCAATCCAATTTTCCTACAACCTTTTCCTTGCAACCCAATTAATAAAATTAAAAATTCCTAAAAATAAAACTTTGTAAAAATTAAAGATGAAATCATACATATGTTGGTTAACACCTATAACAATTACCACACAATTTAACTTTAAATACAATCACTCAATGACAAAACACACTTAGGATTTTTTTTTTTTGGAGTAATTCCTGCGAAGCAAAAATCACGTGCTTACAGCTGCCCCTCTTTGCCTGAAGATACGAAGGGTTTTCGTGCAAAGATAAAGCGAGCGATTTTTGCCCATCCGGGTACTCCGTGTGAAGCATTTTTTTGAAAAAGATTTGACCGAACCTTTGCTTCAGAGGTTTCCTACATATCCTGGGCTAAACAGGAATTAGGTCAATGTAGTTCGGGAAAATTTGGTAGCTGGGACTACCGTGTGACTGTCATGTTCGCTGTTGTTGCGTGCTATTGCATGCTGCTGTAGGACGCTACCGCTTACCGATCTCCTTGTTACACCGTGCTAAAAAGAAAAACAAGAAGCTAGGCCAGACTACGGATCATAAGATCTCATCTATCTTCAACTTGTTCTTGTTGTCTTGCTTTTTTGTCGTCTTGCGTTTCCTCCGGTGCTTTTTCCCATGAATTTGGGGAAGACACTGGTCCTTTGCCCTTCTGAATGCCAGTTTTCATCATTTTGCTTGGTCCGCTGGGGATATGACTTCCTTCATTAAGTTTTCCAGTGGTTCCTCTGGTGGTACGGCTCTCTTTATCAGATCTGCTATGATGGGCATGATTTGATGTTCCCAAACCGCTTCTTTCAAGACGCGACCTTTCTTCCTTTTGACTCGTGCGCCTGACTTTGCAACCTTCTGCTTCTTGGTGCTGGGGATTTTATTGTTTCCTGCCTGGGGATCTCTGTTGTAACCTTCTACCTTCCGGCGGGGTTACTGCTCTCAAAATCTGAAATATTCAAAACATAAAAAGTATTCCTCTCATTATACAGGTGGGCGCCTATTTAAACTAAGACATGAAAATTATTCCTCTCGTTATACAGGTGGGCGCCTATTTAAACTAAGACATGAAAATTATTCCTCTCGTTATACAGGTGGGCGCCTATTTAAACTAAGACTGAAAATTATTCCTCTCGTTATACAGGTGGGCGCCTATTTAAACTAAGACTGAAAATTATTCCTCTCGTTATACAGGTGGGCGCCTATTTAAACTAAGACTGAAAATTATTCCTCTCATTATACAGGTGGGCGCCTATTTAAACTAAGACTGAAAATTATTCCTCTCGTTATACAGGTGGGCGCCTATTTAAACTAAGACTGAAAATTATTCCTCTCGTTATACAGGTGGGCGCCTATTTAAACTAAGACATGAAAATTATTCCTCTCGTTATACAGGTGGGCGCCTATTTAAACTAAGACTGAAAATTATTCCTCTCGTTATACAGGTGGGCGCCTATTTAAACTAAGACATGAAAATTATTCCTCTCGTTATACAGGTGGGCGCCTATTTAAACTAAGACTGAAAATTATTCCTCTCGTTATACAGGTGGGCGCCTATTTAAACTAAGACATGAAAATTATTCCTCTCGTTATACAGGTGGGCGCCTATTTAAACTAAGACTGAAAATTATTCCTCTCGTTATACAGGTGGGCGCCTATTTAAACTAAGACATGAAAATTATTCCTCTCGTTATACAGGTGGGTGCCTATTTAAACTAAGACTGAAAATTATTCCTCTCGTTATACAGGTGGGCGCCTATTTAAACTAAGACATGAAAATTATTCCTCTCGTTATACAGGTGGGCGCCTATTTAAACTAAGACATATTTGATTTTGTTTTCTCGTTCCTCCGAGAAAATATTCGGCAATGGCAGAAAATTTTCTGCCCCGGTTTTGGTGACCTTTCTGGTATCGCGTCCTTCTGCCATCATCAACCTTTATTTTCCTACAGCAGACAAAAGGATTTAGTTAGTTTTAATCATGGTGGGGCAACGGTGACCTTTCCGATGGGGGATGATTTTTCCCTTTTCTTCTCCTTGCTCTATGCTCCAACAACTGGTTGGTGGACGACGCTGCTTGATGGGGGTGGTTTTCCATTTATCCCCCTTTCTGCTTTCTCTTTTCAGGACATGCTGTGGGAGTCTGCTTTTAATCCCGAAACTACTCCCTTCAGGAGTTTACTTCCTCCCGGAACTGCAAGGCATAGAATTGCATTGCCTAGGGATATCTTGCACCGGATTGATTTCCCTCTCTTGCGGCGTCTGACCACTTCGGATTTGGGTCTGGGATTTATCAACATTCTGCGGGGAAACCTTCTTGGAACTTGGTCCACAAGTCCTTCACCCGTCATTTTCCGCTCTCTTTATGTCACCCTTCTTTCTATACAATTCGTCCTTTGGTTTTGCAGCCGATGCCTTTTGTCTTATTGCCTCGGCTCTTGGCCTACCCTTTTCATATTTTGCTTTTGTGCCCCTTCGGCCTCTGGTAGTGAACTTTGAAAAATCTCTTTCAAAACGAATTCTTAGAAAGAAACATGAAAGGGATAGAAAAAAGGAGGAAAATCTTTCTGAACCAATACTTGGTGGAAAAAGGAAAAGAGAAAAACTTATCTGGACGACATGACTGGTCCTTGTGATCATGACGTGCACCATAGATTCCCGACCCAGTCTATTTGTATCAATCAACTTGCCTGATGACCTTACTTGCTGGGGATAAATGGGCGTCCATTTCTTTGTGAACGTGGATCCTTTTGCTGATCTGTCTTGTCGCTTCATAGTACCCTTCGAGGGGTTTTCACTAATGAGGCTCTCTCTTTTCTCTCAGCTCCCGGCGCCTTATGGTGCCTGTGAAGGTTTTCACCTATAAGACTCTCTCGTTTTATATCTCTCATCTTTCGTCGCCTTGTGGTGCCTGCGAAGGTTTTCACCGCCAAGACTCTCTCATTTTATTTCTTCAACGGAGGATTGGAGTGCTGCCGATATGATCCTCTCTTTTGGAGATTCATGTGGACTATCAATTCATTTCCAGTTTTATGATCCTCTTCTTCGTCGGGGATCAGTGTATTGTTCTCGGCTTTATTTGCCTGACTTGGCACCTCTTGGGTATTGATCGTGAGGTCTTTTGGACGTCGATGTGGGTTTTGGTGTGGGGCTAAAAGAAAGGCTATCAAAAAATGAAATAACTTTGATGGGTGATCCGCTACAACTTTTGGAATCAAACCTTTGTTGAAATTTTAAAACATAACCTCTGCCCCAGTTTTCTTGCTTGGGGGATTTTATTTTTTACTCTATGTTGAGCTATGTGCATTACGCAGCCTATTACGCACACTTATGGACATTATGCACACTATGACCGAGCCGTGAGGCGCCTACGTATCCTCTTTGAGGAATCAGGTCAAACGTAGTTCCCACTATTTTGTATTTCTTGTGATTTTTATCTCTCTCTTTGTTTTTCTTTTTTTTTTCATTTTCTCTTTAAAAAAATTCTTTTCTTTCCTTTCTCTTTTTCATATCTTTCCCATTAGTGATTCCAAAAGAGGGGTATGAAAGAATAACTTAAGGCTCAAAAGGGGGAAACAAGGGTAAAAAGTGTTTGGATAGAAGAAAGAACTGCCTCCGTCATTTCATTATCCAATAAGTACCAAGTACAGACAAACGAACCAATAATTGCCATAATCAAAGAAATTACGCATAATATCTCTTGACTGCATCCGAATTGATAGCCATGTCAACACATCTCCCCTCGATATCCGTCAAACACAAAGCACCGTTGGACAACACTCTGGTCACGATATAAGGCCCTTGCCAATTTGGGGCGAACTTGCCTTTTGCTTCGACCTGATGCGGGAGGATCCTCTTTAATACCTGCTGCCCTACTTCAAACTTCCTGGGCGTACCTTCTTATTATATGTTCTTGCCATTCTCTTCTGATAGAGCTGACCATGGCACACTGCTGCCAATCTTTTCTCGTCTATCAAGCTCAACTGTTCCAATCGAGCTCTGACCCATTCATTATCATCAATCTCGTCTTCAGCGACAATCCGGAGGGACGGAATTTCGACCTCCGCTGGTATTACGGCCTCACTTCCGTACACCAACAAATAAGGAGTTGCACCTATGGAAGTCCGGACGGTAGTGCGATAACCCAACAAAGCAAAGGGTAATATCTCGTGCCATTGTCTAGATCCTTCCACCATCTTTCGCAGTATCTTCTTGATGTTCTTATTGGCTGCTTCGACCGCTCCATTCGCCTTGGGGCGATATGGGGTAGAATTGCGGTGTGTAATCTTGAATTGTTGGCATACCTCTTTCATCAAGCTGCTGTTAAGATTCGCACCATTGTCCGTAATGATCACTTTTGGGATCCCAAATCTGCAGATGATATGGGAGTGAACAAAATCCACCACTGACTTTTTAGTCACCGATTTGAAGGTTTTAGCTTCAACCCATTTGGTGAAGTAGTCGATGATCACCAGAATGAACCTATGGTCGTTGGATGCTGCCGGCTCGATAGGCCCAATGACATCCATGCCCCATGCAACAAACGGCCAGGGTGCTGACATCGTATGTAACTCTGTTGGCGGAGAATGAATCAGGTCTCCATGTATCTGACACTGATGGCATTTTCTCACGAAAGAGATACAGTCATGCTCCATGGTAAGCCAATAATACCCTGCTCGAAGGATCTTCCTTGCCAATACATATCCGCTCATATGTGGCCCACAAACTCTAGCATGTACCTCTGCCATAACCGTCGTGGCTTGACCGGCGTCTATACATCTTAACAATCCCAAATCCGGGGTTTTTTTGTACAACACTCCTCCGCTGAGGAAGAAACCATTTGACAAATGCCGAAGGGCTCTTTTTTGGTCTCCAGTGGCTTGTTCCGGATATATCCCCATTTTGAGGTACTCCTTGATATCATGAAACCAGGGCTCGCCATCCGCTTTCTCTTCCACCGTGTTGCAATAAGCGTGTTGATCACGAGCCTGGATGTGCAGAGGGTCAACATACATTTTGTCAGGGTGGTGCAACATTGATGCTAAGGTGGCCAATGCATCCGCAACCTCGTTATGAACTCTCGGGATATGTTTGAACTTCACCGATCGAAATCGCTTGCTCAGATCGTGCAAGCATTGTCGATATGGTATGAGTTTCAAATCCCGTGTTTCCCATTCACCCTGAATCTGATGCACCAAGAGGTCCGAGTCTCCCAAGACCAAAACGTCTTGGACATCCATGTCCGCAGCCAATCGCAGACCCAAAATGCAAGCTTCGTACTCGGCCATATTATTGGTGCAATAGAAGCGTAGTTGAGCCGTAACAGGATAATGGCGCCCTGTTTCAGAAATGAGTACCGCTCCTATTCCAACCCCTTTCGCGTTCGCAGCTCCATCGAAGAAAAGCTTCCAACCCAGTTCCTCGGGTAAGTCCAGCTCGTTTGTATGCATCACCTCTTCGTCGGGAAAATACGTTCTTAAAGGCTCGTATTTTTCATCAACGAGATTCTCTGCCAAATGGCCGGCCAGCGCCTGGGCTTTCATGGTTGTCCTCGTCACATAGACGATATCAAACTCTGTGAGCAAAATTTGCCATTTGGCCAACCTTCCTGTGGGCATAGGTTTCTGAAAGATATACTTCAATGGGTCCAAACGGGATATGAAATAAGTAGTATACGAGGACAGGTAGTGCTTCAACTTCTGAGCTACCCAAGTTAGGGCGCAGCATGTTTTCTCGAGTTGAGTGTACTTGACCTCATATACTGTGAATTTCTTGCTAAGATAGTAGATGGCCTGCTCCTTCCTTCCTGTGTCATCATGTTGCCCCAGTACACAACCAAATGAATTTTCCAGGACCGTCAGATAAAGAATTAAGGGCTTCCCTGGCTTAGGTGGGACCAATACGGGTGGATTAGACAGTTGAGCGATGAACCTGCTGATGTAATTGAGTCTACCCAACAGACTCATTACCTCTGTTTTGTTCTTTGGCGGTGGCAAATCTCGGATGGATTCGATCTTAGATGGGTCCAGCTCAATACCCCGTCGACTGACGATGAATCCTAACAGCTTTCCTGATGGAACCCCGAATGCGCATTTGGTCGGGTTAAGTTTGATATCATACCTTCGGAGTCTTTGGAAGAATCTCCTTAGGTCTGCTACATGGTCTTCCTGACGCCAAGATTTTATGATCACATCATCTACGTACACCTCAATTTCTTTGTGTATCATGTCGTGAAACACACCAGTCATTGCTCGCATGTACGTTGCCCCGACATTCTTCAGTCCGAACGGCATTACCCGATAGCATTAAATTCCCCATGGCGTAATAAACGCTGTCTTTTCCGCATCCTCCTCGTCCATTAGGATCTGATGATAACCCGCATAGCAATCTACAAAGGATCCGATCTCGCGCCCAGCGCAATTATCGATCAAGATATGGATGTTGGGCAATGGAAAATTGTCCTTGGGACTTGCTTTGTTGAGGTTGCGGTAGTCGACGCACACCCTGATTTTCCCATCCTTCTTTGGAACTGGTACCACATTGGCCAACCACTCGGGATATCGAGTGACCCGAATGACCTTCGCCTGCAACTGTTTAATCACCTCTTCTTTGATCTTTACACTCATTTCTGTTTTAAATTTCCTTAACTTTTGCTTGACCGGAGGGTATGCCGGGTCATTGGGCAATTTGTGAACCACTAAATTGGTGCTTAATCCCGGCATATCGTCATATGACCATGCAAAAACATCTTTGAATTCCATGAGGGTTTTGATCAATTCCTCCCTGACATTCGGCTCAATATGGATGCTGATCTTGGTTTCTCGGACATTGTCAGCGTCTCTTAGATTCACAGCCTCAGTGTCATTTAGGTTAGGTTTGGGTTTTTCTTCAAATTGGCACAGTTCTCGATTTATCTCTTCAAAGGCTTCATCTTCGTCATATTCAGAGTCATCGCCACAAACGACCTCTTGTATCATTAAGTCGGATTCAGATTAATTTATTAGACTAGGTCGAAGATCCGCTGTGCATGCCATATCATTAGAACCAGTAAAAAGAGAACTGTTCAGAAAAAAAAGAACAAAACAAAATTAAAATGGGACAAAAGGAGAGAACTTTATTAAACTTGCGGGATAAAATGGTTCACACTTTTACAAAACAAAAGTAAAATTTGGATTACACCCTGAAATAATCCGAACAAAACAAAACAAACAAAAACATAAATCAAAGGCTACTACCAAGACTCCCCTCGAACAGGAAGAGGAGTAACTGTCCAATTGTTGGTTTTGGCCTCAAGCCCCACAAACTGTATCTCTGCTCTGCTGGAGCCTTCTCCAGCTTCTACCATACTGACATCAGCGAATAGCCTCTCGAAACTCTGATTCAGGTCCCCATCCATACCAATCAATGGTCCTAGAATCTTTGGGACTGGCGGCCCCTTGGCACTTGCTCTGACAAAAGACTTTGAGAGACGTGGCACCGGCTTGGGCAGAAACCAAACCCTCTTCTTCATTTTTCGCGCTTGCTTCCTATCTGTCGCGGTTGGTTTGAACCCCAAACTGAAGTTTTCCAGGTTCTTGGGTAGGGAGACAGGTTGGACAATCCCCTGAAGCTCAACCCCCAAGCCTTTTCCCGGCACAAACCCGTTGCCCAGCATCTCCGAGACCATCATGATTATTGCGGAAGCTACCCTAGGGTACTGAAGGATCTCACCTTCAGAAATCTTATTTGCCGACATTGTATCGAAAATCTGGTAGACCCAAGGACCTTTGTCATCATCGGTATCTATGAAGGGCACAATGGCGCCACCCATGGTGCACGTTGTGTCCTCGCCGTGCAACACGACCTCTTGTCTATCCCACTCGAACTTAACCATCTGATGTAGGGTGGAGGGCACTGCTTTGGCTGCATGAATCCACGGTCGTCCCAACAGAAGGTTATAAGATACTGTGGCATCCAACACCTGGAACTCCATGGTGAACAGGACTGGACCGATGGTCAATTCAAGCACAACATCCCCCACAGTGGCTGTTCCGTTTCCGTCAAACCCTCGGACGCAGATGCTATTCTTGCGGATTATTCCGTGGTCGATCTTTAACTGATTTAGGGTGGATAATGGACAAATATTGGCACTTGAACCGTTGTCCACCAATACCTGAGTGACTACCGAGTTTTCATATTTGACAGTTAGGTAGAGAGCTTTATTATGCTCTGTACCTTCCACCGGCAGATCATCATCTGAGAATGTTACCCTGTTCACCTCGAAAATCTTGTTGGCAATGGTTTCCAGGTGGTTTATAGAAATCTCGTTGGGCACATGAGCTTCGTTCAATATCTTCATCAGGGCCCGGCGATGTTCCTCAGAATGGATCAGTAATGACAGCAGCGAGATCTGGGCTGGTGTTTTCCTCAGCTGTTCGACCACGGAGTAGTCCTGCACTTTCATCTTCCTCAAGAACTCCTCAGCCTCTTCTTCGGACACAGGTTTCTTGGTTGTAGCGGGGTTGGTTCTTCTCAGTTCCACCGGAGCAAAACACCAACCTGATCGAGTCAGCCCTTGCGCTTCACAACTAACTTCCTCCACTTGTTTTCCTTTGTACATCACCACTGCCTTCTCGTATTTCCAAGGCACGGCCTTGCTATCAATCATCGGCAGCTGGACTACAGGTTTTATAGTGACCAGTTCCCTGTACACCCCTTTCAACACAACTGCAGGCGTGGGTGGAGTCCCTGATATTACCAACTTGTTTGGCTCAAGTTTGCTTGTTATGGCGGACAGAATCTTTCCCAATATCACTACTGGCTTGACGCATTCTTCCTGCGACTGTACCCCCGTCCCTCCATTGGTCGATCCTTCTTTTGGAGCAGCCTGGATCATCATCACTATCTGTGAGGGCTGTCTCAACTCTCCT
Source organism: Nicotiana sylvestris (assembly GCF_000393655.2). Classification (NCBI taxonomy): domain Eukaryota; kingdom Viridiplantae; phylum Streptophyta; class Magnoliopsida; order Solanales; family Solanaceae; genus Nicotiana; species Nicotiana sylvestris. The sequence goes on from NC_091059.1 coordinate 23,040,831, forward strand.
CCCTCATACACCAACTCGATCATGTGAGTCTCGTGGTGCGCTGACAATGGGTTCTGATTGATGTTAGGTGCCTCTGGCGTCTGGACCTCAATTTTGTTAGCATCAATGAGGTCTTGTATCGCCTGCTTCAGTCTCCAACATTTTTCAGTTTCATGTCCCAGCATTCCTGAGCAGTACTCACAGCTTATTGACCTGTTCACATTTTGGGATGAGGGGTTTTGCTCTCTAGGTTCGACAGGACTCACCAAACCCAACCGTCTCAATTTGTGGAATACGGAGGTATAGGACTCTCCTAGCTCAGTAAAGGCTCTATGTTTTTGTAGCCTATCATTCTTAGCAGCTTGACTCCCTCGAAATCCCGTCCCTGGAGGGCTGCTGTATGCTCTTGGTGGAGGGTAGGTATTTTGTGGTGGTGGGTAGGTATTATGTGGAGCTGGGTATGTATTGTGGGGAGCTGGTGCGCGCCATTATGGATGAACCGGAGGTTGGGTATATGTCTGGGCTTGATGGACGGTAAAATGCGGTTCTTGGGGTGGATAGTAGTGATGTGGTGGGTTGTATGGGTAGCTTGGCCTGTGAGGTCTGGGTTGGTTGTAGTGTGGCCTGCCAGACCCGGACCAACTGCCTGCCTCGATCGTGGCAATTTCTTCTTTCTTTCTTCTCAGCGCACCTCTCGTGCCATTCTGATTAGCCTGGGTCGTTGCCTTGAGTGCTGAGTAATTCAGGATTTTGTCAGACCTCAGACCCTCCTCTATCATGACCCCTATCTTCACCACCTCGTTGAAGGATTTTCCAACTGTCGTCACCAAGTGACCAAAGTAGGTTGGATCCAATGTTTGTAAGAAATAGTCCACCATCTCTCCCTCTCTCATGGGAGGATCGACTCTGGCCGCTTGCTCTCTCCAGCGGAACCCGAACTCGCGAAAACTTTCCCCGATTTTCTTCCCGGTCCTCAATAATGTGAGACGGTCAGGGACTATCTCGAGATTGTATTGGAAATGACCCGCGAAAGCCTGCGCCAGATCATTCCAAGTGTACCATTTGCTGGAATCCTGCCTGGTATACCATTCTAGTGCAGATCCGCTTAGACTTTGGCCGAAATAAGCTATCAGCAGCTCATCTTTGCCGTCTGCCCCTCTCATTTTGCTACAGAATCCTCGCAAATGTGCCATGGGATCACCGTGCCCTTCATATAAATCAAACTTAGGCATCTTGAACCCAGCCGGGAGTTGGACGTCCGGGAAAGGGCATAGATCTTTGTAAGCCACGCTGACTTGGTTGCCCAATCCGTGCAGGTTCCTGAAGGACTGCTCCAGGCTTTTGAACTTTCTCAATACCTCATCCTGTTCAGGGGTTTTAACCGGCTTTTCAATCTCTGCCGCTACCTCCAAGTGCGGATTGTAGGCCTGTGGTTCGGGGACATGGAATGTAGGCTCAGGGGGATAGTATTGCATATCGTGGGCCTGAAACAATGACTCGCTGGTCGTTCTTTGCAAGGTGGCTGATGTGGGTCCCACAAAAGTCACAAAAGTGGGAATATTTGGTGTTGGGAGAGGTTGATGGGGTGGTGGAGCTTGGGAATCATGGGGGCTTCTTTCCTGATGATAACGAGTATTCGGGAGGCTTGTTGAAGGGCCGGAGTGAGGGTATTCCGGCATGTGCCCCAGTGGCTCAGGGCTCTTTTGTGCTTTGGCTAAAGCTAGCTGCATTGCATTCATCTCTAGTCCCATTTTTTCAATCTTTTCCATTGCTTCTTTTAACAATTGGCTCATCGGCCTTTCTTCCTCGTTACTATTCTCTGAAGTAGTCATGCTTGTTGCTACCGGTCCTTTGGATCTGGTTTGGTAAGGGTGTGTTGCCAGAATTCTTTAACAACTAACTGTCTGGTATCAGACAACAACAAACTTTGTTAGTGTTAGAGTTTAACAGATTTGATCATAACACATAGAGGATGCAATGCTCCTAGGCAGTTAACCGTTTCTACATGCTTTGTTTCAAACAACATGCGTCATCCCGGCTTGCTCATTTGTCCCTTTTTAAAGTACTTTGGGAAACCCTGTATTTTTTGTATTTCTTTCTTTCTTTATTAAAAGCGGTCGAATCTTATGGGGATTGCCTACGTATCATGTCCCCGCGCGAATCAGACCAGGCATAGTTCTGCCTTAAAGTAAAGACACATAAAAATTCTTCTGGAGTCACTTAATTTCATTATCAAAGTTTGCTATTACAAATTACTTCAAACGAAGAATAGCAACAGTACAGACTCCACAGTTTTTTAACCCTATTATATTAAAAGGAAAACAACATATGGGAAAGTAACAAAGCCAAATAAACAGGACTCGACCAAAGATTAATTTTCCAATTTAGGGGCCCACGAGGCATCTTTCGGCCCTTTCGCGGCCCTAGGTGTAAGGTCTTTCTGCAAGCTTCTCAATTCGTTCATGATCCGATGGACGCAGCCCATGATGGAATCAAGGAGGGTTTTCCGAGGCATTTGCTCGCATGCTAGGCATCTCATGTAGATGTAGTACCCAATCTCGTCGATCCTTCCTCGAATGTTGTCCCTTTCAGCGAACAATTGCTTTATTTGCCGGTTCTTTAATCCCAGTTCTTGAACATTGTCGGCAAGTCGATCCTGGAACATCTCCATTTGTCTCTCCATGCAGGCCATTGCATCGTAACAACATCTTCTGTCGGCCTGAGCGTCTCGTGCTTATTTGATGATCCGATCATGTAGAGTGGAGTTCGTTTCCCTTAATATCCCGATGCTCATTTCATAATCCCTTATGACCTGTTGCAGACGCTGCCTCCGGGCCATTGTACCTTTTGCCCATTTGACCTTCATCCTTGCTATGCAAGCTTCTGATTGTTCTAATTCTTCTTGGCTTTGGATGACCTGATTTCTCAAACTCGCTATCAATCTTTCGTCGGAGCGACGCTTCTGTCGGTCAATATTACTCTTACTGGCTTGACGAAGGCGGGCCTTCAGGGTCTGGTTCTCTTGGTCTAGCTTGTTTCTTTCAGCCTGCTCCGAGGCGACTTGCACGTTGTTTTCAAATACAAGCCTTTCAACTTGTCGCTTTAGCTTCCCGATTTCAACCCGGTAACCTTCCTCTTTTGCGAGCCAGCCCCATTGTTCTTGTGATGACTCAACAAAATCTTGGAGGTGAGGCCGTTTGGTTGGCCGCTCTGCAATGTTCTTCTTATTATGCCAAGCGAGATAGGCCGGCGAGACTTCACCTCTAGATACATCACCTACCCGAGTATTTGCCGTCAGGTACTGGCATTCACCCCATATTCAACGAACTGTCTTTTCAGGAAATTGGCCGTCACTATTGACCTCGACTGCATAAGTGCTGAGATCTTCGTCCGGGTGCACCACCTGACACCTTCCCAATTGCCTCATCACCCTGTAAGGGGCATAAGGCTGAATACCTCTAAGTCCCATTAAGAGGAAGTGAGGACCAGTGGCGGGCATGTATACAATTTCTTCCACAGGAAGCCAACCCAAAGTCCAATTTACTTGTTCTGCAGTGATGGCCCGGAGATAGGATATCCATTCTTCAAACTCTTCTGGTAATCGGAAACCTGAAACCCTCAGGTTATAACCTTCGATGCAGTCCTCGTTTGTAGACATGTAGCACATACACTGAGGATGGCGACACAAGTGTTCGATCATCCACATCAGTAATAACAAGTTGCACCCTTCGAAGAAGTCTGTCCCGGCCTTACAAGCCGTGAGGGCTCGGTATATTTCCGACACTACCATAGGAGAAAGGATGCTTTTATCGTTGGTAATCAGGACTTTGACGATTACAGCCACCTTCAGATCGATATTTCTATCTTTTCGGGGAAACACCACAATGCCCAATAATGCCACCATGAAAGCGAACCGCCTATGCTCATTCCACTTTGCCAGATTTCCTCTACTGCAGACACCACTTTCTGGATCATTGAATCCTCCTATGTGCCCGTACCTCTGGTATATGAATTGCAGGGTAGAAAAACCTCTATCCAGTTCAGCGTATGGGACTCCCTTGCTTATCTTCAACAGATCCATGAATTTGTGTGAATTCACAGCTCTTGGAGCGATCAGGTATTTGTGTCTCAAACCTTCAGTGACGTCCATGTAACCTGCCACTTCTTCTAAGGTTGGGGTGAGTTCAAAATCCGAGAAGCGGAATACGTTGTGGGCCGGGTCCCAAAATGTAACCAAAGCCTTTATGATGTCGCATCGGGGCCTGACATTCAACAGATTTGCCAGACCTCCCAGGTGCAGTTTGATCTTGTCTTGCTCTGACTTTTCCAAATCCTCCCACCATAATCGCACCTCCAGAGGGATTTTGCTCCTAACTATTACTGGCAAACTTGGACTTATGCTCATTCTGCATGTTTATTGGGGGTGATTAAGCAAAGATCCAGACTTATTTGACTCAAATACCAAATTGACACACCTCTCTTTCCTAGAAAAACGAATTTTGGTTGTTTCTGAAAAGCATGATGTCACCTTGACTATTTCAAAACTTTTGTTCTTTTGGACTGTACCTATTTTTGAAAAAGTAAGTTGGGCCCGATTGGGGTTGCCTACGTATCTCACACCCTGCGAGAATCAAACTGACGTAGTTCGGGCGGAAAACATAAACCAAATTTTGGAAACCATATTTCTCATGACAAACTATTTTTCCTTTTCCGTTCAAAATAAAACAAAGACTCTTTTTTTTCTCTCTTTTCTATTTTCTTTGGCTTTTAATAAAACAAATTAATAAGACACATTTTGTTTATTTTCTCAAAATTCCGGCAGAGTTTCAACCATTTTTGGGTATTGGTTTTTCCGAAAATAATTAATTCCCTAACCGTTACTTCCTCTCTTTTTTTCCTTTTTTTCACAACATTCCCGATATTCAAAAGTCGGTCAGCATGCAAGTCTGAAACAAGTAAATGCATAAAGCAAACAGGATGTAGCAGGATGGTCTTTCATTTTAGGTTGCTAGTCCTAGACGGACCCAACCCCTGTGTTGAGTCCCCTAAGTCAAATGCACATGATGCGAATAAGCGTTCCTACTAGGGATCCAGCATGAGGCTTTGTTATGCTAAGTTTAAAACCTGGGTATTTGTTCTAGACCTGGCTTACCCGAGCGGACAACTCGAGCCGAGGATGGGAGCTGTGTACCGGTAACCAAAAGGCCATCCGGTTTTGCAACTCCTCCGAATCCTCGTTCTATTTTGGTATATGACGCTAACAGAAAGAAGCCACGACCAGCGTGCACTCCTCAAGAGAGAGAAGAGAGGGGTTTCGGCACAGTTTATATATACAGTTCAGATAATATCAAAGCGGTAAAAACATCATTTTGCACATTTAGGTTAAAACATATAATAAAATCAGATAATAAATAAAGCCAAATAATAACAATTATTCTAAGCTCGAATTCTTAACCCTGAACCAGTGGTTCTGGGTTTAGAAATCCCCAGCAGAGTCGCCAGAGCTGTCACACCTCCTTTTTCCGCCCCGCAGGGGTGCAAGGGAGTTTTTTCCATTTAAAGGACAATCGAAACGAGATTTGTTTATTTATTTCAGAGTCGCCACTTGGGAGATTTAGGGTGTCCCAAGTCACCAATTTTAATCCCGAATCGAGGAAAAAGAATGACTCTATATTACAGTCTGCGTACCAGAAATCCGGATAAGGAATTATGTTAACCTAGGAGAAGGTGTTAGGCATTCCCGAGTTCCGTGGTTCTAGCACGGTCGCTCAACTGTTATATTCGGCCTGATTATCTGATTTTATACTAATACGAATTTATGTGCAAATTTTAGCTTTTTACCGCTTTCATAATTATTATTATTATTTTTATAAGGGATTATAACGTTGTGAAAACATATCTCGAATCACGTTACATCAATGCACCCGTGGTTGTTGACATATCTTGACTCGGTTGAGATTTGGATTTGGGTCACATAAATGTGCACCCGAGTTAAGGAAAATAGGTTATTAAAAGCGTGCCTAAGCAACTAGTGTGTTGTTATTTGGAGAAGGCCGTAAAATTCGCTAGACGGCCTGTCCCGAATTCTAAGTACTTCAATATATATATATTTAGAGGGCCCCATGACTTGTACATTTGTTTGTCGAGGCTCGTCTCATTTATTATTAAAGAATTTGCAACGTCATGGAAATGCATCTCGGGCCACACCATAATCAATATACCCGTGATTAGAGACACATTTCGATTCTGTTGAGATTTGGATTTGGGTCACATAAATGTGCACCCGAGTTTAAGGAGATAGCATTATTAAATACGCGCCTAAAGCGACTAGCGTGTCATTACTTTGGGTGGGGCCGTGAAATTTGCTAAACGACCCGCCCTGGAAAACTGAACGCTTTGATATATACATTGAACGAGGGCCCCGCATCTTGTGCGTTTTTATTTGTCGAGGCTCATCCCGCCTTTATTTTAAAAGGATATCCTATAGCAGCTACGTTTCTTGTCGCGTTTGTCTCTACTAATCGAAAGCAGAAATAGCCCTAGTTAATTACATGCTTGCCGGTTATTTACAGCAGGATTCCGAATACTTTTACAAAATTCAGAAACAGGGCCACGCCTACGGACACGCGATCGAATCTCATGGGCCCAAACCCAGCTTGTGCGGGGTTGGCCAATCCTGGGCCACTGACTTTCTGACGAGGGCCTGCTTGGTCCGTTTCAACTTGGGCTCGACCTTCATGAGGTTGAGACCGTAAACTTGTGTTATTTGTTCTAAAGGTGTGGTTTATCAATTATAATAAGGCAGTTTATCAAAAGGGAAGGAGGTTTAACTAATGATGGATAGTTTTCATGCATTAATGGACATGCTAATCACAGACATAGCTCATTTCTGAGCTATAGCCTATTATACTGTCAAACCTTTTATCTGTCAACCTACACACATAATAAAATATCAAGTTACCCTACCATTGGCATTTGCTATGTATGAGAGCTAACTCAAGTATCCAAACAGAAATGTAAAACTACTATACATTCCGTGATATTCAGTATACAAGCTATGTCTAAAAATGAACAATCTTCAATTCTTCTCTTTTGTATTCATGCTCAACTTTCAAGTTACATGGACAGTATTGATCGTGTACCTCAAACGAAACAGGTTTGGTTTTTTAGGGTTCTTGAACTCAGATTTGGGATTCGACAAGTTCTGCTTGCATTTGACCGGAACCAAAGCTGATTAGGGCCTGAGGGACGTTAGGGGAGTGACTAGGGTGAATATGGGGTGGTTTGGTGTAGATCTAGGTTTGGTCTCGGATCTTCGAATGAAGATTCGAGACGTTCGGGGAAGATTCGAGGTAAGCTGAGTGTGGATTTGGAGAGGGGGGTCATGGTGGTTCAGGGGTGTTAGACTCATGGCCAACGGCACCGTTGCCGCCGTCTTTCAGGCGAAAGGGTGGGGTGGCGGCTAGGGTTTGGGTGTTAGGGTTGATCAGGGAGACGATGAAGCCGGGGGTGTTTTGGATAGGGGGCGGGGTGACCAAGTTGGGCTTTATATATGATTTTGAGGTTTAGATCCTGGCCGTCGGATCATGTGAGATCAAGGGCCAGGATCTACTCATTGAAGGGGGACGACGTCGTTCGGGGGTGATGGTGGGTTGAGACCGGGTAGGGGAATGGATCGGATCAGATTTGACGGGTCTAGGGGAGGGCTTGGATCCATTGGATCGATGGGTTTGGACGGCTCAGATCAATTTCGCCTAAAACGGCGTCGTTTGGACTTAGCAGGGGCCGCATTGGACCGTTTGATTGCAATGAATCAACGGCTCAGATTGAGGCGTTGATACGACGTTGTTTGGGACGTGCCCGGGCAGCCTGTGTTTGGACTGGACCTGTGTGCTGGTGTTGGGCCTCACTTTGGGGCCCAATCCGATTTTCCCACAACCTTTTCCTTGCAACCCAATTAACAAAATTAAAAATTCCTAAAAATAAAACTGTAAAAATTAAAGATGAAATCATACACATGTTGGTTAACACCTATAACAATTACCACACAATTTAACGTTAAATACAATCACTCAATGACAAAAGACACTTAGGATTTTTTTTTTTGGAGTAATTCCCGCGAAGCAAAAATCACGTGCTTACAGTCCTCTTTCAGGCGAGGTCCCCTTGATCAGATTTTGATCCATACACCACTATGACACAATTTGACAATAAAACTTATGTTTGTATTGGCCATTTCCTTAGTCCAAACCTCTTTTAGGTAGGTTCCCCAAATAGTGAATACATTTGCAGTGGCATGATGGAAAACCGTCCAGATCACTACGATATTCTCTTGTAGGGATAAGTTTTTCTTGTGGAGATAAACCTCCCTAGCATAGTCTTTTAAATAAAATAGTGTATCAGAAGCATATCTGATGCCATAGTAATGCTTAAATGTATTGGATCCATCCCATATAATACATGTGAAAGAAAAGTTTTTTCTTTTGGTAAGAATTGCACCATCCAGATCCATGCTTTGTCAAATAAAAATTTGACTGGCAAGGAAAAGTCAAAGAAGAAGACAAGTTTGGTTAAGTTTAATATTATTAATGACATCACTCATATCCTTGAGAGGTTCTTCACCTCTCCTTCAGTCTTAAGACACACCAAACAAAGAACAATTAGCAGAGTAGCAAAATACTATATGAAGAAAAATATAGAGTTTGAGCGGTATGGTAATGATGTGGAAAAATCCAAAGAGGATTATTTCTTGCAAGTGTGTATTTTTCCAACAATTGGTAATGGAGATTTCTTCATATGACAAAGAAGGATAAAGGACTTACTCATCCAAGAAGGGTTAAACATTGCACTAGATGGAAAAAAAGACCAAGCCCAAATTTGTGAAAGTTGAGGATTGGGCGGCCATAGATAAAAAGGCGGCTAGTGCAATCAGATTGCACTTGTCCGATGAAGTGCTCAATAATGTTGGCAACGAAAATAGTGCATTCACATGCAATGCATGTGAAAATGCCTCTTAGAGTCTATGTAAGTCTGAAGAAAATATGTTTATATTTGGCTAATTTCCTACAATCTACTTATTTTAAAAAGTACTTTTTATCACTAGTGCTATTCGACAAAGTTCTTTGAAGAATTTCACTTTGATTAATTTAAAAAGCAATTTTACTAATATTGGAGTAACAAATTGTGCTTGGCAAGGTTTCAAAAGTGTTTTTGGAAAAAAGTTATTTTTTCAACTTCTGTCACTACACAAAAGTTTTTTTCTTCTTCTAAAAACTTAGCTAAATAGCTTATCTCTAAAATAAACACTTTCTTAAAAAAATAATATATATATATATATTTGGACCAAAAGGCATAAAAAAACTTGTGAGAGTAAAGAGAAGATTGAAGAAACTTGTAGGGCGAAAAATACAATAAACTATTTTATCTTTTTTGAGATGCGATGGGGAGGGGAACCAATAGGGTTCATTACTTGGTTCTAGATGTTAGGGCACACACACACTGTTTTGTAATTCCACCTCTCCAACTCCAACAAGTCAATATTAACTGCAAAAAGAGAAGATGGAGGAGTTGAAGAAGAGGAAGCTTGATGAAATGGCCAATAATGGTCAAAGTGATTCTAACTCAACATCATCATTATCAGTAGAAGAATTGCGGTCTTTGCTTGATCATTTTGCTAAACCCCAGCTTGTTGATCTTCTCGCTAAACTGTATGTATTTTTAATTTTCTTGGTGATATTTCTCCATTTTTTTCTGTTTTTTTTCTTTTTTGAATTTTTACAAGGTAAGTATTGGGGATGTTTATTGGGATGAAGGGTTCCGTAGTAATAAATGCTAAAAGTTGGTTGCTTTTTCCAATTCTGAAAAGCCCTTTAGTTGCTTTTATCATGAAGTGTGTGTAATATATAGAGGCATTTTTTTTCGTGAGATACTTCGTCCCGATTTAGGGGCGGTATTTGATTAAGCACAGAGTTTCAAATTAAAGACTTTTGAAATTTGTACCCTAAAATAAGTAATACACATTTGTGTGGCTATAAATCATCTAAATGTGTGGCTATAAATGATTCTTTCGGGGACAAACTTAAAGAGAGTATAATTTAGCTGTAACACTTTGGCTGTCTGAGAAGAACTTCTTTTTGTTAAATGAGAAGAAGTTGGAGCTGAGCTTTTGATTCTTATAGGCAAGTTAATCATGTCCTCAGTTACTGGTCAGAATTAAATTATTGAAGGAAACTTGGTGGACCATTGATGGAGAATATGGTTTTATAATTTCTCAAGTTATATAACAGGGTTAAAGCCGTTTAATGAAAGTAGAGAGGGGCCGGGCTTCTTCAAGGTTTAAGTTATTGGTTGAATGTGTCGAATGAGGAAACATCTGTGTTATCAGGAATCAAAGACTTTAGTGCTAATAGTAACACGTCGGTGACCTATCATTGAAAATTTCATCACATGCCTAAGTATAAGTAGTATATGTCATATACACTATCTCATGATTATCGTTTGGCCTTCTTATTGAGTTTACATCTGATTTTTTAAAAAAGTATTGATTTTAGCGCTCAATCTTGACTAGCAGAAATTCTTCACATTGAACATTGAATCACTTATTTGCCTATGGCGGGAAGTGGAACAATATTAAAAACATACTTACAATCTTATTTTTTCCTATTTTGAGCGAAGTTTAATGTAGGGTTTAGTGCAGTTTGGTCTTTCATGTTAGCACTAGTCTTATGGTTCAGTTTGAGTATATCCTATTTTCTTTTGATGGTGCTCGTTAGGTTATGTGCTCGTGCTAGGGGGACATTTTTTTATGTTCCTCGTAATTGTGTGTGGTGTGAATTGACATTGTGCATGTGTGCTTGTTTGCATGTTTGGCGTGAAGAGGGTCACAATACCCTTCTATTGCAGAAGAAATTAAAAGTGTTGCAAGCGCAGAACAATCAAATAATAAAGATAGTGTTGCAAGTGCAGATCCAGCTCTTCGAAAGCTTTTTGTCCGTGGTTTAGCTTGGAATACTACATCAGAAACTTTGTGTGCTGTGAGTGCATTGCTGTTTGGTGCTTGTGACTTTGTGTTCTCTTGGTGATTGTGCAAATGATGATATGAGTCCTTTAAAGGATTGTGGTCATGAAGTTTCATGTCACCTTCTTTTATCTTTTATTGAATCTATTTGATGTGACCTCTCTCAAACCTTCAGCAAATGCATGCATGTTTCAAATAGCATCATTAAGGATGATTGTGTCCGCAGGCGTTTACAGAGCATGGTGAAATTGAAGAGGGTGCTGTGATTACTGACAAAGTAACTGGAGTATCACGTGGCTATGGTTTCATCACTTATAAAGACGTGGAATCTGCTCAGATGGCCCTTAAAGCACCAAGCAAGATGATAGATGTAAACACTTGATTCTTTGATTATGTTGTCTTGATATTTGAACTTTGTTGGAAATTTATATGTAGTTTTATTATGTCGATTGCTTGATGCTAACAATAATAATAATAATCAAAAGAATTGCTTTATGCTAATATTTCACTCTCTTTTCAAGAAGTATTTGTAGGCCTACTGTAGCTAGATACTCTGCAATTTGGATTAAGTGAAACAAACTCTGAAGCATGTGTTGAACTTAAGTTCTTGAAGTAAAACTTACCTATCAAAACACAGGATATCTCAATATCTCACTTACCGTTTGGACCTTCTTGACTCAAGATAAATGAGATGTAAAGTTTTCTTTGCTAACATACCTGTGCAGGGTCGCATGGCTGTTTGTAACCTCGCTTGTGAAGGTTTAAGCAGTACTACTGTTACCGCTGACCAAGCCCAAAGGAAGCTGTATATTGGAGGTTTATCATCAGACACAACAAGTGAGATGTTGCTCAGCTTTTTTAGTAGGCATGGTGAGATAGAAGAAGGTTCAGTTGCATATAACAAGGACACGAAGACATCACGGTAAGAGATACTTCTCTGTTTGCATAATAAATAATAAAACTGTTCCGTCTGTTAGCATATCTCTAACAAGTTTGTAATTTTGTATGAAGTGGTTTTGGTTTTGTCACATACAAGACGGTTGAGGGTGCAAAGAAAGCTCTAAACGATCCACAAAGGATTCTTGGGGTAAGGAGACGGTCAGCTATCTTTCTACAGATGATGCTCATAAGTTTTGTACTATTCTGCATACAGTATATAATGAGACATTTTCAATGCTGTGAATATTATGGTCTCCTTGCTAAGAGTAGTACTGGTGCTCGGTGAAGTATTGAACTAGGAAAATTTTGTTATTATAGAATGAAATAGATAATGATTGTTACGTGTTGCTGGTACAATTAAGATTTCCAACTTATTTGTCGTCTAAAGATTTTATGTTTATTTATTATGGTTGCAGGGCAGGAATCTTACTGTGAAGCTTGCTGATAATCACAAGGGTAAAGTTACTCAGTCCCAGGTACGAGCAACTATGGTGCCAATGTCCATGCCATTGGCACCTGGGTATCCACAAGCTCAGAAGACGCATTCCGGCCCGGCAGCACCTGTTGGTTACGGTTATCCGCAAGCAATGGCTGCTTACACAAATTCAACATACTCAAGTCAACCAGCTGCTTACACAAACTCAACATACTCAAGTCAACCAGGTGCAGCTCCTCCATACTCGGGCCAGGCTCAATTTCCTTACCCCCAGTATCCTGTTAAGCAAGAGCCTCAAACAACACCAGCTTCTTTTGGAGGTTATCCATACTACATGGGAAAGCAATGAGTACCGGCACCTGAATCCTAGTAGTATTGGCCTCAGTTTGTTGTCTAATTATATAGCTACTTTGTGCTAGTCGCTTCAAAGTACCTGTGCCATGTATTTGATGTTGTGTATTCTTTCTTACTGTTAGAATACATACATTTTTTAGCTTAGAAGAGAATATGTAGTAAATGACCTGAATGTAAGATTAGATTTTACTCATGGAAGTTAGTTAAAAGACTAGGAGCCTGTTTGGATGGGCTTATTTTAAGTGACTTTTAAGCCAAAATAGCTTTTAAGCCATAAGTTAGGAATTCTAGCTTTTGACTTTTGGCTTGTTTTTGTCATTTTAGCTTAAAAATAAGTGCTTAAAAGTGCTCTTTTAACTTTATCCGAACACTACAAAATGGCTTAAAAGTTATTTTGGCTTAAAAGTACTTAAAATAAGCCAATCCAAACGCGCTCTAGAAGTTTTAGACAACGTGGAGGTGCAGGTCTCTGGTATCAGCTATAAGCTAACATCCTAGTACATAGATAGAACACGAATACGAAAGAGGGTGTGGCCTCTGATTCTTTCCTTGGATAGTTCCTTGTAATATTGCTTTGGCATCAGTTATGTTATTGTTGCATTGCCCATAGAAGTCAGAAAAAGCTCAAAGGACATCACCGTTGTCATTCCTGATAACTCCACCACCTAAATTTTCATTCCTGATAACTCACGACCTAAATTTCCTGGGTTATCCTTACTACAACCATCTTTATTAAGTTTGAAGCAACTTGGCCCTGGCTTGGTCTACCCGACGAGAGAACTTGATTTTCCTTCAATTGCAGGGTACTAAGCCACTAACCACTTCATGTTTGGGGAAATTTAACCTTAGAAATAAACATAAATCTACACACCTGTTGAATAATAATTCTAGTTGGCATGTTAATCTCTTCAAACTTAGCAATTCATCTACTCTTTATATTTCCCACAAATAACAAAGAGGAGGCATTAAATTACGTGAATCAAACTGTTAGCCTTAGCTAGGGGTGACAAATAGGCTGGTTGAATCGGATATGTGCGGGTTGAGAACAGATAATGCAAAAAAACGGATAAATTATCCAACCCGACTCATATTTAATACGGATAAAAAAAAATGGGTTAATCAGCCGATAATATGTGAGTGCCCTTCCCTCTTGCTTCCTCATCTTTTTCCAGATTGATCTGTAGGTGAAGTCACCTTTGGGATTTAGAGTCCAGATGGGATGATATGCCTTGGCTTTCTGTATCTGGATGTTGTTCCTAATAGTGAAGACCACTTCTCAAGGTGGGATAATATTGAGCAGAGATTTGTTTGGTTACATGCCTCCTATCTATAAATTCAGAGACCTCAGTATTCTTGTGAGCATTAATGTATTGGACCAATCTGGCCAGAGGATCCTTCCAAGTCCAGTAATGCCAAGTAACACAAATAATTATTAAAACAAATAAACTCAGGGTGGTTTGTCTATGAACAGGTTATACTAGGATAATAATGTGATGGTTATAATTTGAGGATTACGTAATGACGATTTATTTAATAAATATACTTTTACAGGTACCAAATATGTAGTGTATAATACAAAAATATATGTTTATTTTTATGCTAGATAATTCTAATTTTAACCTTGACTTTCTTAAAAGATTTTTTAGAAGAGTGGAGAAAAACAACTATATCATTTTATTATGGGATAAATAATCTCAGAATTGTTATCCCGCATGAGTATTGTATAAAAATAATACCACAATTGCAATAAAAATAATCCTAAGAATTATTTATATCGAAATAAAATAATCCCTACTTTATACTCTTTGGTTCACAATAAGCGATCATTTTACCTTTTTATTTTGGTCCAAAATAAGTGTTTATTTACATAATCAAGAAGGAATTAATTTTTATATTTTCAAAATTTGCCCTTATTTACACATTACAATGTGTCAAGGTAACAATTAATTAAGGTTACATTAGTGAATACATTTTTTTTTATAGGAGTTCGTATTTCTTTATTGAGTATGTCAAAGATAAAATAGTAATTTATTATGGACCTAAACAACATCATTTATAATTGTCCTTTATCCTCGTAACCAAACCACCCTCAAGAGATAGTTTTTGCAAATTGACAAGAATGACCCGAATTTCTTTTAAAACTACCACATTACCTACCAGTCCTAAAACCCTTTTCGATTTTGGCACAGAGAAACGACTTCTCTCCCTGAAGTTCTGCTTTGACAACTCTGAGGTCATCAAACTTGAGCTCCTCGAATGGCTTTCACCTTGCTATAGAATCAGCATACGTCATTGTTGTCAAAGCTCAAAACCCCTTTTCCCCTCAGAATCCAAAGCCAATATCCCACAAGTCTCAAGGTAAGGCATTTCTTGAATAAGCATATTTCTTGTTCTGTGTCCATTGCTTTACTGCATAAAACACAGATACCATTAGCCATGAACCATTTACAGAAACTGAGAACTCCATTAATTCTCAAATGGGTTTCTTTTGATTTTGTTTTTAACCATTCTAAATCATCAAAATCGATTCTTTGGGCAAGTGGGTCGTTCCACATTGCTGAAAAGGTTAGGTTTTATGCAACTAAAAAATCTGCTAAATCTAAATTAGAAGAAGAATGTCATATACCTCGTGCGGTGAGGAAAGAAGCACAAGCTGCTTTGTTAGAGTACTTGCATTCCACAAGAAGTTTGCAGTTTATGGATGCTGAACACATGAGTAAAAACTCACCCTTTTTCCTTTCCAAGTTGTTAGAAAGAGTGGATAGTGAGACTGATATTCGTCATTCTTTAACTCGATTCTTGCGATACCATCCAATCAATGAATTTGAACCATTCTTTGAGAGCATTGGTCTGAAACCTTCTCAGTACTTGGCATTCCTTCCCAGAGATTTGATGTTCTTGAACGATGATCAGAGGTTGCTCGATAGCTATCACGTCTTGTGTAATTATGGTATTTCGCGAAATAAGATAGGAAGGATTTTTGCTGAAGCTCCAGAAGTTTTTAGATATGATCCTGGAGAGCTGGACTCGAAACTTCGTTCTTTTCACGGGGTTGGGCTAGATCAGTCTGCTGTAGTTAAGCTTGTTAGTGCAAGTCCGCATCTTTTGATTGGGAATGTACATAATGAATTTTTTGAAGTTGTTGAGAAATTGAAGGGAGCGGGAGTTGAATACAGTTGGATTGAGGAGCAGTTGAATGGAAATTCCTTCAATTGGAACCAGTTATTCGAGCTCATGTGCTTCTTCAACAGGTTGGGGTTTACTGATGAACAATTAGGAAAACTAATATGTCAAATTCCTGGTCTCCTGTTTGATTGTTCCGGACATACTACATTTTCGCTAATTGGATTCTTGTTGAAATTTGGTTTTCAGAAGCCCGAATTACTTGATGTATTTCTACACTTCCCACAAATTCCAGTAACGAAATTTGTATTCAATATGCGGCAATGCTACCAGTTCTTGATTGAAATTGAGATGTCTGTCCTAGAGATAGGAAGTATTGTTCATTCTCACCCTACATTGCTAGGGTCGTGTGTTTTGAAGAAAGCTACCAGCCTGTTGACTATCCTGAATACTGGGAAGAAGCGGCTTTGTAGTGTGATCAAGGAGAATCCAGAATTTTTGAGGAATTTGGTTCGTGGAGCCAAAGTTGAACGATTGCCAATAGCTGTGGAGGAACTAAGATCCAAAATGATGAAAACTAAGTTCCTTTTGGATTTGGGTTTTGCTGAGAACTCGAGCGAAATGGAGAAAGCTCTCAAAGTATTTCGAGGAAAAGGGGTGGAGCTCCAGGAGAGGTTTGATTGTTTGGTAAATGCTGGTTTGGATACAAAGCATGTTACGTCAGTGCTGAAAATATATCCGCAAATACTCAATCAAAGGAAAGAGGTGCTTGAAGCAAAGATTGATTTCCTTGTGAATAAATTGGGTTATCCGCTGTCTGCTTTAGTTTCGTTTCCATCTTACCTCAACTACACAATTCCAAGAATCAGGCTTAGGCTTTCAATGTATAATTGGCTCAGAGATGAAGGAATAGTGGATTCAAAGTTGGCTTTGAGCACTATTATAGCTTCCTCAGAGAAATTATTCATGAAGGCATATGTAAACCCTCATCCTAAAGGCCTTCAAGTTTGGCAAGATCTGAAAAAAGAGATATATCCTGATTAAGTGATATATATCCTAGTCGCTCCATCTGGCTACATTCGCAAGGGAAAGGTTGAAGCTTGAAGTCTATTTAAAGTAGCAGTCTCCTGCTTAGGTTAAGATGAGTACCATTTCTAAATGTGTTTAAACGAAAAGGAGCAGCCAGCCAGGTAATTCCGGTTACTGATCCACCATTCAACTAGATTAAGGCTTGTAAAGAATGTTCACGTTTGCACGTAATGTTCGCTGTCTTGATTTCACCTTGTCTGTCTTTTCCAATGACAATAGCTTCTAACTGCTTTTATTGCCTATTCAAAAAAAAAAAAAAAAAGAGAAACTGTGTTTACTTGCTTTGCTATACTGGTAAAAAATTCTTCGTCTCCGTTATGAACTGTTCTTAACATTGACCTCTCACTTGCTTTATGATTGGTAAGTAAACAAAGGACCATCTTACTTGTACTAGGACTTCTTTTTTGATATGGTGACTTGAACCCACAACCGTAAGGTTCCAGGCAGAGGCGGATCCAAAACTTTGGGAAGATGGTGCACTATTATGAAGAGGTAAATCCAGGAAATAATTTTACAGGTTCAACCTTTACTTTTTTCGTATATATCTATACTACTCAATGTGTCAGACTTGGAAATTCATACACCAAACAAAGAAAGGAAAAATAAGAAAAAATACTTAATTAATACGCAAGAAATGACTCCAGGCATGCCCATCTCTCGTGGGTGCGGCAAATTCTAGAAAAAAAAAGGAAAAAAAAAAGATAGACATTAGATTTAACTCCCAACCTCACTTAGAAAGGTGCACCCAATAACCATTGCATCGTATGATACTTTGAGATTGGGTGTACACTTTAAGCATAACATTACTATACATGATCTTGGAAGAGGAGCATGGATTCACGTGACCCCGGGAATCCCGCTTAGATACACCCCTGGTTCCAGGTGGAGAGTAATTTACTCTTGAGCTAGCCTCTCTTGTTTGTCCTTGTACCAGGACTAAATACAGATCGTAGGAGAATAATGTTTTTCTTTTGCCAAGTGGAAGACTAAATTCCGGCATTTTGGGCTCATTTTGGTGCTTAGCATTCACGGAAAACTCCCTACTTGTGATCAATAGCATGCTCAAAGCACTCTATTTTGCATCTCTGGAGTTTGACTTTTCAGAAACCATTGAGTCATCATAGATGATAAAGAATGTAATTTGCCACTTTTATTAACGTCAATAAGTTTGTAAGTCTTCTTTCTTTCTTTCTTTCTTTCTTTCTTTCTGTTTCTTAAGTCAACTCCATAATTGATGAATCTAGTAACTAGATAACTGTAGGATTGACCAGAATTCAAGAGAATTGTTATCATTTTGAATACGACCAAATACTGGGCTGGAAAAATACATCTACCGAAAACTTAGAATTCTTGGATATTTATGAAGATAGTATTTAGCAAAATAGCAAAACACAGTAAAAAGTCAAAATGATAAGAACAGTTAAGGAAACCATAAAGGAGATCTACATAGTATGTATCAAAAAAAAAGAAGGGAGAGACTGTAGATAGCACTAGAATTTAGATAAGGGTGGCTGGGGTATGCTGCGGACATGAATGTACCTCTTCTTCTCTCTCCGTTTCCCTCTCTCTCTCTCTCTCTCTCTCTCTCTCTCTCGCTCTCTCTCTCTCTCTTGTTCTGCCTCTTCTTCTTTATTGAGTTGCCATTCTGTATATGGTGAAGCTATGGCACCAATATGCTCTTTACTCTAGCATGGTTTTCATTTCATTCTCTTTCCACTGTTTTATTTTCCTTTCTGCCCATAAATGGTTCTCTTGTTTTATCATTCTCGTATCTATCCATTCCACTGTGTATTTTGACAGTAAACATCATGCAGGTGCATTTCAGATCAAGGTATTAAACTATATGACATGCAGCATGAAGACCCAAAGCCAACTTTGCGTGCATGCTGTGCACATTGATCAATGCAGGAAGAGGTGAGGATAAATACAAATAAAGAAAACTAACAGATCCCCTGCTAAGACTACTATAATCAATAAAAGGCTTTCTTTTTCATTTATATATCCTTTTATTATCAAACATAAAACCAAAACCTTCATCCACGACATGCCAATCCAATCTAGAGTTGTATCCTTGGCAACAGGAATATTACTTGCTATATTTTCATGGATTAGATATTTCATGTCTGAATGTTGCTTTCAATCCGCAAGCAAAAATGCAGTCAGAAAAATAAAAATGCATTCTGTTGTTGCTAGCTTCGTTTTATAGTCACTTTGATGTGTTTTATTCTTCTCCATAATTCCTATACAAGCACTAATTAAAGGAAAAAAGGAAAAAAAGACATCTTTTATAAACAATAAAGTTCCCTATTTTTATCATTACACATTTTCTTCTGGGGCCTCCAGTTAGTTGCATGGAATTTGCATTGTTCTGTTATTGGTCATTGTTTATACAGGGATAATCAGCTGTACTCTTTACTTAATATCGTATAGCATTAGTATGTTTATATTTATGAAAGAGTGGAATACACAAGCCTGTATAATCATGTCAAAACACAATTTTTCCAATTTTTTTTTTCCTTATTCAAGTTCACATATATTGAGTTAAATAGTTATTTCATTAACCTGAGATGTCTCACATACTTTATCTCAAAATAAAATTATGTTGGATATTATAACATTAATAATTTTTCATATTTAATTTTGGGCAAGTAAACTAGTTTCCTAAGCTTTACATTCTATGTTTACCTTAATTTTTCCTTGTTTTCCTATTTTTCAATTTTTTGGTTGTTTTCTCTTAATTATTGATGGATCAATTAGATTGATGTCACTGATCATTGCCTGCAGCTGTTAACAGATCGGCAATCTTTCTGGTTGATCGCAATAAGGGAATCGGAGCTGGGAGGTGAACAACATCAAAGGTAATTTGATGGATGACCAAGTTTTGTTCTGGTATAGTTTAACTTTTTCATGGATGGATAGATTCGATACTCGTGCTAGCCTTACTATTTGCCTTTGTACATTCCTGCAATGTCTTAACAGTTCCAAAAGCAGCGCAGAATCACTCTAACAAGTAAACATCACGACAAGAAATCTCTAAGGTCTTATGGAATCACAAGATTCTGCACAATTGTCTGTTTAACTTCAAGAAAACGAGCAAGGTCAATAAGGTTGAATGAAGGCTTTGACTCTTCCCTATGCATTCCAGCTATGAGTTTGTTAGGGTCAATGCTCACAAGTATCTCAGCGAAAACTCAGTTTTGTTCTGCTAATATGTAAACATGGTTCTTCTGGTTCCTTTGTCCCAGCTGATTCAACCATGGAAAAACTACATTTTTATTTGTTTATAGAGGAATGATTCTCTCATATGAGAACCGCCATTCACGCAATATTCTCCTCACTAAAAAGTGTGATCAAGAATTCTTAGTCCTCATTCACTTTCAGTGCTTTCCCTTCCCGGTATGAATGTGCCAATGTGTAATACACTGACAAGAACAAAGAAGGGTTGTTACCTCAAAATGCAGGTTTCAGCTCCCCTGTATTAATGGTAGTTTCAATTTTATCCATGCAAAACCTTTTTGAATGTGTTTGGTATGATAGAAGTCATTTTCGTAAGATGTTTTCCGGTGTTTAGTGTGATCTATAGCTCACGGGGTCGAGCCGTGGAAGCAGCCATTAATGCTTGTATTAGGGTGGATTGTCTACAACTCTACATCATACCCGTTGGAGTGCAGTCGTTCCTCGGAAACTGCGTGAATACGGGATGCCTTGTGTACCGTGCTGCTCCCCTTTTTTTGGTTGGAGAGTGAAAAATATTTTCAGAAAAAGAACATTTATCATAGATTGATAATGATATTAGCAAACCTGGTAATGTCCCAGGAACCAGTGCATTGTTAAGGGCAAAGTGATTGCTTTGTTCTTATTTTGGTAATCAATGTTTGATGTGATAGAAATTTGGTAGACAAGACGGCAGTTTTCTTTCGATCACGTGTGCTTTATATCCTTATTTCATATTTGTCCGAAACTGAAATGATGTCTTTCTGGACATAAAATACGTTTATACAGTTTAAAAAGAAAAAGTTATATTTCTAACTAATTTTACATTAACGGAATTTATTAAAAAATTGTTTTTTAAAGGGAAACGCAGTGTAATACTACGTTTAAGGAAAATGCAGTATTATACTGCGTTTCCCTATAAAATTGGCCCCACCAATAATAAGAGTTCTGCAGGACTGCGGAGAATATTTGTTTTTTTTAGTGTAAAACGTATTATAATACTACGTTTTACACTGAAACGTAGTATTATACTGCGTTTACACTAATTTTTGGACCCACCAATAAGTGTTCTGCGGATAACTAACATAACAATAATTCAAATACATAAAACGTGGTATTATACTCCGTTTTACATAAAAAAAATTGCACCCCAAGCTTCGACTTGCCTTATTTAAAGGCGTTTGATTTTTATGAAAATTCATTCAAAACTTTCTTTCAAACTTCCGTTCATACTTCTCTCTTCTTCTTATCAAGCATTTTTTTATAATGTCTGAAGAGCCAAAATAAGGGTTTCATTTTATTGGGGGGGGGGGGATGAGGTTGTAATGGAGAATAACTCTGTGAGGTATAGCTCACCTCCACAGTGTCATGTTAAATTGCCGCTTACAATGGAGTACGATAAATTGGTATCGTTGTTACGTGAAAAATGAGTGTGAGGAAATGCTCGGTGAACCTTAAAGTAACCGGTAGATTTCCGTATTCAGAGACTCCGCAGGGGCTTGCTTATTATTCTGAGTTTAACATCGAAGATGATGAAACTCTTAGAGATTTTTTGCGGATTCTGGATGAATACAGGGAATTTATTGTAATAAAATTGTTGGAAATGTACGTCAAGGTTGAAGACGTTCCCAATAATGAGGGTGTGCATAGTAGGGATAACCCCCAATCATCGAGTGACTATTCTGGAGCAGTTTTTGCCGGACAGATTGCTGATGAAGAGCTTGCCTTGATTTAAACTTGTCACCACCGGCGAATGAGCAGCCACAAAATAATTTTTCGACTTTATATAATCCACAAGACGACTGGTAAACTTTAATTTTTCTACGCTTTAGCTATGTTTATTTTATGTTTTAATTGGATTTGTATTAACACTCTTATTTTTCATAGGAGGTACCGTCCGGATATGAATTTTACAAGTTATGACCCTGCCCCTAGTTGGAATATACGTAGTTCTGGCGTATTGGACCACGGTGGTCCATCCAGGAGTCATCACCAACAAGAAAATATCCATCATGGAATGTCAACACAGTACGACTTGTAAGTAAAGTGATATAGCTATATGTAAAGTATTTATCTAGTTGGATAGCTTATCATTTTGTTCTTTTTGTGCAGTGAAAACGAGCAACTTGATGTTCTTGACCTCACACAGTTGCCCATAGACGACGTACTGACTCGTGATTTGGCAGATGCGCAAAGTCAGGAAGATGATAGTGATTATGACAACAATGCCGATGAGTCTGGAGACACACCCTTCCATGATGAGGATGATGACGAGGAGGAAGTGGATGCCGAACCTGAGCTGACGAGGGAGCATGCTCCTCCACCTCCTGTTAGACCAAGAGCGTACGAGTCTCACGTTCCCTTTCATGAGCGGAATATTCCCTACCTTGATAATTTTCCAAGTATGCCGGACGTGGATGCCCTCACAAGGGATGATGATGAATTTCGGTTAGCAGTGTGGGATGAGTCTAGACCAGCAGTGCTTGCAAAGGGCATGTATTTCCTTGATAAAGCTCGCCTAATCAGGGCTGTAAAAATCTATAGCGTAAGAGAGTGCCGTGAGATGACGGTAAGGGAGTCAACTACGGAGGTATACAAGGCTGTATGCCGTAGAGACTTTATGGGTTATCACTGGATGTTGCGTGCCAGCAAGAAGAAATCAAGTTTGTGGAAAGTGGGTAAATTTATTAGCACCCACAGATGTGAAATGGACACATTCAATGAGAATCACTACAATCTGGATGTAGACTTGATTTCTCTTATCTTGATTCCATATTTGGAAGTGTCCATTAGATTCAAGATTAAAGAGTATATTACAGCCGTCCACCAGGAGTATGGTTGTACTATAACCAAAAGAAAGGCATATCTCGGTCGCAAACGTGCCTTTGAACTTATTTATGGTGACTGGGATAAGTCTTTTTCATCTCTGCCCAGGTACATAGCCGCACTGCAACACTTTAACCTCGGGACTATTGTTGAATGGAGGCATGAGCGGAGTCTGGACAAACCCGAATATATTTTTAACTATGTGTTCTGGTCATTTAAACCAGCAATTGATGGTTTTGTGCATTGTCATCCTGTAATTTCCATAGACGGTACTCATGTCTATGGAAAGTATGATATTAAGCTTTTGATTGCAGTTGCAGTAGATGCCAACGGACAAATATTTCCACTAGCTTTTGCCATTTGTGCTAACGAAAGCGAAGAGACGTGGACGCTTTTTTGAACCACTTGAAGCAGCATGTTATCAAACAACGTTCAGGTATTTGTCTAATATCTGATCGACATGGTGGTATTTTAAGTTCTATACGGCACTTGTCTGAATGGCAGGAACCCTATGCATACCACCGTTACTGTGTGAGGCACCTGAATGCCAATTTCTAGAAGAAATATCTTTACAAGGCCTTGCATGATTTAATGTGGATGGCTGCAACTGAGCACCAGCAGTGCAAATTCATGAGGCACATGGAAGCGATCCGACAGTTAGATCCACGTATACTTGGCTGATGGGACATGAGCTTCACATGTGGACATTGCATGCTGATGGCGGCAGATGATGGGGAGCCCTGACTACAAATGTGTCGGAGTCATTCAACGGCTTGTTGAAGTCTGCCCGTGGATTGCCTGTCACTGCCATGGTCCGCATGACATTCAAACAGAGTGCAGAGAGGTTTGTTGAAAGGCATGGAGCTGTATCGGCATTGATGGACAGGGGTGTTCAATTTATGCCAATACCGATGAGAAGATTTGAAAGGTACAAGAGGCGAGCACATTGGCATTCATTTTTACAGTACGATCACGTCCGGGATGTTTTTGAAGTTAAGACCGCTATCCGCGGACACCAGGGGAATAATCTACAGACAGTGAATGAAGCTAGCAGGTTGTGTTCATGTGAGAAATGGACCATCTACCACATGCCGTGCACACATGCCTTGAAGTGCTTTCAATAAGTTGGTTCAGGGGCAACCAACTATATTGATAGGCAATACAGTGTTGCTGCATACGTAGACACGTATAGTGGGCAGTTGTAGCCATTAGGTGCTGAGCATTATTGGCCACCGAAACCTTTTAAGATGGTGTGTAACAAGGACTATTTGCGCAAGCTGCAAGTGCAAAAGAGAACGCGTATACGGAACCAAATGGATGTTGGTGACACCATTTATGCGCGTAAATGTGGCATATGCTCTCAAACAGAACACGACCGTTGTAAATGTCATTCTGGTAGTCTACGTGGCGGTGGTAATCCAGCTCTTGGGTGCAAGTTCGTCGAATGTACCCAATTATCAAGGAAACACCTAGTCTTTTGTTTTCGTATTGTTTTTTGTAATATATGTCTGTACTTGTGTATGTTGCAATATCTATCAAATAAAATTATGTTCCACAATCTTGGTACATCTTATTTTTTAACATGACCTTTTGAATTGGGATGCTGATATGGTTGTACAAATATTAAACTTATTGGTGTTAGTAAAGAAGACCAATCTAAAAATTAAAAAAAATTTATAAAATCAAGACATCCTTTATTATCCTTCGTAAAATTTAATACGTAAAGCATGGTATAATACTACATTTCGTGAGTTGTCTTGTCGTTCTGAAAAAGCTGAAAACCATGTGAAAAAGCTATTTCGTTCCAGAAAAATTAAATATGTAAAGCGTGGTATAATACTACGTTTTGTGAGTTGTCTTGTCGTTCTGAAAAAGCTGAAAATCGTGTAAAAAAACTGTTTCATTCCAGAAAAATTAAATATGTAAAGCGTGGTATAATACTACGTTTTGTGTGTATGTAAAGCATGGTATAATACTGCGTTTTGTGTGTATGTAAAGCGTGGTATAATACTACGTTTTATGTGAAATCTTGCCTATAAATAACGGGCGCATTCTAGTTATTTTCTATGCTTAACAATAACCAATATCAAACATTTCCATAAAAACAAAGTTTCTCTTTAAGAAATGTCTCAACAACCCCTTTATGTCCCAAGGTGCGAGTGCGAAAAAATTGCATGATGTACGATTGTTGGGAAGAAGTTGGACGACGCTACTGGGCGTGTATGAACAAGTTTTATTGGCAAAACGACGAGCCTACATGCAATTTTGAAGTATGGATTGATGAACCCTGTCAGCAGGAATACTACAAAGGCCAGTTGTATTTTCTTCATAATTTGTGTACGAGGTACCGGGAAAGAGAGCGACAATCCAAGCAAGAAGTTGAGGAGTTGAAGGCAAAACTCAAGGAGGTAGAAGAAGAAAAAAAAAGCTGGAAGACCAACTCAAGTGGTTGGAGCAGAGAATACTAGGCGGTCGTGACTAAATAATGGCATGTACGTATTGAGCGCCGTAGTGTATCTTTATGTTTCCCTTGTCAAGCGTTTTCATTAGTTGTACTGTTTGTGTTGTTTTAGGTTTGTTATGTTTGTGTTTGTGTTGTACTGTTAAAATAAAATTGTTGTTAAAATAGAATTGTTGCCATTATTTACATAATGTAGTATTTACACAAAATACAAACAAAAGTAAATCAATGAGTCTCGCAGCCTGTGTGCTTCAATGCTGCAGCTGGCCTGAGTCGCATCCCCTGTCACCCGGGTACACTATCAGGATCATCATCATCAAGTTGTCTCTTTATGTGAGGATGCGCAGCATCATCGACAGTACAACTGGCAGGATCAGTAGAAGGGGCCGTCGGGCCGTCAGCAACCTACAAAACAATTACTAAGCTTAGCATGTGAAAATATATATTAGTATTGTACGTGTTAAGTCAAAAATATTTTCTCACCATGGTCTCGTCGGCCTCTTGAGTATACGCATCCGTGATGTCCTCATCATCGCATACAGTGGCCTCCGTGATGGGCTGCGACAAAGCGACTGCATCATTGTTGCTATGCTGCTGCATCTCCTGTCCCAACCGGTAGAACATGTGATGCCCAATAGCCTACACAACATTTATAATATTGATTAAATAACGCTATATCACAATTATAAGATATTAATAAGCCACAAAAACATACCAGTGCCTCGGGCCTCCCGGCGTATGGTCTGTACCGATCGTCAAGTACATGAATGGGGTTCCTGATCATCAGTCGGGTGTGACGGCGATACCATGACATATACAGCTCAATAGTCGCCTCGTGGATCTATGAAGGTGGTGGCGGAATCAACTCCTTTCGCTGGTCCTAAATATGGACCTGCTCCTCTAGCCATCCTACAAATTCATTGTCCACCCTGATACGGTCATCCCGCTGATAATGTGTAGGCACCCATGCAGGCTCCCCTGGTATCCCCTGGGGATGGTAAAACTGGCGAAGTACACGCTCTTTGGCATGATGCTCCACCACATCGAAGTACATCATTGGGACGGAAGTGCTCCGAAACCGTCGGTCGACTGAGCAATAATCGGGCAGCTGAGCTAGCAACTCGTCGTTGTATGGCGTCCAGATGAACTATGAAATAATAACATAAAAGTGAGTATGCGTAGCACAAGTGAATTTATAACAAGTAAGTTTAGGTACATATTTACCTGTCCGGGCACCAGCATATCTAACACATCCCTGACAAGGGGGAGATTATGATGAGCATCAGTCCCTCGGTAGTTCCCACGCCGGAGAACCCACCTCGTAGCTAGAGGGAGAAATGGAGGTACTACACCCGGCTCTAATGGTGGTAGAGGTGGCTGCAACGGTAGGATCCACTGCCAAGCCCAAACCTAAGATAAAAGGTTGACGTAAAATTTAAGAGTCATTTTGACTATATAGAATTCAGAGTAATGAACAAAGTATTCGAAAATATTGTCACCTGTAGAAGTGGTAAAAAACCACATATGTCCACTGGGTGCCCATGCTCGCCCAGCACATACTCTTGTACAGGTATGCTAGAACAGTAGCACCCCAGCTGTACTAGGGTAACTCATCTAGCTGCTGCAGATGATGTAGAAAGCGCATACTCACTAGATTTCCCGAAGTGTTCGGGAACAAGACACCCCCAAAAAGAAGGAACATCGCCAATCTCATGTACCGGTCAATATGGATATTCTCTGTCTCGCCGGTAATATCGGGGTGCAATACCTCCATATGCTCTCTGATAGCTGTCACAGAAATGCGACTGCCCCCCCTCTAAGTGCAGCCTCATCCTGTGGTCTGAAACCAGTATACTGCCCCAGCAAATCCAAATACTGGGGACGCGTCATAGCTCTCATATACTGGGGCAGTGCAACGGCCAGTCCATCTATGCTCAGCCCATACAAAACCTGAACATCCTGAAGCGTGATGGTGGCCTCTCCAGTAGGCAGGTGAAAAGTGTGCGTCTCCGGTCGCCACCGCTCTATCAACGCCGTGATGAGAGACCAGTCGAGCTGCATCCGCCCAATCTCAAAAATCCTAAGGAAGCCCGTAGCACGCAGGCGATGGACTACGCGGGCATGGAAAACTCTCCCCCTTAAAAAGTCCCACAAGTCGTCCGGTCTCCTAGCGCGGAGAGTTTGATCCAATAGATGTCCCTCCCATACATAGGAGGACCTATGCTCGCCCTGTAACACTAATACCTGATCCGCGACTGGTCCAGGATGCACAGGCGGCAAGTCCATGTCGTCTACTGTAATTTAAATAATATTAATTGTGTGTTTGTGTTATAATAAATTAAATAATTAATTTTATAATTGGACAGAGTAATTATCTATGGGTTCTAGGCTCGATATTTGAGGCCCATTAGCACCAAGTTATCCTTAATTATTATGTGTATCAATTTCAACATTTTTAGAATTTTGTTAGTTTTATAAATAAAATAATTAATTTTATAATTGGACAGAGTAATTATCTATGGGTTCTAGGCTCGATATTTGAGGCCCATTAGCACCAAGCTATCCTTACTTATTATGTGTATCAATTTCAATATTTTTAGAATTTTGTTAGTTTTATAAATAAAATAATTAATTTTATAATTGGACAGTGTAATTATCTATGGGTTCCAGGCTCGATAATTGAGGCTCATTAGCACCAAGCTATCCTTAATTATTATGTGTGTCAATTTCAACATTTTTAGAATATTGTTAGTTTTATAAATAAAATAATTAATTTTATAATTGGACAGAGTAATTATCTATGGGTTCCAGGCTCGATATTTGAGGCCCAGTAGGCAGTAGCACCAAGCTATCCTTAATTATTATGTGTGTCAATTTCAACATTTTTAGAATTTTGTGTGTTATAATAAATTAAATAATTAATTTTATAATTGGACATAGTAACTATCTATGGGTTCCAGACTCGATATTTGAGGCCCAGTAGCACCAAGCTATCCTTAATTATTATGTGTGTCAATTTCAATAAGTTTAAAATTTTGTTAGTTTAATAAATTAAATAATTTACTATTTAATTGGACAGAGTAATTATCTATGGGTTCCAGGCTCGATATTTGAGTTAATTTGACAATATATATTAATTTGTTAGTTTTGTAAGTTTATTTTATAAATTAAATAATTAATTTTGTAAAGTGTAATTGGATAGAGTTTGTAGTTAGTACATACTTAAACTGCATAGACTCTACGCTAAAAGGCTCTATATTTTACTACGCTAAAATGATCTATATTTTACTACGCTAAAAAGCTCTATATTTTACTATGCTATAAGGCTCTATATTTTACTACGCTAAAAGGCCACTATTCTTTAAGCAAATAAATAATCTAAACTAAATAAAATCAACAAACATATGAATATAACATTCACAAAATTACATATAAAACAGTAAAAGATATTTGTGAGCAATTTCATTAACAATAAAAATTATTTATCAAGTTTTAACTATTTTTTGTCCCAAGGCTAATAGTTCAATCCGAGTAAAAATAACATACAAATTTAATCGCAAATATAACACAAATTAACGTGGAAACACATTCAACAAAACAAATATGCATATGCTCTACGAGTTTCGACATAAACTAAATCGAAATACCTCGATTTAAGTTTTTTGAAATATCGAAAATTCAAAATTTGACCCCAAAAGAAGGAATCCAAAGCTTGGGTTGTATGCGGGACCTACGCTCTTCACTTTTTGTGTGATAGATGGGGCCCAAGAATCTTTTTTAATCGCGGGGGGGGGGGGGGGGACAGCAGCGGTGGGGTGCATTTTTTTTAAAAAATGGAAGAAGACAGATCGTGGGGAAGAAAAAGGAGGGATTATATTTTATTATAGGGAAACGCATTATAATACTGCGTTTTCCTATAAAAAAATTATTTTTTTAATAAAATACAGTATTATACTGCGTTTAACTTTAACGGCTAACTTTTCGTTAAAATAAAACGCAATATTATACTGCGTTTTATGTAGAAATGTAACTTTTTTTAACTGTATAAACGTATTTTAAGTACAAAAATACGTCATTTCAGTTTCGGACTCGACCTCTGGCTCTGAGATAATAGTAGCCTCTACTTTTCTGCACAACAATACAATGTTCTTTGAAGAGATACAGACTTTTAATTCATTGACATTTAGTTTTGCTTTCTTATAGATTATTCAAATATGAAAATATTAGATGATAGATTAATAGAATCAGCTGCAGATCTTTTTTTCCCCTTTTGGGTGAATAGGTTGGAGTTATTGTTTAGTCTACTAGTTGCAACCTTACTTTTCACCAGATAAGTGAAGGATCTCACAGAATATTTTGGGGTTTTTTTCCCACTTTTAGCCCGCACCAAAAACTATTTATATTCGATAGCCGAAAAAGTATATAAAATTGGATAAGATTCAAAAATAGCCAGATTTACAAATGGTAATTGAAAAATAGCCACTGTTTCAAAAGTGATTGAAATTTAGCCACTTTTCATGTAAAGATAAATCTGAACGAAAATACTGTTCAAAATACGAAAAGTATTCTAGCATAGTATACCGGAGTTCGAATTTTTTACATGTGAACTTCCAACATAATATATTGGACTTCCAGCATAATATACTGGAGTACCAACATAATATACTGGTCCAGCATAATATGCTGGAAGTTCATACACAGGTGCTCCAATCTCCAGTATGTTATACTGGAATTTTTCATGTGCTGGAGTTTCAGCATAATATGCTGGAAGTTTATACACAGATGCACCAATCTCTAATATATTATGCTGAAACTTTTCGTGTTGCAACAAAATAGTGAATTTATCAATGACTTTGCAAACGCTGACTATTTTTCAATTACCAATCCGAAAACGGGCTAGCCTGCGTTATTTTCACTATAATATTTGTATCATTTTTGTATATAACATACATAATATATGTATACAAAAAATATTTTTTCCGACTATTATTTTGAGAGCGGCTATACAATGTCATTAACCAATATTTTCATTTATACTATTCACAGGCCTATCCTTCAAAATAATTTTAAAAATAAAACAAAAAGAACTAAAAAAATATCTAAGAAGCCGAAAGGAAACAACTTCTAGAACTTATCCATCCTTTTCAGCTCATCAGCTGACATCGCAGGCCTAACCTCAGGCTACACTGCAACAACAGGCTGAACCACACCAATTGATAACACTCCTGGGGTCTGATACCCATACACCATATGCTCTGGAGTATGAGCGGCGGGAGTTTGAGCTCCTCCTTTGGCTTGTGAAGTAGCTAGTGTCACCCGAACCATACTTTCTATTAAGGCCAACCATACGGACCAAAGCATCCTAATGCACCAGGGTAGCAATAAAACCCTTTAGAATCTAAGCTGGCCTTACCAGCTCAACCTGAACTGGAATCCCGCCGTTTGGAGCTATTTGGGGCTCGATAGACAGTGCTCTAGCATGAGCGTGAGTAACTGTAGGTGCCGTTGCACGTGCTCTAGGTTTTGCTCTACCTCTTCCCCTGCCCATACCTCTGGTAGTGGCTATGACATAGGGCTCTGGCTCCTACTCTGTTGTGGCTGAAGTGCGTGTCCTCACCATCTTTGAGAGAATAGAGAGTAACGATTCAATCTTTAGGATATAAGAAACACTCACGATAGAAAAATAAAGAGAGAAAGTTTCCTAAAAGCCTTATAGCCTCTTGAAGATAAGTACAAACGTCTTCGTACCGATCCTCAAGACTCTACCAAGCTTGCTCATGACTCGTGAGACCTATACAATCTTGAACTCTGATGCCAACTTTTCACGACCCAAAATCCCAACCAAGGGGTCGTGATGGCTTCTAATCTACTTGCTAGATAAGCCGACACATTTACAATAAGCAATAAAAAATAACTAAACGATTAATAATATATAAATAAGGATAATAGCTCTAAAATCACATATTAAGTCTAAACTAGACAAGTGAGGCTTGCTCAGTTGATAAAAGCACCTCCACCTACGACTGTTAGGTCCTGGGTTCGAGTCACGCTAGAGGGAAAGTGTGGAAACACTATAGATCATCCTAAATTAGGAGAGGTTTAAAAAAAAGTCTAAACCAATATTCAGTCTGAACAAATCCCCAAGTTTGGTATTACTGAGTACATGATTTCTAAGGAATAATAAATACAAAGTCTGAAATAAAATACTATATTATCTGATACAATAAACAATAATAAAAATAATGAAAAGGTGACTTCAAGGCATGTAAACGAAAATGCAGTACTACCTCGAGTCTCCTGATTGGTAACGGCTAAGCACCTCTTGGAATCCGCTACAGAAGTATTATATGAGTACAACCAACCCAATGTACTCAATAAGTATCGATCCTAGCCTTGACGAGGTAGTGACGGTGCTATAATAAGACGCTTACCATATAAACATGTACAATAATAAGCAATAGAAATAGCAATTATAATAATAGAAATAAAGGCAAATAATAGTAAAAGGATTCAATAAAAGAAGTTGTGAGCACGTGATTTTTGCCCTATATGAGAATTACTCCCAAAAAATTCCAAAAATAAAACAATGTTTTGTTTGTTTGCATTTTTGTGTTATTTTTCTTGTATTGTTTGCATTTTGTCTGTGCATGTTTATTTGCTAAAATTAATAAAAAATACAAAAATACGTCGCATTTGCATTTAGGATTTAAGTTTACAATTATGAGTAATTAAGTTTGTTTTACAAGAATGAAAATTACAAAAATAGGCATCTTTTGCATTTTTAGCCTTTAATGTCCAAATTGCGTGATTGTATTTTAAATTGTCATTTCATTTTATATGATAATTATTGCTAGGAATTAATTAGTATTTTTAATAAGTTAATTTAGTTTATACTTAATTTATAATTTTAGTTTTATTAATTAGAAAATAAAAAGAGAGCAAAAAATATAAGAAAAATCGGATTGGGCCACCTTCTAATTTAAATCAACCCTGGCCCAAATCAAATAACCCCACCGGGTCGACCCGACCCAGTCCGCCCCATAACCCAAACAAGTTACCCCCCTTCCCATTTTTCATTCTTCATTTTCCCCAAAACCCTAAAAAACACCCGCCCCCCCCCTCTTCTCTCCATCTTCTCCAAACAACCCCAAGCCCCCTCCCATGGCTTCCGTCGCTGCTTCTGCTCACCTCACGTCCAGCTGACCACCAAAACCTGCCTCATCATCGTCGTTCTCCGACGTCAACCTCCATGTCCAAAACAAGCTCCATCTCCGGCAACCATGGTTGCCGCGTCTTCATCTTCTTCTTCTTCACTTCTGCTCCATCTCCTCACGTCAAACGACCACCCAACGCCATCATCTCCAGCCCCAGCTCGTCAGAAAACAAGCTACAATAGCCACCGCCCAAAAAATCAAACAGCACCCCCCCCCCCCCCCGTTGCCGCTGGACAGAAACCGACGAGCAACATAGCCATTGCTGCTTCTGCTTCTTCCCCATAAAAGACCACCCACTCAATCTTCACCTCACCTCACGTCGCCATTGACGCAGCAGCTGCTCCGGTCATCTTCTTCTTCGTTCCACCTGAAACCCCAGTGAGCTCCATCTCCGCACAACCCCTACGGACTGCCCAGCGCCCCACTGTTGCGTTCTTGCTCGTCGAGAAACCTAGCTCACTCGTGCGTCGACCAGTCACGACCCTCGTCGCCCACCAGCAGCTGAGCAGCTCACGTTAACCATCGTCGAGGTTGTCCACCAGCAGCAGCTTCATCTCATGTCGAGGTCGTTGGCAGTCTTGGTTCGAGTTTTCCGTTTCCGTTCAAGTTCGTTGTTGTTCATTTCCAGTTAGTTAGTTTAAGTTTCATTTCTGTCTGTATTTTGTTTGATATTCTCGGATTTGAAATCAGTATATGTTTAATTCTTTTCTTGTTCGTCGTTTATCGTTTTTTGATTATTTCTTCAGATTGTTTTATGTTCTTGTTTAGTTTAATATAGAAGTTGTTGGTTGTAATGTTGTTAGATTTAATTTGAAGTTCAATTGATTATTGAGTTTAGTGATTTGAATCTACTTGTTTGTTATTGTTGTTGAATCTGAAAGTAGGTTTGTTGTTAAAAAAAATATATATATTGTTCAGTCAAAATAATTCCAGTTGTTTCTTTGTTGTTCATCATTTAGTTTGAATTTGTTGATTGAATTTGATTAGGAATTGGTTATAGTTGCTGTATTTTGGTTAGAATTGATTAAGTGAATTGGTTATAGCTGATGGGGGTAGAATGGTAAATGGCAGTATTTCCAGGGGTAAAATGGTAATTTCAGTAATTTCAGAGGGGTATTTTTGGAATTGAAAATTTGAACAATTATTTAATCTGAGTGTTCCGTCCACTAGGTACTAATAATATTAAATTAATATATTTTTTAATACGTAGTGGGGGATAAGATATAATGGTGGGGAATTAATACATTGTTTAATATAGTGGGGGACAAAGCATGCAGTAGTGGGGAATAATGGAATTAAATAAAGAAAAGATATGTGTTAGTGGGAACTAATATATTTATTTAATATAGTGAGGGACAAAATATTAAGTAGTGAAAGTTAAAGGGGGATGGGTGGAAGATGGTGAGATTTTAATTTTAAATGCTTGAAGTTTGGCTATAAATAAGGGGTCTGGATATTAGAAGTAGGGAGAGAATTCCGAAAATATTGAGAGAGAATAGGAGATTTTCTGAACATTAAGAGAGATTTGAGGATTTTTAGGAACAGAAAAAACATTCTGGAAATTTAAAGACAGAGTAGTATGCACTCGATATACAATCTGAATACACTAGATATACGGATTCAAAAATTAAGGGTTAAACATTAACTGGTCTTTCAATCTGAAAAAGATTCACTTTGTTTCTGCCCGTTGATTGTTGTTGGTGTTTCTGGATTTTCATTTGGTTTGTTCCTTGAGTTTGGTTGGTTATTTGCTACTACTTCACTGGTTGTTGCTGGATTTCTGCTCGGTTTTTAAATCTGTTGCTGGGTGTTGCTGTTGTTGTATGCTACTGCATTCCTGCTGATCTTCCTTTTCTTTTGCTTCCAATATCAGGTACACAACTAACACGCTGGTTACTGTAAACTGAAACATGAAGCATGAATATGAAATGAAGAGTTGAAGTTCTAAATTTATCTTAGTTATATTCTGAATTTTATTTGTATATATACATTATTTAGCTTCCTCTAATCAGAATCATGTAGTTGTTTAATATATATAATGGAACATCTGACAGTAGCTTAGTGGACGAACTGTCTATGTATTGCCTAAAAAATAAATAAATGGTGTAGTAACTCTGTCCAGTTAGTTCGTTATCGTTGGATGATTATCATGTCTCAAAAAGCATGTTAGCTGATTTAGACTATTCTTAAACATTCAACAGTTAGCTCATTAAACGAATACACCATTTCGGAACTTGTAGGAATATTGTTTAGCTAGATACTATTGGTTAATTTCAGCATGTAAATGGTCTATGATTAAAATTAGATTGCCAAGTTTTTTTTTATTTAACAACTCGTAAGCATGTAAATAAATTAGGACCTTTTCTCTTTCATTTTTTAGAGACAAATTTAATAGAAAAAATGTAGGCACTTTAGGATTATCCTTTTAAAATAAATGAGATGAGCCTCACCCAATAAAACGCACAAGTTGCGGGGCCCTCAATAAATGGTTAATAATTGTATAGATTTCGGGATCGGTCGTTTAGCAAATTTCACGGCCTTACCCAAAATAATGATACGCTAGTCGCTTTAGGCGCGTCTTTAACAATTTATTTTCTTAAACTCGGGTGAACATTTATGTGCCCCAAATCCAAATCTCAACAGAGTCGAAATATGTCGGTAACCACGGGTACATTGATGTGACGTGGTTCGAGATATATTTCACGATGTTGCAATTCTCGATAAAAATGGTCTATGATAAAAGCGGTTAAAAGTTAAAACTCGCCTATATGTTCAACATGTATTGTGTCAGATCATCAAGACGAATATGACAGTTGAGCGACCGTGCTAGAACCAAGAACTCGGGAATGCCTAACACCTTCTCCCGGGTTAACAAAATTCCTTATCCGGATTTCTGGTGCGCAGACTGTTAAATAGAGTCAATATTTTCCTCGATTCGGGATTCAACCGGTGACTTGGGACACCATAAATCTCCCAAGTGGCGACTCTAAAATAAATAAATAAATCTCGTTTCGATTGTCCTTTAATTGGAAAAAACTCTCAACCGCACCCCTTTGCGGGCGGCGCGGGCGAAAAAGGAGGCGTGACAGCTCTGGCGACTCTGCTGGGGACATAACCCAGAATCTCTGATTCAGGGTTCAAAATTCGAGCTTAGATAAATTGTTATATTTGGCTTTATCTGATTTTGTTACATGTTTGGGCCTAATGTGCTAAATGCTTCTTTTACCGCTTTGATGTTATCTGAACTGTATATAAACTGTGCCGAAACCCTTCTCTTCTTACCTCCGGGGATGTGCTTGCTGGTCGAGACTCCCTATTCTGTTAGTGTCAATACCCGAAATAAGAAAGAGCCCGGACAAGTTACTAAGCCGGATGGCCTTTTGGTTCCCGGTACGTATCCCCCTCCTCGACTCGAGTTGTCCGCTCGGGTGCACAGTCTAGAACATATACCCAGGATAAACCTAGTATAACAAAACCTCATAACCGGATCCCTAGTAGGAACGCTTATTTGCATCATGTTGCATTTGACTTAGGGGACTCAACATAGGGGTTGAGTCCGTCTAGGACAAGCAACCTGAAATGAAAAAGACCATCCTGCTGCATTCTGTTTGTTTTGCACATTTATTTGCTTCAGATCCGCATGCTGACCGGTTTTTGAAATCAGGAAATTTTGAAAAATTGTGAAAAAAAAGAAAAAAAATATAGCAGTGTAGGGAGATAACTACTTATTTTTTTTAGAAAAAAATAAAACCAATGTCCAAGTAGTGTCAAAACCCTGCCGAAATTTTGAATTTTTTTTAGATTGATTTATTGGAAAAGAAAGGAGTATTGTTTACAAAGTTTAGTTTATATGTGGCGAACTACGCTGGTTTGATTCTCACCGGATGTGAAATACGTAGGCAGCCCTAATCGGGTCCCAACCTCTCCTTTGCAAAAATAGCCAAAAAATGTCGAATTTTTGTCATAGATAAGTCGGGTAATGCCACTCATGTCAAATATATCCAAGTGTCCCCAAAAGGGACGCCAGAAGGCTGACTTTGCATAAACGGCCACATTTGGTCATTCTTTTAGAATTTTGATCGGTTATCCACACAACCTTAAATTCTTCGTTCCCGAGGCGCTGAAAGGCCATGTTTGCAATACCGGGTCTTTTATTCTAATTTGAAAAAAAAACAAGAAGAGAGTCATAAATAAGTTGGGTCACGCCGTTTTGTCAAAATTAGCCAAATGTTCCCAAACGGGACGCCGGAAGGCTGAATTTTGCATAAACAGCCACCTTTGGTTATATTTTGATTTTTGACCCTCACAGCCTTAAAATCTTCGTCCCTAAGGCGCTGAAAGGACGTATTTGCAAAACCAGGTCTTTTATTATTTGAAAAATAAGAAAATAGTCAGTGGTCTAGTGAATACTGTTTGGTTTTTAGTTAAAATAAGCCGGCCCGGCTTCGGTGATGTCTTAAAACCGTTCTTGCCGAGATAGCCTTAGAGTATCTTTCAGTTGTCGAAGGGCTATTTTCGTAAAAGAACGAACAAGTTTGTGAAAGGTCGTAAAATAATCCTTCCCGGCCTTAAAATTCATGTGAAATTGAGAAGGGGCCCAAAACAACCATTTGGTTAAAATTGGCATATAGGGGAAGGAATCTGGCTGTTTGTTTTTGAGTTTGTAATTCTTTGATTAGAGTATGCGGGTTATTTGATTTTCGAGACCGTTTGTTGTCTTTTGTCAAAGTCTGTCAGTATGGTCAGTTTTTAAACTTTTGTAATCAAGTTTGTTTTATTATGAAAATTAAAAATTCCAAAAAAATATTTTATTATTATTTATCTTTTATTGGTCCGAACTACGCAAGGTCTGATTCATGCGGGGACATGATACGGAGGCAATCTACATAAGGTTCGACCACCGCTAAAAAAGAAAAAAAAGAAAGTGAATAAAAGAAAAGAAAAAAAGAGAGGGAGAGAAAAAGAAAAAAAGAAAAAAGAGGGAATGGAGGGTTTCCGAAACACTTGGAAAAGGCACAAATAAAACAAGCCGGGAGGATGCATGCGGTTGGAACAAAAACATGTTAGAAATGGTTAACTGCCTAAGAACATTGCATCCTCCAACGTGCAATTGCAATATCTGTTAAAACTCTAACGCTAACAGGTTTGTTGTTTGTCCAATTCCAATCAGTTAGTTGTTAAAGCGTACTGGCACCATACCATTATCAAACAAGATCAAAAGGGCATATACCAGAAAGCATGACTGGCTCAGAAAATAGTGTTGAGTCGGAAAGGACGGCACATCAGATGCTGAAGGAGGCAATGGCCAATATAGAAAAAATGAGATTGGAAATGAATGAAATGCAGCTAGCCATGGCTAAGGTGCAAAAGGGGCCCGAACCACTCGTCACTCCTACTCCCTCACCAGGACACATGCCGGAATACCCTTCCCCTGGCCTTTCAACAAGCTTCCCAAGCTACCACTACTATCAGGGGAGAGATGCCTATGATCCCCAAGCTCCGCCACCCAATCAAAACCTTACACCACCAAATGGTCCTGTCTTTGTGGCACCTCCCCCAGCCACATTACAAGGATTGTCTAGTGAACCACTGTTCCAAGTTCACGACACCCAATATTTTCCTCCTGAACCCACTTTTAAAGCTCCTGAGCCATGCACATATACACCCCAATTTGGGATCCCAAAGGAAGCTGAGAAACCGGTTAAGAACACAGAACATGAGGAGGTGATTCGAAAGGTCAAAAGCTTGGAGCAATCCTTCAGGAACATGCACGGGTTAGGCCACCAGGTCATCGTGGCCTACAAGGATCTATGCCCTTTCCCTGACATCCAATTGCCGGCAGGGTTCAAGATGCCCAAGTTCGATTTATACGAAGGGCATGGCGATCCTGTGGCACACCTACGGGGTTTTTGTAGCAAGATGAGAGGAGTTGGTGGCAAAGACGAGCTGTTGATAACTTACTTTGGCCAAAGCCTAAGTGGGTCAACACTGGAATGGTATACAAGACAAGATCCAAGCAGGTGGTACACTTGGGACGATTTAGCACAGACTTTCGCAGGTCACTTCCAGTACAACCTTGAGATAGTCCCTGACCGTCTCACATTGCTAAAGTTTGAGAAGAAGCCCGAGGAGAGTTTCCGGGAATTTGGGTTCCGGTGGAGAGAACAGGCAGCCAGAGTTGATCCTCCAATGAGGGAAAACGAAATAGTGGACTATTTTCTGCAAACTCTAGAGCCAACGTACTTTGGTCACTTGGTGACGTCAGTTGGCAAATCCTTCAATGAAGTAGTGAAAATGGGAGTTATGATAGAAGAGGGACTTAAGTCCAATAAGATCCTGAGTTATTCGGCAATCAAGGAAACGACTCAGGCCATTCAGAGCGGCACGGGAGGTGCGCTTGGAAAGAAAAAGAGAGAAGAGGTCGCGACAATAGATGAAGGCAATTGGTCCAGATCGAGAGGTCTTTCCCCTCGCTACCAATCCAGATCCCATCACCCAAACTACCCTCACACTCCAAATTACCCTCCACAACCCTACTACCCGCCACAAGAACCACACTTCTCCGTACACCAATCCCAGACATACACTCAGCCTCCGGCTCGCCTGTAATGGTGCGCGCCGGCTTCACAAAATATATACCCACCTCCACAAAACACCTATCCGCCGCCAAGGACCTACAGGAACCCTCCAGGGGCAGGTTTCCGGGGAAATCAGGCTTTCAGAAATGAAAGAATACAGAGAACATTCACTGAGTTGGGAGAAACCTATACTGCCATGTTCCACAAATTAAGGTAGTTAGGCTTGTTGAGTCCTGTTGAGCCCAGATTGCCAAATCCCTTTCCCAAAAATATGGACCACTTGGTAAGCTGTGAGTATTGTTCGGGGGCTCCCGGACATGATACTGAGAAGTGTTGGAAGTTGAAACATGCAGTGCAAAATCTTATTGACACCAACAAGATTGAGGTTCAGATACCAGAGGCACCCAACATCAATCAGAACCCATTGCCGGCACACAATGAAACCCACATAATCAAGCTAGTGCACGAAGGAGGGGAGCTTAAGAAGCCCTCACAAATGGTAATGACGATCCGTGCCAGTGAAAATAGTTCGAAAGAAAAACCGACCAGTGGAAAAGCAGTGGTGCAGTGTGTAGATAACAAGCCAGTTATGGTGATGGGGGAAGGGTCCAGCAAGGCGGATGTACAGTTTGTGGGGTTGAAAGCAAAAATCAACAATTGAATGGCTACTCATCTTCCTATCCGAAGGGAGTCTTGGTAGTGGGCTCTGATTTTCTTTCTATTGTCTGGATTATTCCAGGGTTGTAATCCAGATTTCTTTTTGTGCTCGCCAAAGTGTCAAACCTTGCTATCCCGTATTTTAATAAAGTGAAAGTTTTTTTTCTTTCTCTTCATTCCTTATTTTGTTTTAATTTTTCTTCTTCTTTTTCTCTTCTGAACAGTTTTCTTTATACTGGTTCTAATGACATGGCATGCATGACGGATCTTCAACCTAGTCTAAAAAAATCAATCTGATTTCGAACTTATAGTACAAGATTGTGATAATGAGTCGGAATACGATGAGGATGAAACCTTCGAAGAAATTAACAGAGAGTTGAGCCAATTTGAAAAAAAAAGAAAAAAAAAAAAAGCCAACTCAAATGACACGGAAGTCGTCAATCTAGGGGATGCGGATGATATTAGGGAAGCTAAGATTAGCGTCCACATTGAACCAAACATCAGGGAAGAACTAATCAAAGCACTTATTGAATTCAAAAACGTTTTGCATGGTCATACGACGACATGCCGGGTTTAAGCACCAATCTAGTAGTTCACAAATTGCCCACTGACCCGACATTTCCTCCCGTCAAGAAAAATTGAGGAAGTTCAAAACCGACATGAGTGTGAAGATTAAAGAAGAAGTAACCAAACAGCTGAATGCTATGGTTATTCGGGTCGCTCGATATCCTGATTGGTTGGCTAATGTGGTGCCAGTGCAAAAAAAAAAAGAAAAAAAAATGGAAAAATCCGGGTGTGTGTTGATTATCGCAATCTGAACAGAGCAAGCCCAATGACGCTTTATGTTTAATAGATATCGAAGGGAAATGCGTCGCCATGTTATCAATTCTGACGCAGTTAAGAGATATTATGTATGATTTCTTGTAATTGTAATTGTTGTTTGTTTGTACTTAGCATTTATCGGAGAATGAAATGACGGAGACAATTCTTTCTTCTATCCAAACACTTTAACCTTTGCTTCCCCTTTTGAGCCTTATTTATTCTTTCATACCCCTCTTTTTGGAATCAGTAATGAAAATGAAAGAAAAAGAAAAAAAATGATGATAATAAAGACAAAAGAAAAGTCACAAGAAAAAAACAAAGGAATTGGGAACTACGTTTGACCTGATTCCTCAAAGAAGGATACGTAGGCGCCTCACGGCTCAGTCATAGTGTAACAAAAAACAAAAATCCCCAAGCAATAAAAAACCGAGGCAGAAGTTTGTGTTTATAATTTTGGGAAAGAAAGTTGATTCCAAGAGTTGTAATGTTTTACCCATCAAAATTATTTTGAACCTCTTGTTACCCCTTTTCTTTTAGCCATACCCAAAAACCCATATTGATGTCCAAAAAAAACCTCCCGATCAGTATCCGAGAAGTGTC
Source organism: Nicotiana sylvestris (assembly GCF_000393655.2). Classification (NCBI taxonomy): domain Eukaryota; kingdom Viridiplantae; phylum Streptophyta; class Magnoliopsida; order Solanales; family Solanaceae; genus Nicotiana; species Nicotiana sylvestris. Next base: position 23,082,139 of record NC_091059.1, read on the forward strand.
AAGTCATGCATAACACTCTGATCCCCAGCAGAGAAGAGGATCATAAACTGGAAATGAATTGATAACCAAAAAGAATCCCTAGAGCAGAGAGTCATATCAGCAGCACACCAATCCCCAGCTGAAAAATAAAATAAAATGAAAGAGTCTTATCGGTGAAAACCTTCACAGGCACCATAAGGCGACGAAAGATGAGAGAAATAAAACGAGAGAGTCTTATCGGTGAAAACCTTCACAGGCACCATAAGGCGAAGAAAGATGAGAGAAATAAAATGAGAGTCTTATCGGTGAAAACCTTCACAGGCACCATAAGACGACGGGAGTGGAGAGAAACGAGAGAGTCTTATTAGTGAAAACCCCTCGAAGGGCACTATGAGGCGACAAGACAAGATTGGCGGAAAGGATCCGCATTTGGCAAAGAGTTGAGTGCCTGTTTATCCCCAGCAATATAAGGCCGTCCGAAGGGTTGATTGATACAAATAGACTGGGTTGATTAATCCAGAATGCGCGACATGATCGTTGGGATCGGTTATATCATTCAGATAAGTCCTTTTCTTTCCTTTTCCCCAGCATTTGTTCAGAAAGACTTCTTCTTTTTCTATTTTTTGAGATCATCACTTTTTCATTTCTTGGTTTAAAGACTTTACCTCCCCAGCAGTTTGTTTTTGAAAAGGATTTTCAGAGCTTACTACCAGTTGCCAAAACGATGCAAAGCAAAATGCGAATAGGATAGGCCAAAGATAAGGCGATAAAGCAAAAAGAAGTTGGTCGCAAGACCAAATGATGAATGGGTCTAGATCCCAAGAGGACCCCCAGCAGATCATCGAGATGTAGGAGCATCCTCGATAGATTTTCGACCAAGTTCCAAGAGGGTCGGACAACACAGAGTGGGGAAAGAAGAAAAGGAAAATTCATCTCCAGCAAAATAATCCCCAGCAAGTTTTGATAGCGTAATGAAACACAGAGCGGGGAAGGGAGAAAGGGAAAAACCATCCCCAGCAGGAGTGACACGACAAGTCACCATGTTTTAAAACTAACAAATTTTCTTTGATTTGAAGCAGGAAAAGGAAATCTTATTAATGGAGAAAAACATGCCACAAGGAAAAGCACCAAAACTGGGGCAGAAAATTTTCTTCCATTGTCGAAAATTTTCTCGGAGGAACGAGGAAATCAATTCAAGTTTTAAGGGATAGCAAGACAACACGATTTTAAGAAAAACAGTCGGAGGTAAGACAATTTCAAGTTTTGAAGATGAGTCTATCCGCCCTCGAAAAGGATATTTTGGGTTCATCCGCCCTCGAATAGGATGTTTTGGGTCCATCCGCCCTCGAATAGGATGTTTTGGGTCCATCCGCCCTCGAATTGGATGTTTTGGGTCCATCCGCCCTTGAATAGGATATTTTGGGTCCATCCGCCCTCGAATAGGATATTTTGGGTCCATCTGCCCTCGAATAGGATATGATGGGTCCATCTACCCTCGAAATGGATATTGAATTTAATCCTTCCTCAAAAGGACATTTAATTGGTCTCGACCCGAGTGGTCCTGCTTGTATAAATATTGCCAAAATATATATTTCCATAAATCATTGTCAAATGATTTATTTTTCAAAGTTGCTGAAGAAGTTAGGAGCTCGCTTGGAGAATGGAGGCTGAATTATTGTTAAGTTGTTGTTGAAGTCAGGAGCCCGCCTGTAGAACGGAGGTTGTTATATTTTTAAGTTGAAGAAGTCAGGATCCCTCCTGAAGAATGGAGGTTGTGTCATATTTCAGAAGTCAGTAATGAGGAGGGTTACAACAAAAAATCCCCAGCATAACAAGCTTTAATGAAGGGAGCAGTATCCCCAGCAGACCGAACAAAATGATGACACTTGTAAAAGCAAAAGGCCAGTGTCATCCCCAGCAGTTTTCGAAAGAAAGGCACCATAGGAAAAGAAGCCGACAAGAAAGCAAAGCAACCAGAGCGTGTGGAAGATAGATAAGATTTTGTAATTCATAGACTATAGTTTAGTCTAGCTTCTTGTTTTCTTTTGGCACGGTGTATTAAGGAGATCGAAAAGCAGTAGCAACAGCATGCAGCAACAGTAACAACAAAATTGCAGTTCCATGGTAGTCCCAGCTACCAAAACTTTCCGAACTACATTAACCTGATTCCCTTCTAGCTAGGGATATGTAGGAAACCTTTGAAGCAAAGGTTCGGTTAAATCTTTTTCAAAAAAATGCTTCACACGGAGTACTCGGATGGGCAAAAAATCGCTCACTTTATCTTTGCACGAAAACCCTTCGTGTTTTCGGACAAAGAGGGGCAGCTGTGAGCACGTGATTTTTGCCCTATATGAGAATTACTCCCAAAAAATTCCAAAAATAAAACAATTTTTTGTTTGTTTGCATTTTTGTGTTATTTTTCTTGTATTGTTTACATTTTGTCTGTGCATGTTTATTTGCTAAAATTAATAAAAAATACAAAAATACGTCGCATTTGCGTTTAGGATTTAAGTTTACAATTATGAGTAATTAAGTTTGTTTTACAAGAATGAAAATTACAAAAATAGGCATCTTTTGCATTTTTAGCCTTTAATGTCCAAATTGCGTGATTGTATTTTTAATTGTCATTTAATTTTATATGATAATTGTTGCTAGGAATTAATTAGTATTTTTAATAAGTTAATTTAGTTTATAACTTAATTTATAATTTTAGTTTTATTAATTAGAAAATAAAAAAGAGAGCAAAAAATATAAGAAAAATCGGATTGGGCCACCTTCTAATTTAAATCAACCCTGGCCCAAATCAAATAACCCCACCGGGTCGACCCGACCCAGTCCGCCCCATAACCCAAACAAGTTACCCCCCCTTCCCATTTTTTTTCATTCTTCATTTTACCCTAAAAACCCTAAAAAGCCATCCGCCCCCCTCTTCTCTCCATCTTCTCCAAACAACCCCAAGCCCCCTCCCATGGCTTCCCCCGCTGCTTCTGCTCACCTCACGTCCAGCTGACCACCAAAACCTGCCTCATCATCGTCGTTCTCCGACGTCAACCTCCATGTCCAAAACAAGCTCCATCTCCGGCAACCATGGCTGCCCCGTCTTCATCTGCTTCTACTTCACTTCTGCTCCATCTACTCACGTCAAACGACCACCCAACTCCATTATCTCCAGCCCCAGCTCGTCATAAAACAAGCTGCAATAGCCACCACCCAAAAAATCAACCAACACACCCCCCTCGTCGCCGCTGGACAGAAACCGACGAGCAGCATAGCCATTGCTGCTTCTGCTTCTTCCCCATAAAAGACCACCCACTCGATTTTCACCTTACCTCACGTCGCCATTGACGCAGCAGCTTCTCCGGTCATCTTCTTCTTCGTTCCACCTGAAACCCCAGCGAGCTCCATCTCCGCACAACCCCTACGGACTGCCCAGCGCCCCACTGCTGCGTTCTTGCTCGTCGAGCAACCTAGCTCACTCGTGCGTCGACCAGTCACGACCCTCGTCGCCCACCAGCAGCTGAGCAGCTCACGTTAACCATCGTCGAGGTCGTCCACCAGCAGCAGCTTCATCTCACGTCGAGGTCGTTGGCAGTCTTGGTTCGAGTTTTCCGTTTCCGTTCAAGTTCGTTGTTGTTCATTTCCGGTTAGTTAGTTTAAGTTTCATTTCTGTCCGTATTTTGTTTAATATTCTTGGATTTGAAATCAGTATCTGTTTAATTCTTTTCTTGTTCGTCGTTTATCGTTTTTTGATTATTTCTTCAGATTGTTTTATGTTCTTGTTTAGTTTAATATAGAAGTTGTTGGTTGTAATGTTGTTAGATTTAATTTGAAGTTCAATTGATTATTGAGTTTAGTGATTTGAATCTACTTGTTTGTTATTGTTGTTGAATCTGAAAGTAGGTTTGTTGTTAAAAAAAAATAAAAAAAAATATATTGTTCAGTCAAAATAATATAGTTGTTTCTTTGTTGTTCATCATTTAGTTTGAATTTGTTGATTGAATTTGATTAGGAATTGGTTATAGCTGCTGTATTTTGGTTAGAATTGATTAGGTGAATTGGTTATAGCTGATGGGGGTAGAATGGTAATTGGCAGTATTTCCAGGGGTAAAATGTTAATTTCAGTAATTTCAGAGGGGTATTTTTGGAATTGAAAATTTGAACAATTATTTAATTTGAGTGTTCCATCCACTAGGTACTAATAATATTAAATTAATACATTTTTTAATACGTAGTGGGGGACAAGACATAATGGTGGGGAATTAATACATTGTTTAATATAGTGGGGGACAAAGCATGCGGTAGTAGGAAATAATGGAATTAAATAAAGAAAAGATATGTGTTAGTGGGAACTAATATATTTGTTTAATATAGTGGGGGACAAAACATTAAGTAGTGGAAGTTAAAGGGGGATGGGTGGAAGATGGTGAGATTTTAATTTTAAATGCTTGAAGTTTGGCTATAAATAAGGGATCTGGATATTAGAAGTAGGGAGAGAATTCCAAAAATATTGAGAGAGAATAGGAGATTTTCTGAACATTAAGAGAGATTTGAGGATTTTTCGGAACAGAAAAAACATTCTGGAAATTTAAAGAGAGAGTAGTATACACCCGATATACAATCTGAATACATTAGATATACGGATTCAGAAACTAAGGGTTAAACATTATTTGGTCTTTCAATCTGAAAAAGATTCACTTTGTTTCTGCCCGTTGATTGTTGTTGGTGTTTCTGGATTTTCATTTGGTTTGTTCCTTGAGTTTGGTTGGTTATTTGCTACTAATTCACTGGTTGTTGCTGGATTTCTGCTCGGTTTTTAAATCTGTTGATGGGTGTTGCTGTTGTTGTATGCTACTGCATTCCTGCTGATCTTCCTTTTCTTTTGCTTCCAATATCAGGTACACAACTGACACGCTGGTTACTGTAAACTGAAACATGAAGCATGAATATGAAATGAAGAGTTGAAGTTCTGAATTTATCTTAGTTATATTCTGAATTTTATTTGTATATATACATTATTTAGCTTCCTCTAATCAGAATCATGTAGTTGTTTAATATATATAATGGAACATCTGACAGTAGCTTAGTGGACGAACTGTCTATGTATTGCCTAAAAAATAAATAAATGGTGTAGTAACTCTGTCCAGTTAGTTCGTTATTGTTGGATGATTATCATGTCTCAAAAAGCATGTTAGCTGATTTAGACTATTCTTAAACATTCAACAGTTAGCTCATTAAACGAATACACCATTTCGGAACTTGTAGGAATATTGTTTAGCTAGATACTATTGGTTAATTTCAGCATGTAAATGGTCTATGATTAAAATTAGATTGCCAAGTTTTTTTTTAATTTAACAACTCGTAAGCATGTAAATAAATTAGGACCTTTTCTCTTTCATTTTTTAGAGACAAATTTAATAGAAAAAATGTAGGCACTTTAGGATTATCCTTTTAAAATAAATGAGATGAGCCTCACCCAATAAAACGTACAAGTTGCGGGGCTCTCAATAAATGGTTAATAATTGTATAGACTTCGGGATCGGTCGTTTAGCAAATTTCACGGCCTTACCCAAAATAATGATACGCTAGTCGCTTTAGGCGCGTCTTTAACAATTTATTTTCTTAAACTCGGGTGCACATTTATGTGGCCCAAATCCAAATCTCAACAGAGTCGAAATATGTCGGTGACCACGGGTACATTGATGTGACGTGGTTCGAGATATATTTTCAAGATGTTGCAATTCTCGATAAAAATGGTCTATGATAAAAGCGGTTAAAAGTTAAAATTCGCACATATGTTCAGCATGTATTGTATCATATAATCAAGCCGAATATGACAGTTGAGCGACCGTGCTAGAACCACGGAACTCGGGAATGCCTAACACCTTCTCCCGGGCTAACAGAGTTCCTTATCCGGATTTCTGGTGCGCAGACTGTTAAACAGAGTCAATATTTTCCTCGATTCGGGATTCAACCGATGACTTGAGACACCATAAATCTCCCAAGTGGCGACTCTGAAATAAATAAATAAATTCCGTTTCGATTGTCCTTTAATTGAAAAAAACTCCCTACCACGCCCCTTTGCGGGCGGCGCGGGCGAAAAAGGAGGCGTGACAGAAGTAATAACCATATTTCATGGCACAAGTCAAACACCAAATTTCATAGTATATATATCGCACAACCCAATTCGATAAAAAACTGTTGCAACGGAAACCCGATTTCATGGCCATATTTTTGCGGTAAGCAATCTGGTCCTATTGCAGCGGAAACTCGATCCAACTTACCAATTTACATGGTAAAATCCAACAACCAACCAAACATGACAAACCTCAAAATATAATATCAAAGAGAATTGATAAGCATAATTTATTAAGGAAAATATGAACACGAACAAGGTGTAGGGGCAATCCAATATCCAAGAGTTAATCTCACTCATATATCTCAACAAGAACTCAAACAAGCTCATTAACACGTGAATAATCAAGCAGTCACACAATCTAACATATCACAGGAGAATAAGGCCTTGAACAAATAAATGCATGAAACAAGTAAAGGCATGAAATAAATAAAGGCATGAAACAAGTAAATATATGAAACAAGTAAAGAATGAAATAAACTAGTTAGACCTGCATGCTTTAACACATGAAACACACACTCGTCACCTTGAATATATGCTCCAATACATTTAGCATAAAGCAAGCAAGCATTTACAATATAATTCATTCAAGTAAAGCTTAACCACGATACTTACCTTTTTTCGGAAAAAATCAACAATCAAAAATTATTTTTCCTCTAGCAAAAGCCTCCAAAAACTCGAATCTAGTCCATTAATACTCCTACAAGTCAAAACAAGCATTAAAGACTATCATAGTAACAAAAATATTCAATCTTTATCATATTTGGAAAGGTCAACAAAAAGTTAATCCGAGCCTACTTGGTAGAAATCTGAAATCAAGACCAAATCTTAATTAATCATTCTTCAAGAGTCCAAATATGTGATTTATGTTAGAATTGAACATTAAATTCGAGGTTTAAATCTCCTAAATTAGCTCTCTTAAGTTTTACCTCAAAATCCCAATTTTGAAACTATAAAATCTTAGATTTAAGAGTGAAAATCTATGCAAAAATCATGGAATTAAATCAACACTAAGTTAAAATTACTTAGAAGTTAGGATGAAAATCTCTTCAAAAAAGTCTACATCTCAAAAAATGGAGTAAAATAAGCTAAGGATCGAAGCCCTACCCGTTTTCCCAACTGCAAGCAGGTGGGCCCAAATGGATCACATGTGCGAGCTACGTCGATGCAGATATTGCAGAAGCGACAAGCCTTGTGCAAGTGAGAACCCCTCATGCGCGGCAAAAGTCATGCAGATGCGATCGGCCCCCACCTAAGCCCTCTTCGTAGATGCGAGCCAGCCTTCCACAAGAGCGGACTCGCACTTGCACACCTCCTTATCGCTGGTGAAACCTCAGCTGTTCTCACCCTCCCCTAGATGAGATACAACCCACACAGTGGTGACATTGGACATGTGCACCTGATCATCATAGGTGCAATACCCGCAAGTTCAGCAATAGCAAACACTTCCAAAAAATGCTCGAAATCAATTTGAAACTCACTCGAGTCTCCCAGGCTCCAGTCCAAACATCCTAAAAAGTGTATAGACCTTACACGAATCCACTCATAAGCTCATGAAATCAAAATAATATCAAAAGTAAAAACTCGAGAACTTTCAAATATTGATAAGTTCAAATTTCCAACTCTCAACTAGTAGCAGTGAATTGGTCTTGGTCACTCGGGACCCCAACCAAATATACATACTAGTCCAAAATTATCACAAGAACCTACCGAAATCGTCAAAATACTAATCCTAGATCGTTTATCAAGAATGTTAAATGTGGTCAACTCAACAACATATATATTCTAGAATCAAGATTTCTTTTTCAAAACACATATAAACTTTGTGGAAATCGAAATGAAACATGCACACAAGTCATACATCATCAAATGCAGCTACTTAAGTTCTCAAATCACGAAATGGAAAGCTAGAACTCAAAATAAACTATCGGGTCGTTATATTCTCCCCCTCTAAAAGAAACATTCATCCTTGGACAGCCATATAAATGTACCTGAACTGATATCTACTCCTCATACCGGACTCAGACTCCCAAATAGATTCACTAGTCAGCTTCCCTTTCCAAAGAACTTATATGAAAGAAATTTCCTTAGATCTCAACTTTCGAGCTTGTCGATCTATAATAGCTACTGGTTCTTCCTCATAAGTAAAATTCTCATCAAGATGCACTGTGCTGAAGTCTAATATGTGCGACTTGCCTTTATAATACTTCCGAAGCATAGAAACATAAAATATCGGATGTATCCTCTCTAAGATGGGAGGCAATGCAAGCCTATAAGCAACCTCCCCAACTCTCTCTAACACCTCAAACATGCCAATAAACCTCATACTCAACTTGCCCTTCTTCTCAAATCTTATCTCATCCTTCATGGGTGAAACTTTTAAAAGTACCCTTTCGCCCTCCGTAAAAGCCATATCATGGACCTTCTTGTCTGTATAAGTCTTTTGCCTACTCTGTGTTGTCCAAAGACGATCCTGAATTAACTCCACTTTATCTAAGGCATTGATAAGTGTGGAATTTAACCACTTATTAATACCTTCTTTCTATAGTTTTTTGTCTGAAAGAACTAATTTTGTCCCCTAATCTAATTAAAATGGTTAAGTGCAGGTGTGCTGGAAGATATAAGGTCAATGAAGAAGAATGACTTAAAAAGGAGATGATTCAAGCCATTTCAGTGAAGAGGAGAAGTGCTGAGAAAAGTGCGATCTGCAGAATTACAACTTCGGCTGCAAAAGCAATTGCGGTCTGCAAAAGAAGTAATGTGGACAAAAAAGGAGAACTGAAGCTTTAGGAACTCTAGGCAAAAGTGTGGTCCGCAGAATAAAATGTACGGTTGCACTTTGATCCGCAAAATGGTTCGTACTGAAAAACTTGAAATATTAGAGAATGAGCAGTTGGTCTATTATGAAGCCTCCTCAAACGCGATCCATAGAATTAAAAGTGCGGCTACAAAAGCTGATGTATGGCCATAATGCTTGAAGTGTGACCGCAAAACTTCACCCACTAAAAGTACATACAATTTCAATCCAACAAAGTGCAGACTGCAAAAACCCATTTAGTGGCTGCTTCTGAAGGGCATTTTTGTTAGAGATTTTGTGAGTCCTATAAATAGAACTTATAACTTTTTTAGAGTTAGTTACTTTTAGCTATTTTGAGAAAGTATGAGCTACAATTGGAGAAGATCTTCTACTCTTTCTATATTTTTGATTTTATGTTTTTGATTTCATCATATTCTCTCCTTCCATGTTTTGTAGTATGAGTAGCTAGACTTTTATATAGGGTTATAATTTAACTGCAGTGTGTAAATCTTATGGGTCATTAATATTATGCTCGTTATCGATTGAGTTATATGTAATTTAGCCTTGCTTATGATTTAAATTTTAGAATTGATGGCTGCAAATATTGATTCATGCCTTTTTGACCTTGTTCTTGCTTGACAAAGAGGAAATAAGTTTAGAAAAACTTAGCTAACAAGGAATTAAACTAGTTGAGGGATTGATTAGTTTAATTCACGGATTGAACTAGAGATTGCGATAATCCAACTTGGTCTCATAATTAATTGCATTTGAGCTGTAATAACTTGATGATACTATTTGATAGTTTGTAGTTGTTTGACACATTTAGTAATAATCAATAGTTTTGTTTTAGTAGTTTAAATAATTATATTTTTATTTCTTGTTAATTTTAATAAGACTTTGGATTTCTTAATGTCACAGTTCTTTTCAAAGCTTGTCTCTTGTGTGAATCAGGTGACTTTTTCCTAGAATGGATAGTGTATTTCTTAAGAAAATTAGTCTGTTACATGTTTAGGTAATGATAGTTGTAAATAGTAATGAATAAAAGCCCTAATTAAGCTCTTCCATGAAAATATGTTATTTATGCTTTATGTGGCGCCAACATACGTAATTGTATGTTTATGGTTTAAGATAAGATTGTTGTGAATCAATTTTGAGGAACTAACTCTAGTAAAGTGACTTTGAGGCTCTTGTGTTTTCTTTAAAAATCATTAAGTGGTTGAGTAGACCATAGAGATATTATAACTCGATTGTGATCATTGTAGATTTTAGACTCTATTTTCTTTTACGGTCTATTTGCATGAGAGGTGAGGTAAAATTTTGTTGCTAGTCCAAGTGTTTGAGTGGATATTCTAGAACTTGCCATGAATAATCTTCAAGACAATGAGTTTGTTTGGTTTGAAAGATGATTGTAGGCTTTCCTTGGACCGTTTGAGCTTTCAATTACCACCCTATAATCATTATCCCGAGTCAACCCCCTTTGAACCGTTAGCCTTGTTCTTTTGGCAACATTGCTACAAGTTTTTCACTATTTATGATCATAATCTACTTTTGGCACCCAAACCTTTCTAGCACTCATAATTATCTCGTGGCTTAAAGCCTAAGTTTAGGGGAAGAGTTGATAAACCTAAAGAGATGCCAAGGTGTCAAAAATAAAGAAAAGAGATGATCTTCATGAAAGAAAAAGAAAGAAATGCAAGTATCGTGAACAACGAAGACAAAAAATGAAATTGACAACAAAGAGTGATGGCAAGTCTATAACGACACGGCTAGTCATTTCATGAGTTACCGCTCTGTTTCCCCTCATTTCCGCTTCTTTATGTCTTGTTCAGCTGTATTATGTGGTATCGGGTTGGTTGGTTCGGGTTCGGAGTGATTCTGTAGAGGAATAAGACACTTAGTCTCTTAAGTTAGCCATTTAGTTGGAAAAGTCAACCGGAAGTTGACTTGTGAGTAAACGATCTCGAAATTTAGTATTTATGATTCGAATAGCTTCATGAGGTGATTTGGAACATAGGAGCGTGTTCGGAATATAATTTGGAGGTCCGTGGTAGATTTAGGCTTGAACTTGTGAAAATGGAATTTTGGCGCTTTCTGGTTGGTAGTAAAAATTTTGATATCAGGGTCGGAATGGAATTCCAGAAATTGAAGTAGGTCCATTGTGTCATTTGTGACGTGTGTACAAAATTTTAGGTCATTCGGAGGAGGTTTGATAGACGTTTTGATCATTTGCGGAATTCGGAAGTTTTGGAATCCTTAGGTTTGAATCCGAGGGTGATTTGGTGTTTCGTCGTTGTTTTGAGCGTTCCGAGGATTGGTACAAGTTTGGATTGTGTTATAGGACTTGTTCGTATTTTTGGTTGAGGTCCCGAGGGCCTCGGGATAATTTTAGATGATTATCGGGAAGTTGGAAGTTAGAGTTTGCAGCTAGAGCTGCTGAGTTCCTGTCATAACTGCACCTGCGGTTAGGAGACCGCAGATGCGATGACCATAAAAGCGAGAATTAGTCGCAGATGCGGCCATAAGTGAATAGTGCATAAGTCGCAGGTGCGGAGAAAGGAACGCACCTGCATGACCGCAGGTGCAGATATTGCATCGCAGGTGCAGTTAGGGAATTTAAATGAAAAACCGCAGAAGCGGTTGGATGGAGCACATAACAGGTCCCATAAGTACGTGAAATGGACCGCAGGTGCGATATCGCTGGGCAAATCATATAAATATGTGACGACCCGGCCGGTCATCTTAAGAATTAATGCCCCGATCCCCTATTAACTATTTTCCCCAAGTTTATTCAGCTATTTTGAATTGCCGGGATGTTCAGTTCTGAGTTTCGGAGAGTTTTGGGACACTTAGTCCCTATATGAGAGCTTAAGTGTTGGAAAAGTGACCTTAGTTGGAACAGTGTGGATACGGCCTCGGAACGGAAATCCGATGGTTCCGTTAGCTCTGTTGGATGATTTCGGGGTTAGGAGCGTATTCGGATTGTATTTTGGAGGTCTGTAGCTAATTTAGGCTTGAAATGTCGAAAGTTGAATTTTGGAAATTTTTGGTTCGACAGTGAGATTTTGATCCGAGGGCCGGAATGGAATTCCGAGAGTTGTAGTAGTTCCGTTGTATCATTTGGGATGTGTGTGCAAAATTTCAGGTCATTCGGACGTGTTTTGGTTGGGTTTTTGATCGAAAGCGGAATTCAGAAGATTTTAGAAACTTAGGCTTGAATCCGATGTATTTTGGTTGTTTTGATGTTGTTTGAGGTGTTTTGAAGATTTGTACAAGTTTGAATAAGGTTATAGGATATGTTGATGCCTTTGGTTGAGGTCCTGGGGACCTCGAGATGAAATCGGATGGTTAATGGAGGAAATTTTGCAGTTGAAGTTGCTGCAGCAGCTGGTCTTCTGGTATTTTCGCATCTGCGGTTTGGGGACCGCAAATGCGGCACCGCAGAAGCGGCTAAAGGGCCGCAAAAGCGGGTTTGTGTCAATTCCTTAGGAACCGCAGATGCGGTGAAGGGCTCGCAGAAGCGGAACAACTCCTGCGGTTAGAGGTCTGCAGATGCGGAAGCTGACATTTTAATGAAAGTCGCAGATGTGAAGTTGTGTCCGCAGAAGCGGAACTGCAGATGCGGTCTCAGGGCCGCAAATACGGAAATCATTCCCCTGAACATATAAATATTTGCCTTCGCGAATTTGAGGGATTCTTTCACCATTTTCATTCGGGGTTAAAGCTTTAGAAAGAGATTTTTGAGGAAAACAAAGGGGAATCGCTTGGAGGTAACATCCTTGACTTCATAACTCCTTTTTATGTGATTAAATACCTAATTAGTAGTGAGAAATCTGAGAAAAATGGGTAATTAGAGTTTGAGTTTAAGAGGCCTTTAATTAAGGATTTGAGGGGCCATTTGGACTCCGATTTTAGTGTTCTTGTTATGTATAGACTCGTGAGAGTACGAGGTTTCTGAAAAGGTAAATTTCACCCGATTCTAAGACATGGGCCCGCGGGGCATTTTGGTCATTTTGCATAATTTCACGTATTAGCTTAGAATTTAATTGTAGAATCAGTTACTTGAAGTGTTATTTACATTATGCAATTGAATTGAATAGATTTGGGCCATTTGGAGTCTAGTACTCGTGGCAAAGACGTGGTGTTGGGATGATTTTGAGCCGGTTCGAGGTAAGTGGCTTATCTAACCTTGTGCGGGAGACCTTCCCCTTAGGATTGGTATATTTGGTAATTGAAATGCCTTGTACGTGAGGAGTGCGTACTGGTGCTAATTATTGGAAATCCGGTTTTCTTTAAGTACTTACTAGTATGTTTCCTTGCCTGTTTCTATTACTTGCACTATTAAGCCCGTTGTTAGCTTAGGAAAGCATGTCTAAGTGACTTAATTGCTTTATTTGATTTAACCGCCTTACATGAATTTTGTGCAGCAAGATAGGCTAGAATCATTTATTGCCTTAATATGAATTTTATTATTTCTGTATATCTTCCTGCTGCTGCTGTGTATTTATTTGGGACTACGGATGTAGGATTCCGGTAGCTCCCCCTTGTCTGTTTACTTTGGGACTACGAGTTAGATTTGCGGTAGATTCCCCTGCATATTTACTTTGGGACTACGGGTTAGATTCCTGGTAGATCCTCCTACACAGTTATATGAAACTACGGGAATGCACTCGGTAGATTCCCGCAGTACTGGGTATTTAAATTTGGGACTACGGAATGGGATTCCGGTAGATCCCCATGCACTATGAGTTGGACTACGGGACGGGATTCCGAGAGATCCTTCGGACATATATATGATGGACTACGGGACGGTATCCCGGGAGATTCACTAGATATGTAAAGATGGGACTATAGGACGGTATCCTAGGAGATCCCCGATTGTTACTATTGGTGCTGAGTTGTATTTCCTTTCCATGTTTACTGTGTTCTGTATAATTGTTGTTGTTCTTTATATCCTGTGTTATTTTACTACCGTACTCATTTATACTGTTTTGTCCTATACTGTTTACCTTTATATTTGTTTAACCTTAGTAGGGCCCTAACCTTCCTCGTCACTACCCAACCGAGGTTAGGCTTGGCACTTACTGAATACCGCTGTGGTGTACTCATGCCCCTTCTGCGCATGTTTTTCATGTGCAAATCCAGGTATCGCTGATCAGGCCTACTATCCTTGAGGGAGGCAACTGCTCTAGAGACTTCGAGGCATATCTTCCACGTCCGCATATCGAGAAGTCCCTTTCTATTCCTGCTTTTAGTATTTAGCCTTTCTGTACTTTTTGTTCTCATTAGAAAAATTCCGGAGTTAGAGCTATGTAGTATTTCCTTTTCTTAGCTTGTGATTCGTGGGTTTCCGGGTCTTGGATTTAGATATTGGTTTTGAGATCTATATAGTTATGGTGTATGCCGAGCGGCACATTTAACATTGTTATTGTCTTATTTCTGTTTTTAAATTATTTTACTTCCGCAAGTTTTGGTTATCTTCCACAAGTTTTGGTTATCTTTCGCAAGTTTAGGCTTACCTAGTCGTAGAGACTAGATGCCATCACGGTGGTTCACAGAGGGAGAACCGAGGTCGTGACAAGTTGGTATCAAAGCTCTAGGTTCATAGGAGTCACGGATCACAAGCCGGTTTATTAGAGTCTCGCTGATCGGTACGGAGACGTCTTATCTACGAGAGGCTATGTAACTAATAGGAAAATTTCCACTTCATTTGATTTCCTTGTCATGTGGTATTTTGACATCACAATTCTAAACTTCTGTCTTCTATTCTCTCACAGATGGTGAGGACACATGCTACCCGAGACGATCAGGCACTTACGCCCCCTACTGCAACCGTCAGAGGCCGAGGTCGGGGTAGAGGCCAAGGACGCACACGTGGTGCAGCCAGAGCACTTGCCGAGCTGCTGCCGAGGTACCACCAGTATATCCAACCAGAGTCCAGGTACCTGACACGCCTACTGCTACTACCACTCCAGCTCTTCAGGAGACTTTGGCACAATTTATGAGCATGTACACCACCTTGGCTCAGGTAGGGTTGCTTCCCCTTGCTGCAGCTACGTCTCAGGCCGGGGGAGGAGCACAGACTCCTGCCACCCGCACTCCTGAGCAGTGAGTGCATGTTGAGCAGGTCCCTGAGATTATTCTTGTGTCGCCTGTAGTGCTAGTTCAGCCCTAGGACAGGGCAGCAACTTCCGAGGATGAGCAGTTGAGGCTTGAGAGGTTCAAGAAGTACAAACCCCCTGTATTTAGTGGTCTAGCATCAGAGGATGCTCTGGGATTTCTTGATGAGTGTTACCGCATTCTCCGTACCATAGGTATCTCAGGATCGAGCGGGGTTTCATTCACTACCTTCCAGCTTCGAGGAGCCACCTATGAGTGGTGGCGCATCTATGAGTTAGACAGTCTAGATGAGGCTGCTTCACTGACTTGGACTCAGTTTTCAGACCTATTCGTGAGAGAGTATGTTCCTCAGAGCCTCATGGACGCATGATACGCAGAGTTTGAGCATTTGCGCCAGGGCGCTATGACTGTCTCAGAGTATGTTGTCCGTTACACCAGTTTGGCTAGGCATGCGCCAGCCTTGGTTTCTACTATCCGCGAGAGGGTTCGCCATTTTATTGAGGGCCTTATTCCCAGCATCAGATCTAGCATGGCTCGTGAGTTGGAGATGGATATTTCTTATCAGCAGGTGGTGAGCATTGCTAGGAGGATCGAGGGTATGCATGCTAGGGAGAGAGAGGAGAGGGATACCAAGAGGTCTCGAGAGTCGGGCCATTATTTTGGTGCCCGTACCCCAGCTGCAAGTCGTCATGGTAGGGGTTATATGAGTCGCCCTATTCATTCAGCTCTTCCAGTAGCCAGTAGTGCTCCAGCTCCTCCTAGACCTTAGGAGACTTATTATGCACCACCAGTTTCTAGCGCGCCTCCTACGCGGGGTTCTTTCAGAGGTCAGTCCAACAGACCTGACCCTAGCCAGTCACAGCCACCACTTCCTCCCAGAGCTTGTTTTGAGTGTGGTGACACATGCCATATGGTGAGGGATTTCCCCAGATTTGGGAGGGGTGCACCTCCACAGACTTCTCAACCACAACATGCCCCATAGAGTTCTCAGGCTATGGTTACAGCTCCAGTTGCTATCCCACCTGCTTAGCCAGCTAGAGGTGGAGGTCGGGGAGGTAAAGGTCGCCCTAGAGGGGGAGGCCAAACCAGATACTATGCCCTTCCTGCCCGTACTGAGGCTATTGCCTCCGATTCTGTCATCACAGGTATTATATTGGTTTACCACAGAGATGCATTAGTTCTATTCGATCCAGGCTCTACTTACTCTTACGTGTCTTCTTATTTTGCTCCGCATTTGGGTGTACCTCGGGATTCTTTGAGTTCCTCTATTTATTTTTCTACTCCTGTGGTAGATTCTCTTGTTATGGACTGCGTTTATCGGTCGTGTTTGGTTGCTCTTAGTGGTTTTGAGACCAGAGTCGATCTATTATTACTCAGCATGGTTGATTTTGATATTATCTTGGGCATGGACTAGTTGTCGCCCCATTATTCTATTCTTGATTGTCATGCCAAAACCATGACATTGGCTATGCCAGGTGTACCGCGTGTTGAGTGGAGGGGTACTTTAGATCACACTCCCAGTAGAGTTATTTATTTTCTTAAAGCTCAGCGTATGGTTGAGAAAGGGTGTGACGCATATTTAGCTTATGTGAGAGATGTCAGTATTGATACCCCTTCAGTTGATTCAGTTCCAATAGTACGGGATTTTCCCGATGTGTTTCCAGCTGACCTTCCAGGCATGCCGCCTAATAGAGATATTGATTTTGGCATTGATCTGTTGTCGAGCACTCAGCCCATTTCTATCCCTCCATATCGTATGGCTCTTCCTAAGTTGAAGGAGTTGAAGGATCAGTTACAGTAATTTCTTGATAAGGGTTTTATTCGGCCCAGTGTATCACCTTGGGCTGCTCCTGTCTTGTTTGTGAAGAAAAGGATGGGTCTACGTGTATGTGTATTGATTATCGCCAG
The DNA here is from genome assembly GCF_000393655.2 of Nicotiana sylvestris. NCBI lineage: Eukaryota > Viridiplantae > Streptophyta > Magnoliopsida > Solanales > Solanaceae > Nicotiana > Nicotiana sylvestris. The sequence continues at coordinate 23,099,073 of NC_091059.1, forward strand.
TTGAACAAGGTTACAGTGAAGAACCGTTATCATTTGCCTCGTATTGATGGTATGTTTGACCATCTTTGTCACGACCCAAACCGATGGGCCGCGACGGGCACCCAGTACCTTACTTTACCGAGTACCAACGTAATGTACCTTTCTTATTACATTATTATATACATGTAACATATGGGCCTAATAGGCTAACATAATCATTTATAAACTCAAACATAGGCCGACAGGGCCGTACAATCTTTCACGTACACGACATTTGTCTACAAGCCTTTAAGAGTACATAAGTGTCACAAAGGTCGGGACAGAGTCCCGCCATACCAAACAATAGACGTCTAAATCATACTAACCAAATACGCAACTCCGAAGCAAATGGAGCGCACCACCATCTTTCGCTGAGCTGATAACCTACTTGGAGGGCTCTCGACCTATCTATCAGGACCTGCGGGCATGAAACGCAGCGTCCCCATGCAAAAAGGGATGTCAGTACGAATAATGTACTGAGTATGTAAGACACATAAATAAATACATAGGAGACATGGAAGACATATGGAGTACATGACTCAACCCGTAAGTTTGAATAACTTTGTAAATCATAAATTACTTTCAGCGTCATGCATATGCGTATGAATGTCATATCGTGCATAGGTATATGTTTCATAACATCATTAACCTCTGAGGGCATCCCATCATATCATATCGTCCACTGTGGGCAAAGTCATAATCGTATACCAGGTGATCAGGTGGTGGTGCGTATATAACGCCATAACCATTCCCATATCCCATATACATATATATACATACATATATACGCGTATATAATGCCGTTTGAATACATACATATATATGCGTATATAATGCCATTTGAATACATACCCATATATGCGTATATAAACGCCGTTTGAATCATATTTCAGCCACTGTGGGCAACATCATCATCATATACCAGCTGATCAGGTGGTGGTGCGTATATAACGTCGTAACCTTTTCCCATATCCCATATACATATACTTACTTATATACGCGTATATAACACCATCTGGTCATGGGTCAATGCACATGAATGCAATGCATGAAAAGTACGTCAATAAAATCATTCAAAATGTCATAAGACCATTTTGCCTCTTGAGCAATATCATAAAGTAACATATTTTCAACTTTCGTATTTTTCTGAGACCCATGAACAGATGATAAAATATTATGACACATGGAAATTAAAGAACATAGATATTTCTATTACTTCTATGAGTAGAGTCACTTATGGAATTTGTGCATTTGCACGTTTCGTTCATATCATATGGATCATGCCAAAGAAAGAAGGGATAGCCTTAACATACCTGTTCCTTGACTTATTTGAACGAATTGAAGCTTTTTGCTTCTGCGAAGTATGAACAAAACCTATGCTTGAATATTTGGACTGAAATTTTGCTTGAAAGTTTCAGAAACGAAATTGGTTGCTTTTGGAAATTTCGATTGAAATTTTTGGCTAAAGATAAGAGTTTGGACGAACAATTGATTCGGCTTCAAGCCAAAGTAACGTTAATGAAGTCAAAGGCCTTAAATTAGGCTAAAGACAATAAAAATGAATCTTGAATACAAATTTGGATAAGTTTTGTATAAGTCTTTCTAAGACTTTGAGTTATTATTAAGTAGCCAACTAGAATTGTGACTACTTAGTCACTTTCTAGGCTTTGTGGCTTCTTGCCACGTGTGGGAGATTAGTTTATTAATTATTTATCCACTTATTAGTTAATAGGGTAATGTTCTGTTACCCGATAATTAATCAATTACCCGCATAATTTAAAAATTTCCACAAATTACTTAAAATTCTATTTATTTTTAAAATACATCATATATACTTTATATATTACACTACCGTGGTCATATGGTACCTTACATAGTACTAGTTTATAATTATCGGGTATTATCGCTAGAAATACCGCTCAACCCGTATTTTATCCCAAATGCCAAACTTGGTCGAAAATTCATTTTCTTTGACTTGTTTAACCTCTCACATTTACGAATTTATTTATTACTTGTTTGAAATAGCATAATCCTTATAATCTCCAAATAATCTTTTCCTTGGACTGATGTCAATTACCTTATGACAAATTCAACGTACAACACTACAAGGTGCAACATCGTCATAATGTAGTACTGCGGGACGTGACATCTCATTTCCGGGCTCTCATTAATTTATTTATGGCATATTTTTAAGTACGAAAATATGGGGTGTAACAAGCTTCAGGGCGCACGGGTGTTTTCTAAGATTAATTTGCGCTCAAGTTACCATCAGTTGAAGATTCGGGAGCCCGACATCCTGAAAACTGCTTTCAAGACTCGGTATGGTCATTATGAATTCCTTGTCATGTCATTTGGGCTGACCAATGCCCCAACAGCCTTTATGTATTTGATGCACAGTGTGTTCCGGCCGTATCTTGACTCGTTCATCATTGTCTTTACTGATGATATTCTGGTGTATTCCCGGAGTCGGGAAGATCGTGAGCAACACCTGAGGACTGTGCTTTAGACTTTAAGAGAGAAGAAGTTATATGCTAAATTCTCGAACTATGAGTTTTGGTTGGATTTAGTGGCATTCTTAGGCCACGTGGTATCGAGTGAGGGTATTCAGGTGGATCCGAAGAAGATAGAGGCCCTGCAGAGTTGGCCCAGACCATCCTCAGCTACCGAGATCCGCAGTTTCCTTAGTTTGGCTGGCTACTACCGTCATTTTGTGGAGGGGTTTTCATCGATTGTAGCCCCTATGACTAGGTTGACCCAGAAGGGTGCTCCATTTTAGTGGACGGAGGAGTGTGAGGTGAGCTTTCAGAAGCTCAAGACAGCTTTGACCACAACCCTAATTTTGATACTGCCTATAGGTTTGGGGTCTTATACGGTCTATTGTGATGCCTCGAGGGTTGGCCTCGGAACGGTATTGATGCAGGACGGTAGGGTGATTGCCTACGCGTCCAGACAGTTGAAGATACATGAGAAGAACTACCCTGTTCACGACCTTGAGTTAGCTGCCATTGTTCACGCCCTGAAGATTTGGCGCCATTACTTATATGGTGTTCCCTGTGAGATTTATACTGACCATCGGAGCTTACAGCACTTGTTCAAGCAAAAGGATCTAAATTTGCGCCAGAGGAGGTGGTTAGAGTTGCTAAAGAACTATGATATCACTATTTTGTATCACCTGAGCAAGGCTAATGTGGTGACCAATGCTTTAAGTCGTCGAGCAGAAAGTTTGGCTTATTTTACCAGCATCGGAGAGGTCTATGGCGATGGATGTTCAGGCCTTAGCCAGCCAGTTTGTGAGATTGGATCTGTCGGAGCCCAGTCGAGTTCTAGCTTGCATTGTTTCTCGGTCTTCCCTATTTGATCGTATTACGGAGTGACAGTATGATGACCCTCATTTTCTTATCCTCAAGGACAAGGTTCAACACGGTAATTCCAGAGATGTGACTATTGGTGATGATGGGGTATTGAGTATGCAGGGTCGGATTTATGTACCCAATGTTGATGGGCTTCGGGATTTGTTTCTAGAGGAGGCCCATAGTTCGCGGTATTCCATCAATCTGGGTACCGCGAAGATGTATCATGATTTGAGACAACACTACTGGTGGAGGCAGATGAAGAAAGATATAGTTGGATTCATTGCTTGGTGTCTCAACTGTCAGCATGTGAAGTGTGAGCACTAGAAACGGGGTGGGTTGCTTCAGCAGATGGAGATCCCAGAGTGGAAGTGTGAGAGGATCACCATGAACTTTGTAGTTGGGCTCCCACGGACTTTGAGAAAGTTCGATGCTATTTGGGTGATTGTGGATCGGCTGACCAAGTACGCTTACTTTATTCCTGTATGTGCTACTTATTCCTCGGAGCGGTTGGCGGAGATCTATATCGGGAGATTGTTCGTCTGCATGGTATTCCGGTTTCCATCATTTCAGATAGAGGTACTCAGTTCACAACATGGTTTTGGAGGGCCGTTCAGTATGAGTTAGGTACTCGGGTAGAGTTGAGTACAACATTTCACCCTCAAACGGATGGACAGTCCGAGCGCACTATTCAGATTCTTGAGGATATGCTCTGTGCTTGTGTGATTGAGTTTGGATGGTCTTAGGATCAGTTCTTGCCATTGGAGGAGTTTTATTATAACAACAACTATCAGTCCAGCATTCAGATGGCACCGTATAAGGCTTTATATGGGAGACGTTGTAGATCCCCGGTGGGTTGGTTTGAGCTGGGTGAGGCCAGATTATTGGGCACAGACTTAGTTCAGGATGCTTTGGAGAAGGTTAAGGTGATTCAGGATAGGCTCCGTACAGCACAGTTCAGACAGAAGAGTTATGCGGATCGGAAGGTTCGTGATGTTTCATATATGGTTGGAGAGCGGGCTCTGCTTCGGGTTTCGCCTATGAAGGGTTTTATGAGATTCGAGAAGAAAGGGAAGTTGAGTCTGAGGTTTATTGGCCCTTTAGAGATATTGAGGCGTGTTAGGGAGGTTGCTTATGAACTTGCCTTACCTCCCAGCTTGGCAGGAGTTCACCTGGTATTTCATGTTTCGATGCTTCGGAGGTATCACGGTGACCCGTCACACGTGTTGGATTTCAGTTCAGTCTAGTTGGACAAGGATCTATCTTATATTGAAGAGCCAGCGACAATATTGGATAGGCAGGTTAGAAAGCTGAGGTCAAAGAACATTGCATCAGTGAAGGTTCAATGGTGGGGTCAGTCGGTCGAGGAGGCGACATGGGATACCGAGCAGGATATACACAGCCGTTACCCTCATCTTTTCACAACTTCAGGTATGTCTCTATGCTCGTTCGAGGATGAACGAATGTTTAAGTGTAGGAGGATGTGACGACCCGGTCGGTCGTCTTAAGAATTAACGCCCCGATCCCCTATTAACTATTTCCCCAAGTTTATTCAGCTATTTTGAATTGCTGGGATGTTCGGTTCTGAGTTTTGGAGAGTTTTGGGACACTTAGTCCCTAAATGAGAGCTAAAGTGTTGGGACCGTAGTCAGAACAGTGTGGAGACGACCTCAAAATGGAAATCCGATGGTTCCGTTAACTCCGTTGGGTGATTTTGGGGTTAGGATTGTGTTCGGATTGTGTTTTGGAGGTCCGTAGCTAATTTAGGCTTGAAATGCCGAAAGTTGAATTTTGGAAGTTTCCGGTTCGATAGTGAAATTTTGATCCGAGAGTCGAAATGGAATTACGAGAGTTGTAGTAATTCTGTTGTGTCATTTGGGATGTGTGTGCAAAATTTAAGGTCATTCAGACGTGTTTTAGTTGGATTTTTGATCGAAAGCGGAATTCGGAAGATTTTAGAAACTTAGGCTTGAATCCGATGTGTTTTGGTCTTTTTGATGTTGTTTGAGGTGTTTTGAAGATTTGTACAAGTTTGAATAAGGTTTTAGGATATGTTGATGCCTTTGGTTGAGGTCCCGGGGACCTCGGGATGAATTCGGATGGTTAACGGAGGAAATTTTGGAGTTGAAGTTGCTGGAGCAGCTGGTCTTCTGGTATTTTCGCATCTGCTGTTTGGGGACCGCAGATGCGGCTAAAGGGCCTCAAAAGCGGCTTTGTGTCAATTCCTTAGGAACCGCAGATGCAGTGAAGGGCTCGTAGAAGCAGAACCGCTTCTGCGGTTAGAGGTCCGCAGATGCGGAAGCTGACATTTTAATGAAAGTCGTAGAAGCGACGTTGTGTCAACAGAAGCGGGACTGCAGATGCGGTCCCTGCGCCACAAATGCGAAAATCGCTGGGAAGAACATATAAATAGTTGCCTTCGCGAATTTGAGGGATTCTTTCATCATTTTCATCCAGGTTTGAAGCTTTTGAGAGAGATTTTTGAGGAAAACAAAGGGGAATCGCTTGGAGGTAACATCCTTGACTTCATAACTCGTTTTTATGTGATTAAAGACCTAATTAGTAGTGAGAAATCTGGGAAAAATGAGTAATTAGAGCTTGAGTTTAAAAGGCCTTTAATTGAGGATTTGAGGGGTCATTTGGACTCCGATTTCAGTGTTCTTGTTATGTATAGACTCGTGAGAGTATGAGGTTTCTAAAAATGTAAATTTTAACCGATTCCGAGATGTGGGCCTGAGGGGCATTTTGGTCATTTTACATAATTTTGCGTATTAGGTTAGAATTTAATTATAGAATTAGTTACTTGAAGTGTTATTTACATTATGCGATTGAATCGAATAGATTTGGGCCATTTGGAGTCGAGTACCCGTGGCAAAGACGTGGTGTTGGGTTGATTTTGAGTCGGTTCGAGGTAAGTGGCTTGTCTAACCTTGTGTGTGGGACCTTCCCCTTAGGATTGGTATATTTGGTAATTGAAATGCCTTGTACATGAGGTGACGAGTGTGTACTTGTGCTAATTGTTGGAAATCCGGTTTTCTTTAAGTACTTACTAGTATGTTTCCTTGCCTATTACTATTACTTGCACTATTAAACGTGTTTTAGCTTAGGAAAGCATGTTTAAGTGACTTGATTGCTTTATTTGATTTAACCGTTACTTGAATTTTGTGCAGCATGATAGGCTAGAATCACTTATTGCCTTATGAATTTTGCTATTTCCGTTTATCTTCCTGCTGCTGCTATGCATTTATTTTGGGACTACGGATGTGGGATTCCGATAGCTCCCCCTTGTCTGTTTACTTTTGGAATACAGGTTAGATTCTCGGTAGATCCCCTGCACATTTACTTTGGGACTACGGGTTAGATTCCCGGTAAATTCCCCTGCACAATTATATGGAACTACGGGAATGCACCCGGTAGATTCCCCCAGTACTGGGTATTTACATTTGGAACTACGGAACGGAATTCTGGTAGATCCCCGCGCAATATGAGTTGGACTACGGGGCGGGATCCCGGGAGATCCTTCAGACATATATTTGATGGACTACGGGACGATATCCCAGGATATTCACTGGATATGTAAAGATGGGACTACAGGACGGTATCCTGGGAGATCCCCGATTGTTACTATTGGTGCTGAGTTGTATTTCCTTTCCATCTTTACCGTGTTCCGTATAATTGTTGTTGTTCTGTATATCCTATGTTATTTTACTGCCGTACTTATTTATATTATTCTATCCTATACTGTTGACCTTTATATTTGTTTAACCTCAGTAGGGCCCTGACCTTTTTCGTCACTACCCAACCGAGGTTAGGCTTGGCACTTACTGAGTACCGCTGTGGTGTACTCATGCCCCTTCTGTGCATGTTTTTCATGTGCATATCCAAGTACTTCTGATCAGGCCTACTATCCTCGAGGGAGGCGATTGCTCTAGAGATTTCGAGGTACATCTGCCGCGTCCGCAAACCGAGAAGTCCCTTTCTATTCCTGCTTTTAGTATTTAGCCCTTCTGTACTTTTTGTTCTTATTAGACAAATTCCGGAGTTAGAGCTATGCAATATTTCCTTTTCTTAGCTTGTGATTCGTGGGTTTTCAAGTCTTGGATTTAGATATTGGTTTTGAGATCTATATAAATCTGGTGTATGCCGAGTGGCACATTTAACACTGTTATTGCCTTATTTCTATTTTTAAATTGTTTTACTTCCGCAAGTTTTGGTTATCTTCCGCAAGTTTAGGCTTACCTAGTTGTAGAGAATAGGTGCCGTCACGATGGTTCACGGAGTGCAAACCGGGGTCGTGACAAAATAGATGCCTTCGCGAACTTTTGGCTTATTTCACAAATTTCTCATTCGGGTTGGAGCTTGTGGGAGCATTTTGAAGAGGGGATTCAAGGGAATTTTGTGGAGGTAAGATTCTTAGAGCTAAAACCTATTTCTATGGTGATATTTTACTAATTAGACATAGAATTTGTGGAAATTAGTGGTTAAAAATTGGGGGTTTAGGATTTGGAATTAGAGACTTTGATTTAGGGATTTGAAGGGTCGTTTGTGGTCGAATTTTGGTGTATTTGGTATGTATGAACTCGTGAGAATGTAATTATTCTAGTTTTGTTAATTTTATTGAAATCCGAGATGTGGGCTCGGGGGTCGGGTTTGACCAATTTCGGTATTTGTGATGTAATTTGATTATTTTGCATGGGCTTTGTTCCCTTAGTGTATATTGATGGTTATATACTGATTTTGGTTTGATTCGGGGCATTTGGAGGCCGAATCAAGAGGCAAGGGCGTCGCGGGCTAGAGTTTGGCTTGTCTTGAGGTAAGTAATGCTTCCAAACTTGGTTCTGATGATTCGAAACCCAGAACTACGTGTTCTATGATTACTATTGAGGTGACACAAATGCCAAGTGACGGGCGTGTGGGCGTGCACCATGAGAAATGCGGCGTGGATCATTCCATGGAACCGCTTAATGACTCTTTCTTACTGATATCTGTGTTCTAACTATGTGATTAAGTTAATGAGCTGTAAGTCATGCTAATAATCATGTCAAGGCTTCACGCCAATATTGTTGAGACCCGAGAGGTCGTTTCTTGCTATCATATCATTAGCTTCATTGATATTCTATACTCAGTCCTGTTCATGCATATTATATCATGTCTCAGTCTCGATTGTTGTTATTTGACACATTATATCATTGTTCGGGCTAGTATTATGACATTTTGAGCCCGTGTGTGTAAGATTGGAGAGTAATGACTGAGTGAGGCCGAGAGCCTGATATTGAGCGACAATATGGGATCGGGTTGCACGTCGTAGCGAGATATTCAACATGCCTTCGTTGGCTTGTTATAGTGCTTGGGCTAAGAGAAGCCCCTCCGGAGTCTTTACACCCCTAGTGAGTGCAGTTGATGATATTGAGGGATGGATTTTTCCTGGATATGGATCTTGTGCGAAGTATTGATACCTGGAGATAGATCTTTTCCATAGGCTGGAATGGCATTCCTCGGTACTGGATGACTACGATCAGTGATGTATGTATATTCTGGGATAGATCTTCCCTAGGCCGGATGGCCATATACAGTACCGAGTGGTTGAGCACTTGTGAGTGGAGGTTTACAGATCATTGGTCATGCTATTTGTGCATTGGTACTTAGGGGTTTCTTGAGCTTTATACTCCGTACTGTTCATACCGTGTTTAGTTACTACTGAGAATTTACTTAAACTGCAAGCATGTCTAATTTCTATACAATTAAATGTTGCTACCTGTTGAGGTTTGGTTTGTCACTACCATCAGTCCATAGTTTGAACTTGTTACTTACTAAGTTGGTGTACTTACGTTACCCCCTGCACCTTGTGTGCAGATCCAGGTGTTTCGGGCCACGGTAGCGGTTGCTGATCATATTGGTTGGAGACTTTCCTTGGAGATTGCGAGGTAGCTGCCTGGTAACTGCAATTCTGCCTTCTCCTTCCTTATCTTCCTTGTAGTACTTTTGTTGGATATTCTCAGGCTATGTAGTCTTGTTTTTTTCGAATAGATGTAGTATTTTGCTCATGACTAGTGACACCCGAGGTCGGGCTTGTATTTTCCGCTTGTTTGGATTTTCACTTGATATATCTTATCGGATTTCTGTTAAAAATTATTGTTTTACTTAAGTTTTTAATGAAATATGGAGTAAATGGGTAATAGTTGGCAGGCCTAGTGTCACGATAGGTGCCATCACGACCGGGTCAGTTTTTGGGTTGTGACATATTGGTATTATAGTCTAGGTTACATAGGTCTCACAGGTCATGAGCGGGTTTAGTAGAGTCTTGCGGATTGGTACAGAGACGTCTGTACCTATCCTCAGGAGGTTGTAGAACCTTTAGGAAAAACTTAATATTCTTGAATTCTTGTCGTGCGAATCTGTTGACATGTGCTACCAGTCAGGACGGACGACCACCAATACCACCAGTTGGGGCCACTAGAGACCGAGGATGCGATCGAGGCCGTGTTAGGGGTAAGGGTATAGCCCGTACAGTAACTAGGGCAGCACCTGCAAATCCACCTGCCACCCTAGTTCATGATCAGGCTCCAGCAGGGGATGTTATGGCAGTACCAGCTCAAGCACCGACTGTGCCTATTATTATTTCGGGTGTCCAGGAGACCTTGGCTCAAATTCTAACCGTGTGCACCAGTCTTGCTTAGGTAGTCACAGTTTCTACTACAACAGCTACTTCTCAGGCTGGGGGAGGCACTCAAACTCCCGCTGCCCGTACACCCGAGTAGGTTATTTAGTGACTGCAGACACGGAGGTACCACTAGCCCAGCCGGTTGCACCTGCTCAGGATTTTGTGGTTCCAGTTATGCCTGATGACGAGCAATGTTGATTTGAGAGGTTTTGGTAGACTTCATCCTCCGACTTTCAGTGGCGCAGAGGGCGAGGATGCCTAGGTTTTCTTGGATAAGTGTCAGAAGATGTTGCGTACAATGGGTATTCTAGAGATTAGTGGGGTCTCATTTACTACTTTTCAGTTTTCTGGAGCTACCTTTACTTTGTGGGAGGCTTATGAGAGGCGTAGGCCTATTGGTGCACCGCCCTTTACTTGGCATCAGTTCTCCATTTTCTTCCTAGAGAAGTATGTACCGCATTCTTGTAGAGAGGAGCTGCGCAGGCAGTTCAAGTAGCTGTGTCAAGGGGATATGATCGTGTCGCAGTATGAGATGAGATTCTCCGAGTTGGCCTGTCATGCTATCTGGCTAGTTCCCACGGATAGGGAGAGGATCAGGAGGTTCGTTGATGGCCTAAACTATCAGCTATGGATTTTTCTTACTAGGGAGAGAGTATCTGGCGCTCCTTTTGAGGAGGTGGTTGACATTCCTTGAGAGATAGAGTCAGTTTGCCACCAGGAGCGGGATAAAAGGAAAGCCAAGAGGTTTTGGGGATCTTGTAGCTTCAGTGGTGTTCCTTCGGGAGGTCAACTTTATCTCGGCAAAGGCCATCCATTCAGACATGCTCAGCCAGCCCGTTCGGGCCATCATGGTAGATCGTCTGGCATGGTTCTCATAGTTCACATCTGGGTCACTCGTCTCTTAGTGCCCTTCTAGCTCAGAGTTTGACTCAGGCACCATCAGTGTAGGGCTCATCTATGCCTAGTTCTTCTAGCGGGTAACCAGCTGCACGGGGCTCCCTTCAGTCCCTATCACCATTTGCCTAGAAAGGTTGCTTTGAGTGTGGAGATTTGGGTCATATTAATAGGTTCTATCCCCGTCTTACGGGAGGTTCATCCCAGTAGAGGAGTCAGCTTTTGGCTTCAGCACCAGTTACTTCCCCTCTCTCTTAGTCAGCTCGGGGTGGAGGTCAGTCAACTAGGGGTCACCCTAGATGGGGAGGTCAATCAGGTGGTGGTCAGGCCCGTTTCTATGCCCTCCTAGCCAGACCAGATGCTATTGCTTTAGATGCTGTGATTACAGGTATTATCTCAGTCTTCCATAGAGATGCCTCTATATTATTTGATCCCGATTCCACTTTTTCATATGTGTCATCATATTTTTCCCATTATTTGGAGATGCCCTGCGAGTCTTTTGTTTCATCTATTCATGTATCTACTTCGGTAGGCAATACTATTATCGTAGACCATGTACATCGGTCGTGTGTAGTGACTATTAGGGGTTTGATACCCGAGTGGATCTTTTGTTGCTTAGTATGGTTGATTTTGACGTGATATTGGGCATGGATTGGTTATCTTCGTGTCATGCTATTTTGTACTATCATGCTAAAATAGTGACATTGGCTATGTCGGGATTGCCACGGATTAAGTGGCGAGGTTCGACGGATTATATACCCAGTAGAGTGATTTCATTTTTGAAGGCCCAACGGATGGTTGGGAAGGGTTGTCATTCTTATTTGGCCTTTGTAAGAGATGTTAATGCAGAGACTCCTACCATTGATATAGTCCCGGTAGTGAGGGACTTTCCAGATGTGTTTCCTTCAGACCCACTAGGCATACCACCGGAGAGGGATATTGATTTTGGTATTGATTTGGTGTCGCGCACTCAGCCCATTTCTATTCCACCATATCATATGGCACCAGCGGAGTTGAAAGAGCAGCTTCAGGAACTCCTTGATAAGGGGTTTATTCGGCCTAGTGTGTCATCGTAGGGTGAGCCTGTCCTATTTATGAAGAAGAAGGATGGAACTATGAGGATGTGCATTGATTATAGGTAGTTGAACAAGGTCACAATCAAGAACAAGTATCATTTGCCTCATTTGATGATTTATTTGACCAGCTTCAGGGAGCGAGGGTGTTGTCCAAGATTGATCTCCGTTCAGGTTATCACCAGCTAAAGATTAGGGACTCGAACATTCTTAAGACAACTTTTAGGACCCGATATAGTCATTATGAGTTCCTTGTGATGTCTTTGGGCTGACCAATGCGCCAGCAGCGTTCATGCATTTGATGAACAGTGTGTTTCGGCCTTATCTCGACTCGTTTTTCATTGTGTTCATTGATGATATTCTGGTGTACTCGCGTAGTCAGAAGGAGCACGCTGAGCATTTGAGAGTTGTGTTGCAGAGATTGAGGGAGGAGAAGCTTTATGCAATATTCTCCTAGTGTGAGTTTTGACTCAGTTTAGTGGCTTTCTTGGGGCACGTGGTGTCCAGTGAGGGTATTCAGGTTGATTCGAAGAAGTAGAGGTGGTTCAGAGTTAGCCCAGATCATCCTCAGCCATAGAGATTCGCAACTTTCTTGGTCTGGCGGGTTATTATAGCCTGTTCATTCAGGTATATTCATCTATTGGATCACCCTTGACCAGATTAACTCAGAAGGGTGCTCTATTCATGTGGTCGGATGAGTGTGAGGCGAGCTTTCAAAAGCTCAAGACTGCCTTGACCACAGCTCCAGTGTTAGTGTTGCCATCAACTTCAGGTTCTTATTCAGTGTATTGTGATGCTTCGAGAGTTGGTATTGTGTGTGTTTTGATGCAGGAAGGTAGGGTTATTGCATATGCTTCTCGTCAGTTGAAGCCCCATGAGAAGAACTACCCCGTTCATGATTTGGATTTGGTTGCCATTATTCATGCATTAAAGATTTGGAGACATTATCTGTATGGTGTGTCTTGTGAGGTGTTTATTGATCATCGTAGCCTCCAGCGCTTGTTCAAGGATCTCAATTTGAGACAGTGGAGATGGTTAGAGCTACTAAAGGATTATGATATCACTATCTTGTACCATCCGGGAAAGTCCAATGTGGTGGCTGATGCCTTGAGTAGGAAGGTGGTGAGTATGAGGAGTTTGGCATATATTCCTATTGGGGAGAGACCTCTTGCAGTTGATGTTCAAGCCTTGGCCAATCGGTTCATGAGGTTGGATATTTTGGAGCCCAGTCGGGTATTGGCTTGTGTGGTTTCTTGGTATTCCTTATTTGATCGCATCAGAGAGCGCCAGTATGATGATCCTCATTTGCTTGTCCTTAAGGACAAAGTTTAGCACGACGATGCCAGAGATGTGAATATTGGTGATGATGGGTATTGAAGATGCAGGGCCAGATATGTGTGCAGAATGTAGATGGGCTTCGGGAGCTGATTCAGGAACAGACCCATAGCTCGCGGTATTCCATCCATCCAGGTGTCGTAAAGATGTACCAGGATTTGAGGCAGCATTACTGGTGGAGGAGAATGAAGAAGGATATTGTGGGATTTGTAGTTCAGTGTCTCAATTGTCAGAGGTGAAATATGAGCATCAGAGACTGGGTGGCTTGCTTCAGCAGATAGATATTCCAGAGTGGAAGTGGGGTGGATCACCATGGACTTTGTAGTTGGACTCCCACGGACTTTGAAGAAGTTCGATACTATTTGGGTGATTGTGGATCGGCTGACCAAGTCCGCGCACTTCATTCCGGTGTGTACTACCTATTCATTAGAGCGATTTGTAGAGATCTATATCCAAGAGATTGTTCGCTTGCATGGCGTCCTAGTTTCCATCATTTTGGATAGATGTACTCATTTTACTTCATAGTTTTGGAGAGTCGTGCAGTGAAAATTGGGTACTCAGGTTGAGTTGAGCACAACTCTTCACCCTCAGACGGACGGTCAGTCTCGTACTATTCAGATATTGGAGGACATGTTGTGCGCTTGTGTCATTGACTTTGGAGGGTCGTGGGATCAGTTTTTACCGCTCGCAGAGTTCGCTTACAACAACAGTTATCGGTCGAGTATTCAGATGGCTCCATATGAGGCTTTGTATGGGAGACGGTGTAGGTCTCCAATTGGTTGGTTTGAGCCGGGTGAGGCTAGGCTTTTGAGTGCAGATTTAGTGCAGGATGCCTTGGACAAAGTGAAGGTAATTCAGGAGCAGCTTCGTACAACGCAGTCCAGACAAAAGAGTTATACTGACAGAAAGGTCCGTGATGTGTCTTACATGGTTGGGGAGAAGGTTATACTGAAGGTTTCACCCATGAAGGGTGTTATGAGATTTGGAATGAAGGGTAAATTGAGTCCTTGGTTCATTGGGCCTTTTGAGGTGCTTCAGAGAATTGGGGAGGTGGCTTATGAGCTTGCTTTGCCACACAGCTTATCGAGCGTGCATCCGGTATTTCATGTTTCTATGCTCTGGAAGTATATTAGTGATCCATCTCATGTTTTGGATTTCAACACGGTTCAGCTGGATGGTGATTTGACTTATGATGTGGAGCCAGTGGCTATTTTGGAGCTTCAGGTTCGAAAGTTGAGGTCAAAGGATATAGTTTCAGTGAAATTGCATTGGGGAGGTCGGCCCGTGGAGGAGGCTACCTGAGAGATCGAGCGGGAAATGCGGAGCAGATATCCTCACCTATTTGAGACTTCAGGTATGTTTCTTGACTCGTTCGAGGATGAACGTTTGTTTTAGAGGGGGAAGATGTAACGACCCAGCCAGTTGTTTTATGAGTTAACACTCCGTTTCCCCTATTTCTTCTTCTTTATGTCTTTTTCAGCTGTATTATGTGATATCGGGTTGGTTGGTTTGGGTTCGGAGTGATTATGTAGAGGAATGATACACTTAGTCTCTTAAGTTACCATTTAGTTGGAAAAGTCATCTGGAAGTTGACTTGTGAGTAAATGATCTCAGAATTTGGTTTTATGATTCAGATAGCTCCGTGAGGTGATTTGGGACTTATAAGCGTAGTCGGAATGTAATTTGGAGGTCCGTGGTAGATTTAGGCATGAATTGGCGAAAATGAAATTTTGGCGATTTCTGGTTAGTAGTGGAAATTTTGATATCAGAGTCAGAATGGAATTCCAGAAATTGAAGTAGGTCCATTGTGTCATTTGTTACGTGTGTGCAAAATTTCAGGTCATTCGGAGGGAGTTTGATAGACTTTTTGATCGTTTGCGAAATTCGAAAGTTTTGGAATCCTTAAGTTTGAATCCGAGGGTGATTTGATGTTTTGCCATTGTTTTTAGTGTTTCGAGGATTGGTACAAGTTTGGATAGTGTTATAGGACTTTTTTGTATTTTTGGTTGAGGTCCCGGGGGCCTCGGGATGATTTTGGATAGTTATCGAGAAGTTGGAAGTTAGAGTTTGCAATTGGAGCCGCTGAGTTCCTGTCATAACGCACCTGCGGTTAGGGGACCGCAGATGCGATGATTGTAGAAGCGAGAATCAGCCGCAGATGCGGCCACAAGTGAATAGTAGAGAAGTCGTAAGTGCGGAGAAAGGAACGCACCTGCAGTTATGCAGGTGCGGATATTGCGTCGCAGGTGCGGTTAGGGAATTTAAATGAAAAATCGCAGAAACGGTCTGATGGAGCACAGAAGCAGTCCTGCAGGTGCGGGAAATGGACTGTATGTGCAGTATCGCTGGGCAGATCATATAAATAGATGCCTTTGCGAATTTTTGGCTTATTTCACAAATTTCTCATTCGGGTTGGAGCTTGTGGGAGCATTTTGAAGAGGGAATTCAAGGGAATTTCGTGGAGGTAAGATTCTTGGAACTAAAACTTGTCTATATGGTGATATTTTACTGATTAGGAATGGAATTTGTGGAAATTAGTGGTTAAAAATTGGGGGTTTAGGGTTTGAAATTGGAGACTTTGATTTAGGGATTTGAAGGGTTGTTTGTGGTAGGATTTTGGTGTATTTGGTATGTATGAACTCGTGAGAGTGTAAGGATTCTAGTTTTGTTAATTTTATCAGAATTTGAGATGTGGGCCCGAGGGTCGGGTTTGACCAATTTCGGGATTTGTGATGTAATTTGATTATTTTCGTGTGGGCTTTGTTCCCTTAGCGTATATTGATGGTTATATACTAATTTTGATTAGATTCGTGGCATTTGGAGGTCGAATCGAGAGGCAAGGGCGTCGCGGGCTAGAGTTTGGCTTGGCTTGAGGTAAGTAATGCTTCCAAACTTGGTCTAAGGGTTTGAAACCCCGAACTACGTATCTATGATTACTATTGAGGTGTCAAAAATGCCAAGTGACGGGCGTGTGGGCATTCACCGTGAGAAACGCGGCCTGGATCATTCCATGGCATCGCTTAGAGACTCTTTCTTACTGATATTTGTGTTATAACTATGTGATTAAGTTAATGAGCTATAAGTCATGCTAATAATCATGTTAAGGCTTCACGCCAATACTGTTGAGACTCGAGAGGTCATTTCATGCTATATATCATTAGCTTCATTGCTATTATGTACTCAGTCCTGTTTATGCATATTATATCATGCCTCAATCTCGATTGTTGTTATTTGGCACATCATATCATTGTTCGGGCTAGTATCATGACATTTTGAGCCCGTGTGTGTGAGACTAGAGAGTAATGGCTGAGCAAGGCCAAGAGCTTGATATTGAGCGACAGTATGGGATCGGGCTTCACGCCGCAGCGAGATATTGAACATGCCTTCATTGGCTTGTTATAGCACTTGGGCTAAGAGAAGCCCCTTCAGAGTCTGTACCCCCAGTGAGTATAGTTGTGATATTGAGGGATGGATCTTCCCTGGACATGGATCTTATCTGAAGTATTGATATCTGGAGATGATCTTCTTCATAGGGCTGGAATGGCCTTCCTCGGTACGAGATGACTACGGTCAGTGATGTATATATATATATATATATATATATATATATATATATATTCCGGGATGGATCTTCCCTGGGCCGGATGACCATATACAGTACCGAGTGGTTGAGCACTTGTGAGTGGAGGTTTACGGATCATTGATCATGCTATTTGTGCATTAGTACTTTGGGGTTTCTTGAGCTTTATACTCTTTACTGTTCATATCGTGTTTAGTTACTGCTGAGAATTTACTTGAACTCCAAGCATGTCTACTTTCTGTACAATTAAATGTGTCTACCTGTTGATGTTTGGTTCGTCACTACAGTCTGTCCATAATTTGGACTTGTTACTTACTGAGTTGGTGTGCTCACGTTACCCCATGTATCTTGTATGCAGATCCAGGTGTTTCGGGCCACGGTAGCGGTTGCTGATCATATCGGTTATTGATTTTCCTTGGAGATTGCAAGGTAGCTGCCTAGCGACCGCAGTTCCGCCTTCTACTTCCTTATCTTCCTTGTAGTACTTTTGTTGGATATTCTCAGACTATGTAATCTTGTTTATTTCGAACAGTTGTAGTATTTTTGTCATGACTAGTGACAATCGAGGTCGGGCTTGTATTTTCCGCTTGTTTGGATTTTCATTTTATATATCTTATCGGATTTCTGTTAAAAATTATTATTTTACTTAAGCTTTAAATGAAATATGGAGTAAATAGGTAATAGTTTGGAGTCCACTTTGATTAGCATGAAGTAACAAGAATCCATGATGAACGAAGTTAGCCTTTGAGGCTCAAATGTCACACTAGAATTACATGAGATGAGAAAGATGCACCTTTTCGAAAATTTGACACATTGTCTAAAATACACTCAGTATTGCGGATAATTGTTGGTCCCAACTGAGTATAAATGACTTGTGGGTGGCTCCTAGAATTGACCATAGAGTGTGAGAATGAGGGTACTAATCTAGTTACTTGAGGACAAGCAAAAACTTATGTTTGGGGAGTTGATAACTGTGGAATTTAACCATTCATTAATGGTTTCTTGTTATAGTTTTTAGTTTGAAAGTACTAATTTTATCACCTAATCTAATGAAAATGATTGAATTTGCAGGTGTGCTGGAAAGTATAAGGTCAATTAAGAAGAATGACTCAAAAAAGAGATGATTCTTGCCATTTTAGTGAAGAGGAGAAGTGAAGAGAAAAGTGCAGTCCGCATAATTACAACTGCGGCCGCAAAAGCATTTACTGTCAACAAAAAAATAAAGTGTGGTCCGCAGAAGAAAATATATTATCGCACTTTGATACGCAAAATGGTTCGCGCTGACACACTTGAAAGATAAGAGAATGAGTAGTTGGTTGATTCTAAAGCTTCCCCAAATGCGGTATGCAGAACAAAAAGTGCAGCCACAAAAGCTTATGTACGACCGCAATGCTTGAAGTACGACCGGCAAAACTTCACCCAGTAAAAGCATAACTTCACCCACTAAAAGCATAGACAATGTCAATCCAGTAAAGTGTGGACCACAAAAACCCATTTGCCAGCCGCAAACCCTCTAAAGGCCATTTTTGTTAGAGATTTTGGGAGCCCTATAAATAACACTTTATAGCTTTTTAGGGCATCTGTTTCACTGTAGCAACTTAGAGTTAGTTACTTTTATCTATTTTGAGCAAGTGTGAGCTACAAATTGGAGAAGATCGTTTTCTTTTTCTTTATTTTTGATTTTATTTCGTTGATTTCATCTTTTTATATCTTTACATGACTTGTAGTATGAATAGCTAGACTTTAATCTAGAATTGTAATTCAACCCTAGTGTGTAAATCTTATGGGTTATTAATATTATGCTTGTTATTGATTGGGTTAAGTATTATTTAGCTTTATTTATGCTTTAAAGTTAGAATTGATGGTTGCAAATATTGATTCATGCCTTTTTGACCTTGTTCTTGCTTGAGAAAGAGGAACGAAGTCTAGAAAAACTTGGCTAACAAGGAATTAAACTAGTTAAGGGATTGATTAGTTTAATTAATGAATTTGGACTAGAGATAGCGATAATCCAACTTGGGGTCATAATCAATTACACTTATAGCTACCCATTTAGATTTGAGAAAGCTAAATTAGGCACAATTACACTTTGGTATTGAGAGAGTACTTGAGTTTTGAGGGTCATAAAAAACATCGATCTAACAAGCAAGTATAATTGCCTTTGCCCATTAGGTTTACACCTAGGTTAGGACTACAACTCTAGGCTTTTCTCCATTTGTTGCATCTTCTTAAATATATTGCTTATTATGTGTTTGTTAGTTTACTTCTTAAAAATGTACTATTTTAATTAGTAGATTTGATACACTACTTGCGTTTGAAAGATAAATTAAGCTATATCAAGTTGTCTACTTAAGTGTTTACTATAAGCCCATTATGAACTCTTTCAAGTTCGACCCCGACTTGCATTGGGTAATTATTATTACTAACGACCGCTTATATCCCTTATTAAAGTGTGACTTAGACGTGATCAGGCATCATGATCCAAATTCATACCCGACATTCGAGTCTCACCAGGCTCAAACTAACCAATAGGAGAACGACACTTCCTACATATAAAGCCTTATAGAGTGCCATTTGGATGCTGGACTGATAGTTGTTTTATAGGAAAACTATAAAGTTATTAAAAATTGGTCCCAATGGCATCCAAACTCAATAACACAAAGCTCTCAACATATCCTCAAGGATATGAATAGTCCGCTCAGATTGGCTATCCGTCTATGGATGAAATGCTATGTTGAGCTCCACCTGCATGCCCAACTCTTGTTGCACAGTTCTCCAAAATTGCAATGTGAACTGAGTACCACAATCTGAATAATAGAATTAGGCACACTGTGCAAATGAAAGATCTCTATAATGTAAATATGGGTCAACTTCTCTAAAGTGTAAGAAGTCATCACCGGAATAAAATGTGCGGACTTGGTCAACTATCTATAATAACCCAAATAGCATGTAACTTCCTCAAAGTCCATGGTATTCCTACCACAAAGTCTATAGTAATACGCTCCACTTTCACTCCGGTATAACTAACCTCTAGGTCAAACCACTTTGTTTCTGTTGTTCATACTTTACCTGCTGGCAATTTAAATATCGTGAAACATGACCAACAATGCCCTGCTTCATCTTCCGCCACCAGTAATGCTATTTTAAGTTACAATACATCTTCGTGACACCTAGATGAATAGAATACCTCAAACTATGAGCCTCTAGGAAATCAACTCCATCAAACTATCAATATTCAAAAATACAAATCCAACCCTGAAACCGCATAACACCATTATCTCTAATCTGCCTTCTTGGCACTACCTTATTGCACCGTATCCTTCAACACCAACAAATAAGCATCATCAAACTTGAAAGATTTGATGAACTCCAATAAAGACGGCTGCACCACAACACAAGCAAGGAATCTGCTCGGATTCAGAAATATCCAATCTCACAAATATCTTAACTAAGGCCTGAACATCCATAGCCAATAGCCTCTCCTCAGCTGGAATAAATTCCAAACTGCCCATACTCTCGACCTTTCTACTCAAGGCATCAACTACCACATTAGTTTAATGATACAAAATAATGATATGATATTCTTTCAACAATTCCAACCATCTCAACAACTTCAAATTCAAATTATTCTATTTGAACAAATGCTAGAGACCGAGATGACAGTATAGACCTCACATGACACACCGTACAAATAGTGTCTTCAAATTTTGAGCACGTCTACACTATTTGTCAACTCCAAATCATGAACTTGATAGTTTTTATCATGGTTATTCAACTGACCAGATGCGTAGGCAACATCCTACCATCCTGAGTCAAAATTTCACTAAGCCCCATGCACAAAGCATCACAAAATAAAGTATAAGGCCTCAGACATATGGGCAACACTAATACTAGAGCTATAGTCAAAGAAACCTTGAGCTTCTGATATCTCTCCACACACTTATTACACCGTTTAAAAGGATAACCCTTCTGAGTCAACGTTTTCAATAGAGTTGCAATAGATGAACACCTTAACAAAGGGCGATAGTAGCCTGCCAAACCCAGAAAATTTTGGATCTCTATAGATAAAGTAGTTTTAGACCAATTATGAACTCCCTCAATCTTCTCAGGATCAGCCTTGATACCATCACTAGACACAACATGACCCAAGAATGTAATTGAGTCCAACCAGAACTCACACTTTGAAAACTTGGCATAAAACTGACCATCCTTCATAATCTGAAGCACAATCCACAAATGTTGCTCAAGCTCCTCTCTACTACGAGAGTAAACATGAATATCATCAATGAATACAATCACAAAAGAATCCAAATACGGCTTCAACACTCGGTTCATCAATTCCATGAAGGTTGTTGGGGCATTAGTCAACCCAAATAACATTACCAAGAACTTATAATGATCGTAACGGGTCCTAAAGGCTATCTTAGGGACATGAAAATCCCTAATCTTCAGCTGATGATAACCGGAATTCAAATCAATCTTAGAAAACATCTTGGCATCCTGAAACTGATCAAATAAACCATCAATATGAGGCAATGGATACTTGTTCTTGATAGTAACCTTGTTTAACAGCTGGTAATTAATGCACATACTCATAAAACCATCCTTCTTCACAAACAACACTAGAACACCCCACGGGGAACTTTCCGTCTAATGAACCCTTTATCAAGCAAATCCTTCAACTGATCCTTCAATTTTATAATTAATAATATGTGTATTGTATAATATAATATATATTTTGGTATGGTATCGATCTTTTGGTATTTTATTTTAAAATACCAAATACCATACCTAATACAATTCTTTTAAAACTTAAATCAAATACCATACCGAATACTAAAATTTTCAGTTTCAGTACGGTAATTCGGTATTTACCAAATTATGCACAACCTTAGTCTCGTCCTCTCTAGCTATCTGAAGTCTAATACCATAAACAAGCCCCTATATAAATCTCCGCACCTTCTCCCTCTCAGTAGGGATAGAGATATTTGCATGACGAGACAAATCAAAAAATTTCTTCTCATATTGAGTGAATGTCATACCATCCTCTTGAAGATGCTCAAACTGGCTGCACAAGTCATCCCTCTGAG
The DNA here is from genome assembly GCF_000393655.2 of Nicotiana sylvestris. Lineage (NCBI taxonomy): Eukaryota > Viridiplantae > Streptophyta > Magnoliopsida > Solanales > Solanaceae > Nicotiana > Nicotiana sylvestris. The sequence continues at coordinate 23,121,074 of NC_091059.1, forward strand.
TGAGCGGGATATATTTCCCCAAGAAAAACTATGAAATTGAGCCTAAGTAAGAGGACGCGATCCTACTGGTCTGATTATCTCATAAGTTTTCCACCACCTCTTGGTCGAACCCTGCATCTAGAAGATAGTGAACTCAAATCCATTGGACTCAAATAGTCTCAAATCACGTAAGATCTCATGATAGATCTAAGAACTCTTGGGCATAATCAGAAGGTGCACCAATGAAGTGATGAGGAAACAACTTCGGGAACCTATCTATCCTCTTCAGCTTATTAGCTGACATCACGGGACTATCCTTGGGTTGTGCTGTAACAACATGATGAACTATACTAATAGTAACACTCTTAGGGTCTAATACTCATGCACGATCTGCTCTAGAATGTAGGCGGAAGGAGTCTGAGCTCCTACCTCGGCCTGAGAAGTAGCTGGTTCTATACAAAGCACACCTTCCTTAACCATGCTCTCCATAAGGCCAACCATACTTACCAAGGCGTTCTAAAGCACTGGGGTAGTAATAAACCCCGTTGGAACCTAAGATGGCCCTACCGTCTCAACCTAAATTGGAATCACATATTCTAGTTTTATTTGGGGCTCGATAGACACTACCTTAACACGAGCATAAGTAACTATAGGTACCGCTGCACGCGCTCTAGGTTGTGCTCTACCTCTGCCCCTGCCTTAGCCTCTACCCCTAGTACCGGCTGCAACCTGGGGATTTGGCTCTTGCTCTGCTGAAGCTGAAGCGTGTGCCCTCACCATCTATGAGAGAATAGAGAGTAAAGATTTAGACTTTAGGATAGAATAAAGTTGCACGATAGAGTAAGAAAGAAAGGGAAGTTTCCTAAAAGCCTTATAGCCTCTTAAAGATATGTATAGATATCTCTGTGCAGATCCTTAAGACTCTACTAATCTTGGTCATGACTCGTGAGACCTATGAAAGCTAGGGGTCTAATACCAATTTTTCACTATCCAAAATTCCAACCAAAGGGTCGTGATGGCCTAACCTACTTACAAGGAAAGCGGACACATTTACAATAGGCAATGAAACAACAACTAAACGATTAATAACATCATATCATAAATAGGGGTAAAAGCTGTGAAATTATATAATAAGTCTAAACCAGTACACTGTCTAAACGAATCTCCGAGACTGGTGTCATTGAGTACACGAACTCTAAAGAATACTAAATACAAAGTCTAAAATAATATATAATACTATCTGATATAATAAACAATAATAGAAATAATGAAAAGGTGACTTCAAGTCTTGCGGACGAGAATGCAGTACCACCTCGAGTAACTGGTAATAGCTAAGTACCACTTGGGACTTTGCTTGTACCGATAACTGAATTTGCACAAGAAGTATAGAAGTATAGTATGAATAGAACTGACCCAATGTACTCAGTATGTATCGAGTTTAATCTCGACAAGGTAGTAAAGAGGTTATAACAACCTGCTTGCCATATAAACATGTACACTTAATAAACAATACAAATAGCAAGAGAGATAACAAGAGAAATAGAAAAATAATATCAGGATTAATGACAGATAATTGTAAAAGGATTCAATAAAAGAAGTAATAACCACGTTTCTCGAATAAAATAACCAAAACTTTTCTTAACAGCTCAAATCAACGGGAATAAAACGTCGGGGAACATATAGCAAACCCACAAAAGAAGACAATGTCACAAGTAAGACACCAAAATTTATAACATATATGTTGTGGCACACAGCCCATTCAGACACAAAAACTATTGTGGCGACAACTCGATCCCATGCCATATTGTTGTGGTGAGCAATCCAGTCTTATCCTAAAAATGTTGCAGCGACAACCCAATCTAACATACCAATTTACATGGGAATATATAACAACAAACGAAACATAACAAAGCTCAAAATCTAATATCAAAGAGAATAGATAAGCATAATTTATTAAGAAAAAAATGAATGCGAACAAAGTGTAGTAGCAATCCAATATCCAAGAGCTAATCTCATACATATATTTCAACAAGAACTCAAACAGGGTCATTAATACATAAATAATCAAGTATTCACATAAGCTAACATAGCATAGGACAATAAGGCATGAAACAAGTAAAAATATAAAACAAGTAAAGGCATGAAACAAATAAAGGCATGAAATAAGTAAAGGCATAAAATATACTAGTTATACCCGCATGATTTAACCCATGAAAATGTGTATACATTCGTCACCTTGCATATTCCTTGCCCCCAATAAATTTAGCACTAGAAAATAAGCATTCAAAACCTAAATACCTCAAGTTAAGGTTAACCATGATACTTACCTCTTTTCAGAATAAATCAACAATTTAAAACATCTTTTCCTTTAGCATAGGCCTCCAAACAACTCGAATCTAGTTAATTAATACTACAGTAAGACAAAGCAAGCTTTAAAAATTATCCTAGTATAAAAAAGGTTCAATCTTTATTATATTTAGACAGGTCAACATAAAGCCAACTCATGCCTACTTGGTTAAAATCCAAAATCAAGATCAATCTGATTATTCATTCTTTCCCGAGTTCAAATATATGATCTGTATAAAAATGGAGTAAAATGAACTAAGGATCAAAGCTCTACACCTTTTCCCAACTACAGATGCCACAAGAGCAAGAAAAGGCTCGCAAAAGCAACTTCGCAAGTGTAACCAAATGGATCACAAGTGTGAGCCTGTATTAGTCACATGGCACGACTAACACCCGGGCCTTACTTACTAAGCACCAGTATAATGTAATTCAATAATCATTCTAGCGTATATAAGTGTGTCTGAAGGTTATCATACAATAATTCTGATAAAGCATGAGAGACTATCCAATAATAAATAACCCAAAAGGATATGCATAAGTGAATACATGGGACATATAGGCCGACGAGTCCGTTGAAACTTTTATATACAGGACATTTGTCTACAAGCCTTTAGAGAGTATATAAACATCATAGGGTCGAGACAGGCCCCCACCATACCCACAAGTATATGTACATAAACATATCGACTCAAAAGGCAACTTCGGAGAAAGTAGAACAAATAAGCTATGGGACTAACATCATCAATATATGTTTCATTAAGAGTCAAAGATCAATAAAATGGATTAGAAATACATCATGGAAGACAAAGTCATAAGCTTCTAAATTACTAAGAGTAGAGCCATTATACGTATCGTTCTTTTACGTTTCGTTCGTTTAGATCATGCCAAAAGAAGGAATAAGAGTTCCTTAACATACCTTATATTGACGTATCAAGACGGAATCATCCTCTTTCATGTCTAAATCTACAACTAACAATAAGGGTACTAATGTAAGTTACGAGTGGTTAAACAATCCCCTGCTAGCAGCAAGCTCATTCTATATAAAACCGGACAACATCTCCCCCTGTATACAGTGAAATCGGAGGGTCCAATTCCTCGTTATTAAAGTGTTTCGGGAAATCATCTCGAGATCTCAAGGCTGCGAGATTGCGGTTGAGTTCTCTCCCTCGATGTCCATTTGAGCTCGACCCAGCAACGATGCTAAGGATGGGGAGTTCCCAAGGCGAGCAGATAGCACTGGTAAAGCCTGGCGTCACATCTGGCTGTCCCGTCTCCATACCTTTACAATTAATGCATTTTGTACTATGTTGGGATTCCCCTCCTATATAAAGGGGATCCTTGCCATTTTGTAAGTGCCCCAGCTATTGCTCCAACTATTCTACAAGAAATATACAAGAACTCTCTTTCTTTCCTCTCTAACATATTCTCTCGACACTATTGCTACTACTTATTACTTTCATACTTGTTCTTTATTTATTGCTTGTTATTGGACATAAAGAGCCCCCTTTAATTATATTCTAGCTGTTAGCCATCTCCCGATTATCCCCGATAGCTCAAGATTGAGCCCAAGCATCGACCTCGAGGCCCCTAGACGGTCGGTTCGAGACCCGAATATCTAACCCCTCGATTTGATTATAACTCTGCTTTATTTAATATTTCATCTTTAAGCTTCACATATCTAGCATCAACTATTTAAACAACTAGCATAAAAATAGATCACATATTTTTAGAGTCCCATCAACAAATTTAATTGTTATTACCATTTTTACGATAAACAGTTTGGCGCCCACCGTGGGGCTAAAAATAATAGTGATTATTTTCTTGTTGGTTTCGTCGCACAACGCAAGTTATCTTTCACACTTTTTCTTGTCTAAGGTCGTCGATTTAGGTCAAAATGTCTGGCTCAGTGAACAGAGTTGAGAACGACAACCTTCAAGACCACAGAGAAAACGGTGTGGCTGTTCCAATTATTGGCGCGCCACCACAGAACCCCGACAATGTGCCCGGACCGATTCCAATGGACGCGGGTTCACAAGACGCATAGCAGATCGACGAAACCTCACACACCGACAGGAGCATACAACATGACAACCAACAGGAAGCCCGAAAAACCCCAGCTCGGGAAGAACGGGAAGTTAGGCTTCATGTTATTCTCGAAATGTTACAGGCACAACAGTTGGTTATCGTTCAGCTGCAAAGCCACCCAAAGATTCCTAGCACGGTAGCACCGGAAGCTACTCCCCTGGCCGAATAGGTACCAGAGAGGTCGAGCAACAACGGATTGGTAGCCGATCCTACCATTGTAAAAATGCTCGAGGACCTCACCAAAAGGATCGAATCGGGCGAGAAAATGATAGCAGCCAACGACAAGAAGGTCGAAACCTATAACTTCAGGGTCAACCAAATCTCGAGCGCACCCTCGGTCCTGAAAGGTGTAGATTCGAAGAAGTTCGTGCAACGACTGTTCCCAAAGGAAACGGCTCCGAAACCCATTCCAAAGAAGTTCAGAATGCCAGAACTTCCAAAATACAACGGGACCTCAGACCCCAACGAGCACGTCACTGCCTATACATGCGTAGTGAAAGGCAACGACATATAAGATGACGAGATCGAGTCCATCTTAATGAAGAAGTTCGGAGAAACACTCTCAAAGGGGGCCATGATGTGGTATCACAACCTAGCTCCCAACTCCATAGACTCATTCTCCATGCTTGCAAACTCCTTCATAAAGGCACACACCGGTACCATCAAAGTAGCAACAAGGAAGTACGATGTATTCAAGATTAAGCAGAGGGAGAATGAAATGCTACGGGAATTCGAATCTCTCTTCCAAACGGAACAAATGGAACTACCCCCGATCTCTAACGACTGGGCGGTGGAGGCCTTCACTCAAGGCCTAAATGAACGAAGCTTAGTGGCATCAAGACAACTGAAAGAGAATTTGGTCGAGTACCCTGTCGTAACTTGGTCGGACGTCCACAACCAGTACCAGTCAAAGATCAGAGTCGAGGATGACCAGCTGGGAGCCCCCTTGGGCTCAGCGTATCCAAGCAGACTCCTGGCAAAGGAGTCAAAACCGAACAAAGAGAGGTATCAGCCGTATCCCGAAGATGGAAGGAATGCCCCGAGATGCGACCCGCCTCGCAACGATCAATTGGAGAACCGAGGATAGAATTCTTGGGGACACATAAACAGAGGCGGATTCGACGGGGACATAGGGCCAACAGGGGCACCTCGCCTATCAAAATACAACTTCAATGTTGATGTATCAGACATCATGTTTTCCATCAACAAAATCAGGGATGCCAAATGGCCCAGGCCTATACAGTCGGATCCTTTACAAATGAACTATAACTTAATATGTGAGTTTCACAACTTGCACGGGCATAGAACCGAGGATTGCCGGCAACTCCGAGAGGAAGTGTCCTGGCTACTCGATAACGGGCACCTTCGGGAATTCCTCAGCGACCGAGCTAAGAACCAGTCCCAAGAAAGAGAAGCAACCAAAAAGAACAAAGCAGATGAGTCCCAACACATCATCCACACGATCTTTTAAGATGCACATTCGGTTGTGTTCAAATAAAGGACCACATCGACTCCGTCAAACGAATGCGGAAACCCGAGAGTGTCGTCGCCACTAAGGTATAATTGTCCTCCCCCTTTTCTGTTTTTTACTTTACGATAACTTTTGCGTAGGACATCGACCAAAGTAGTCGAGATGCCGATCCAGCTCGAAGACTTTGAGGTTTCGAAGCGTCCGTTGCACTCTTTTCCTTCGATCGAGTTTCTATCCCAAAATGGGTTTTTACTGAGGTAACGTCCACACTCTACCTAAGGAGGATCCAGCAAGCATACGAGGCTCCTTTTGCAATTAACCCCGAACATTGGAGGGCATCCACTTGAGTGGTTATCCACTCGGAAGAACCAGGGAACAACAAACAAGGTTCCAATAGGAAATGATGTACCAGGCCAAACGGTCAAATGAACCGTGTCCGTTTAAGCCGGGCTCACGGCAACAAAACAATATGTACTTATGATAAACAATCAAAAAATATCTTTCGCCAAAGCATCTCATACTCCAAAGAAAATTCAGCATTTTCACAGCAAGGATTCCTCCTCCAAGAACACCCCAAAATACTCGGAGACTAGCGTCAATAACTCAACACCCGCATGGCCTCAGTGTCAAAACTCCATACTCATAAGACCTCAACAAGGAGCACGAAAATCACGAAACATCTCCAAATGGGAAAATTGTCCCGAACACTCGGAGACTGACATCACAAACTTAGAAAGCATATGACCCCAGGGTCGGAATCTCCAAGATCATAATCCCTCAATAAGGCAATTCCGAGCTCACAAGTAATGGACCCCGAGCCTAAGCAAACTCGATGACTGTCACCAATCGCCATTCATTTAAAAACCTGGGGTCGTAAGACCCTAAGAGGGCAGACTCGGTCTCAAAAAACTCGTACCGAGTATCGACAACTACACCTGTAAGACCTTAATGGCATGCAAAAATAGTAAGACCTCAACGGCATGAAAATACTATAAGACCTCAAGCAATGCATGAATCATATTTGTACCAAGTATCAACAAAACAGTAAGACCTCAAGTAAGGCATGAAGCATACTTGTACCAAGTATCAACAAAACTGTAAGATCTCAAAAGGCCTAAAAATTTTGTAAGACCTTACTATAAGCATAAACTCAATCCCGAAGTTTAGGCTATATGTCGCATTTGTAAGACTCCCGAAAGGGCATACCATCGATGTAGACGTCTAAACTACTACACTCGGGATCAAACATGGTTCCGGACAAATACAAATGACTACGGTCATACTGTTGTACCAGCCGAGTTAACGCAACTCGGGGACGCCCGACCGTCGCTACAAAATTAGAGGTCATTACTTCGAATCTACTTTGAAAAGAACCAGTTAAACATGGTACCCTCGATAGGCAAAAGAGCTTAGACCATGTCAGCTCCAAATCACAAGGCTTCAAGCTACTCAGCCTACAAGCTAAAACTCTCGAGGTGCTCGAGCATCGCCGAAAACGACTTGAAATCGAGGTTCTTCTTGAACCGACGATGGGTCAGGAAAAATCATTTCAAAAAGTCCTTAACGGGATGAAAACAAAGCCTACATATGCTTAAGGTCAAAGCGTAAGATCCATTGTCGCTAGCCTAATGAGCCCCAAGGCCACACACAATAAAAGGGCGTAACGACCAAAAACATAATAGCCATTATCGCCATCTTAAAATTTGAAAGCTTGAGGGTCAAAATGAGCTCGAGTCGTAACTCGATTAGGAGACCAGACCCAAAATAGTTAACTATACATGCCTAAGGGCAAAGCATAAGAGCCATTGTCGCCAGCTTAATGAGCCTCAGGGCCACACATATAGAAGGTCACTTAGACCCAAGGCATAAGAGCCATTGTTGTCAGCCTACACAAATACAAAACTTGAGGGTCGATTGAGATCGAGTCGAAACCCGACTCGGAGACTGAACCCAAAATAGTTAAAATGTATATGCCCTAGGGAAAAGGGTAAGAGCCGTTGTTGCCAGCCTAACGAGCATCAGGGCCATACCATGGATTTAAAGATTTCTATTGGCTCAAAGGTTGAATTGACCTGATTGAAATCTTGACAAACAGAAACACAGAATGCACAAATTGCGGGGTTCCCCCTTATGCATACGGGTGATAAAATACAAGCTCCGTTTACAACATACTGTGAAAGCTATGTACACAAGAACAAGGTAGGAAGTAAAACGTCCCCTATAACTATGGCCCGACAGCCCCTTCCTCGCCATATTCAGCATCGGACAGAAGGAACTTGACATCATACTCCTCCCATTTGGCTTGCTCAATCTCTTCCGAGAGATCAAAGCCCCTGGCATGAATCTCCTCGAGAACTTCCCTCCGAGATTTGCACCTCGCATACTCTTTGTTACTGCTCGTACGATCAAGGGCTCTCTTTAGATCAGCTTTACCAATGGCAGCACCCTTCAAATAGGCTTCCACTTTCTGTCCCACCCTGATGTTGCTCACCACAACCTCGGCCGAACATTCACCACCTCGGCCTTTGCCTTCGAAAGCTCAGACGAAAGCCTTGCGATCATATTCGCCCGTGCGGAATCATTTGCGTGAACGGTCTAGATTTGCACCTCAAGAGCAGAAACTATGGCTAGAGCACTCTCTTTGGCCGTAAAATGGGTACTTACATGCGCCTGAAGCTCGTTGAATTTGCGTTTGGCTCGACCAACCTCGCCCCAGAGCTGTCACAGCTCATCCGCTTTGTTCCTCAACAAAAATATTAAAACATCAAGCCGCCGTGATAAAAAGGGGAGTGCAAGCCAGCATGAAATGCAGGTTACCCATTATTCTAGGCAGATCACATGGCTCCGGCTCCAGTCCACCTCGCATCGCAAAGAAACCAGCTTGCTATCTTTTTCCGCGCAAAGAAGCTTAAGGGATTTTTCCCTAACCAAAACCTCCCACAACGGGGCCTCACAGCGAAGCAGCTCGGATTTGATCCTGTTGAAGGCCTGTGAAATAAATCCAAATGAAAAATGAAAGGCACGGGACCGGAATAATCTTACAGCGATCAAAACTCACCATAAGGCCGAGCCGCTGAGAAGGAGTCGCTCCACTGCAGGCTTACTACCTTCAGAAGGTATCCAATCGATCGAATCGCTTCTTCTTAACCACTGAGAATGAGTCGCTCCACCGCAGGCTCCTTCGCACCCCGAGGTATCTTTTTGTTTGTCATCAATCTTCGATCTCGAGGCCAGCAATCTCTCCTCCTCCTCCGGAGGACACGGCCTCATTTAAGAAAAAATTCTGATACCTGCGGCAGTTGAGGTAATAAGCCGACAAGAAAAGCACCATTTTTAGGAAACAAAACACCGGACACCTACCACGATGCTTCGCCTCCCATCTCCCTTTGGACAGAACTCGCCACCGACGCCTATCTTAAATCCAGCAAGCTACCAGCTTACGAGACCATTCGGCTAAATCGGGGACCTGTTCGGAGACCAATGAGTTGCTACAAATATGGAACGGAAATATATCATTATGGAGCTTGCCTCCAATCAAAATGATGATAGTTCAGATGAGACACTTACGTGTGAAGTTCCATTTCTCAGGAAATGGCAAAAATTCTCTAGGGATGACATCGGTCTTTCGAATTCGAACAAACCAATTCATCCATTCACGATCCTCGTCCTCTTCACTACCGACGATAGGAGCTCGGGTGGATCGATGCTGGAGAGCAATCAAACCCTGATAATGCAGTAGCTGATATAACCTCACGAGATGGCTGAGAGTAAATTCTATCCCGGACTCATTAGAAAAATATCTCATCGTCTGTACTATTTTCCAAAGGAAGGCGTGAGCCTACGCCAATGTAACCCAATATCTCCAGCAGAAATCAAGCACGACCTGGTCGGGGGGACCTGACGCAAAAACATACGTGTATACGCTCAAAAAACCCCTCGACGTATGTCGTGACGCTCTCCTCGGAAGAAGGTACTTGTAATACCGCGCCTTCTCCCCATCCGCAATCTTTCCTGATCATTTCGAGGCTTTCCTCTCCCACTAATGAGATGATCCTCGACACATGCTCCCGGTGACCCGGAACATTGGGAGGCCTCCCCGGCGTGACGGCTCTCCTCGAGGCAAGGAACCCCAAGGCCCACTCACCGAGCACCGGCGGTGCGTCACTATCACCAACCAAATGCAGTTCATAGGAAGAACTCCCCTCTCCCTAGCGGTCGGACGTCGACGTAGTAGTCATGACTACGATAGAAAATGGGGAGAAAGATGTGCATCTGAGCAAAAATTGTGAATTGAAGCAACAGAAGGACTAACACAAAGCGTCATGCTCTGTGGAAGAAGTAGTCTCTCAAAGCAGCAGAATCACCAGTGGAAAGGCAAGTGAATGAATATATAAGGGCAGAACAGCAACTGCCTGCCTACCTAAAAGGAAAATTAATTCTGGCCGCGTTAACATCACCCTCTCCTAGGGAAACACACTGACAGAATCGCCCTGGGGCCCCCTTTACCAGGTCGAGCAAATGTTGCAACCCAACAGAATTCGAGAAGCTGGGAGGCCTCGGGGGCTTTTCGGTATCACCGGCACCGGCTCGTTAGAAGCTGTTTATTTAACCCCGGGGCATGGCCCAATTTGAGGGTCCCGGTCGCTCCAAGAACGGATTTTGAAAGGCTAACATCAAAAGTCAAAAGTCTCAATCCGCAAAAATAGAGGAACAAAAAAGAAAAAATGAAAGGAGTAAAGTCCCTCTTTTACATTGCCAAAAACGTATCCACAAGAGACATCTTTAAAAAATCCATCCCCCGGGGACTGAATACAAAAGGAAAAAGAAAGGATGCAAATGACTTGGGGACTATTCTTCATTACCACTATCTTCGCCCTCATCTGGGACAATTAAAAGTGCCAGTTCCCTCTCCAATTCGCAGGCTTCCTCGAGATCAACTAACAGATCGATGCCCCGGGCTCTAATCTCCTCTAGGGTTTCTCTCCTCGCCTCCACCTTCGCATGATTAATAGCCCGATCTAGCTTCTGCTAGGCTGTTATCGATATGTCACGAGCTATTTTATGTGTCGTGGCTACGTCATCCAGATAAGTAGCAGCATTTCTTTCAATCTCGGACTTGGCCGCGACCAGGGCAGCAACCTCCTTATGAGTATGCTCAAGAAGATTATGGGATGACGCCAACTCCTCAGTAGCTACCTCACTTTGCTTCTTCAGCCCAAGGATCTCTGCGTTCAGTCGACTAATCTATGAACCATTTTGCTTGACCTGTAAAAGAAAGATAAGCCAATTTGTGTCGGAATGTGGGAGCAAAGGTCGGGTATGAGCAGGGCGAGATACCTGTGCAGCAAGATCAGCCTTTTTCCGGAGCGCTCTCTCCAAAGCAGCTCGGAGCTCTCCTAATCCTTTCTCTCTTAGGGCAGAGTGAGCCTCCGAATCCCGCAGCATCGAGGTAAGCTTCTTATACTCCCTTTCGCGGTAAGAAAGCTCCTCGCGGAGCTGAACGAGGGCTTGATCATATATATCTTTGCACTGCGACATAACAGAAATGTTAGAAAGACGAAGAATGATACCCAAGACTAAAAGCAATATACGAAAGACAACTATCACATGCCGCATGAATCTCTCCACTGCCTTGATAGCGCCAGGAACGTCAAGACCGACACTATCGCTAACACCATCAAAGATGTTGGCAAGGTACCTCCCCCTTGGAAAGGAATCCCTACTTTGATAGCGTTCGCTTCTTGAGCGTCCCTCAACTCCCCTGACGAGACCTGAAAGCACGAGATGAAATCATTCATGTCGCTAATTTCTCCAAAAGGTAACCCTTGCTCCTAAAAAGCTCTAGGCCCTGACCCTTCAGGATCGATAGCAGCGGTCCCCCCAACGGAAAATGTGCCAAACTCGGTCATGCGATCTGAGGCCACATTAACACCCCCCTCAAGGGTCTCTAGTCTACGGGACTGACCTGAGTCGGCCGTTCCAGACTCAGCATCCTCTGATCGAGGCACCTAAGATGCTCCCACACTCGACCTCATCCTCCAGGCCAACTGGAATTCATCATCATCCTCGTCCTCGGCGCCAGGATTTGCCCCTGAAGTTGAAGCAGAGGTCCTAGCAGTGGCTTGATGTTCGAGTGACCTAGATTTCTTTGTCGTAGGAAGGTTGACAACCGCCTTGCCTTCCATCTTCTTGCCCTTGCCGAGCTCTGAAGCCTCCGTCCTGCCACCAGGGGCGACCTCATCACCATATTCTCGCCAAGGCCTGCACAAGCACAATAACCTTAATTTTTCAGCACAAGGGATGTAGGGAGAAATGTAAATCTAAGACATAGGCAGCAAAGAAGCCCTACCATGATTCTTGGCCATTCATCGCTCCTTGGCCAGGTCGGTCCAACACCGAACATGATACAGGAATGTAGCGTCTAACCGTCTAATCCACCCTGACAAGTCCGAAACTGCCTCAAGGTACCAAGCAGCAGCTGCGTGAAACAACAAAGAAATCATCAATCCGGGGAAAAGGGAAGAAAATTACAAAACATGGTTGAGAGAGAGTTGCTTACGCTGTGTGTTCCACCTCTCTGGGAAAAGCATCCTTCGGGTCGGAATGATTTTCGAGGTCCTTACCCGGACGAACCTACTCATCCATCCTCGGTCCTTCCCCTCATCGATGCTCGAGAAAAATGATTTTTTGGATCGATTATGGAGCCTGATCAAACCTCGATAAAATTGAGGGTTGTACAGCCTAATCAAATGGTTGAGGATAAAAACCTCGCCTGTAGCCCCTTTGGTGAAATAACGGAGCATCAACACTATCCTCCAGACAAAGGGATAGATATGGCCGAGTGTCACTTGATATTTGTTGAAAAAAATCAAGGATAACCGGATCTATTTCCGGGGGAGAAGGTTTAGAAGATTCAGAGGACTTAGCAGGACCTAAGGTTAACGGGTAGGTATACACATGAAGGAAACCGTCCTTGTAGTCCGTTATATTCTCTTCAGGGCCGAGAATTTCCACCTTCACTGCCTCGCCCCATTGACATTCTGTCTTCCCTATTTCGATATTGGTCACGACACTAATGTATCGGGGCACATGTTCACATCGGCCCGGTGTGATGAAGTGGCATCGACGGTAAAATCTTTTGACATGTCAAGCTTGAAGAGAGTGCACTGTTCCAATGTAGGTACCGCTTTGGCTTTCTCCTTGGATGACCGAGATGAAGATGCAGCTTCATTCCATCGAGGAACCATTCTAGAAGTCCTGGCCATATCAATGGTAAATTTCCTCTCAGAAAGCAAGACAGAAGAGTGCAAAAGAAGATGTGTGTGGACTCGTGAATTAAAAGATGCTACAAAGATGAAGATTATCAAACAGTCGATGTATTTATAGGAACCGCTTGGGCAGCGGAAAGGATGAGCCAATAGCAGTTTGTGGGTTCCTCGATAATCGCATTTGACGGCGACCCTTGCACGGTTTTTTGGGACATGGAATTTAATGCTCTTGACGTCACAACAATGATGCTCTTGGAACGACGGCTCAAAATCGTTCCCTATTACTTCGTTCCAGCAAATGCGGAGACTATCTATATACGTGAAATCGCAGGGTCCAATTCCTCATCATTAAGGTGTTTCGGGAAATCATCTCGACATCTCAAGGCTGCAAGATTGCGGTCGAGTTCTCTCCCTTGATGTACATTCGCGCTCGACCCAACAACGATGCCAAGAATGGGGAGTTCCCAAGGCGAGTAGATAGCACTAGCAAAGCCTGGCATCACATCTGGTTGTCCTGTCTCCATACCTTTACAATTAATACATTTTGTACTATGTTGGGATTCCCCTCCTATATAAAGGGGATCCTTGCCATTTTTTAAGTGCCCCGGCTGTTGCTCCAACTATTCTACACGAAATATACAAGAACTCTCTTTCTTTTCTCTCTAACATATTCTCTCGACACTATTGCTACTGCTTATTACTTTCATACTTGTTCTTTATTTATTTCTTGTTATTGGCCATAAAGAGCCTCCTTTAATTATATTCTAGCTATTAGCCCTCTCCCGACTATCCCCGGTAGCTCAAGCCCGAGCCCAAGCATCAACCTCGAGGCCCCTCGTCAGTTGTTCCCAGACCCGAATAGCTAACCCCTCGGTTTGATTATAACTATGCTTTATTTCGTATTTCATCTTTAAACTTTACATATCTAGCATCAACTGCTTAAACAACTAGCATAAAAATAGATCATGTATTTTAGAGTCTCATCAACAAATTTAATTGTTATTACCATTTTCACGGTAAACACCCCCATTTTCCTTACTTTTTCAAGTCCATAAAAATAACAAGAACACATACAACCTTCAACTATATACTTTCAGCACCACAACATACCTGACAACCCAACAACACAAATCAATCTACACAATAACAAGTGCACAAATGTCATCAACAAAACTACTATTTAACACGACAAGCAGCAAGATCGGACTGGAACTAAACTCTAACTCTTATTCCCATATCCCCCATGCTTAAAACACCATCAACATGTCCAGTTTATAAACATATACATTGACATGACATTCCAGCCTTATATCTATCTTAAAAGTAACATCAAACAACCCAACATTAACAACTTCTAGGTATTATATGTCCGCTTCTTCTCCTAATTACAATATCATCAACATGCTCAACATATTAACAAGCACAAAAATAATAAAAATATTATAACTAAGCTATTCCCCATGATTTTCAGCCATATGAAGTCATATATACAACTCCAAAACATTCCAACAAGAGACAACAACTTATACCACTTCAAGTGATATCTCATAGTTATTCATCCAAACAATTTAACCAACACATAGATACGCTTAATCAAAAGTAATAGGGTGTTATAATTACCTTAAATAATCAGAACAACCCTAAACCAAAGCTTCTATTAACTTACAAGTGCCCTTAATGAAATCACAACACCATAAAGACTCTTTTCTTCACGTAGGCTTGTGAGTGTGTGCTTTTTTCCCTATACGAAATACTCCTATAAAATCAAAGAAAATAGACTTCTTCCTATTATTTGCCATTTTATAGGATTTTTGTAGGATTTATTAATTGTTTGCATTTTTGTGCACGTTTAATTTTTGTTAAAATCATAAAAAAATATCAAAAATACCATGCATTGCATTTAGATTTTGTTTTTACATTTTTAGGATTAATTAGTTAATTAATTATTTTATTAAAAATGAAAATCACAAAAATGTCTCATTTTTACATTTTTACCTTTTATTGTAATTAGATAATTAGTTTAATTTTATAATTTAGATTAATTTAGGAATTTAATATAGGATTTTAATTAAAGAAAAACAAAGAAAAAGGAAAATAAGAGAGAATTTGAAAGAATGGATTTTAATTGAATTTGGGTTGTTTCAATACCCAAAACTAACCCCAAACCCGTTACCAAACCCAGGCCCAAAATAGCCTTACCCGATCCACCCCCTTTCATAGCTAAAACGATGTCGTTTCTTTGCCTTCCAATCACAGCCGTTGGATTATTTTGATCCAACGGCTTGGAACTAGGCAATCAATGGTAATATAACTGTCCTAAAACTAGTCACCCCCCCCCAAACCCCTGACATCAGTCCATTTCCCTTCTCAAACACTCTCTAATGAGAAACCCTAGCTGCCCCTTTTACCCTCGCCGTCTCCGCCGTGGTCCGCTAACCGGAAATCGCCTCACGGCGGCGGACCACCTCCAAACTCCACCAAATTAACACCAGATAACCACCATAACTTCCTCATCCTATATCTATCACCAATTTCTCCAAAATCTTTACCTATTTGCTCCAACTTCAAATCTAAAACTCTGAAAGAAAACCAAAACCCTAAACTGTCTTTTTCTCTTTGATTTTTATGGTTTCAAAGGCTCGATTGGAGCCAAAGTTTATGCTAATCGATTGTTCTTGACAAGAACAATCGATTAGCGTCAGTTTTGGTTTATTTCAAGACCTTCCGGGCTCCGACCAAGCACCCACTGGCCCGCCAAAGCTCTGTGGCTTACACAGCTCATGCACCCGCCTCAGTTACCTACTTAATCTCCCAGTCGTTTGATCTTCTTTCCATTTTCTTTTCTGTTTCTTCTAATGTGTTATTATTTCTGCAACACTATTTTAGGTTTCAAGCCCATCTTTATTTTTCTTTTTTTAGCTTTGCTTGACTACTGCACTACAATAAAGTTTTAGTTCGAATTTAGTTGCATAGTCTTCTAGTTAACAACATTGTTATTTAGTCAACCTCTCTTCTTTTAATTTAGTTTGAACCAATTTAATTAAAATAGTTTCTGTATTTAGATTACTCAAATGCTTGATTAGTTAATTCAGATTACATGTTTGTTTAATAAGCCCTAAGGTTGTGACCACATGATGTCTTAGATTATTTAGAGGTCTGATGTGTGTTTGCTACTTTATTTTATTAATTGGAAATCAGGAGTATGAACAAGTAATAACAAGAACCTAAAAGGGGGTCAATTGGGAAATGAGATAGGGGTTTGATATCAGAAGCTTCTAGAAAGAGCTAATGAGTAATCAAACAAGCTGAATTTAGGTCAGAATTGGTGGGGATTGAAATAATTAGTAAATGGGAGGGTAAAATTGGGTTTTACATAGATTAAATATCAGAAGGTTCTAGGTCTTTGGACAGTTGTCCCCATTTTTAGCAAAAGATGCTGAAATTGGGTGGGAAAAAGGACATATATTTGTCAAAGATGATGTACTATCCTGAAAATTTGGAATTTAGGTTAGAATATACTTTTTTGATGCCATCTTTGTACATCTATAAAAGGAAAGCATTCACTCATTCTCACAAACATTCATCAGATGCTCCGGATAGAAACTCTTTGTCTAATTTCAAGAAAATGTCTTCGGAGAGCTTCCGAGAGTACGCCGTCAAGTGGCGTGAGCAAGCTGCTAGGGTGAAAACCCCGATGGATGAGACCGAGATGGTCAGTGTTTTCTTGCAAGCCCAAGAGGCTAATTACTTCCATAATATGATGTTCGCTATGGGTAAGTTGTTCGCAGAAGCTATAAAGATTGGGGAAATGGTAGAGAATGGTTTGAAAACGGGTCGCATCCTGAGCCAGTCGGCTATAAGAGCTACTACTCAAGAAATCCAGAGCGGGTCAGGGGGCGCAGCAAATCGGAAAAAGAAAGAATAAGTGGCAATGATGGCTTCAAGTCTGAGAAACCCCCATCAACCCCGAGGATACTTCAGTTCCTCCTCAAACAGCCCGCAATATTATTACCCTCACCAAGATGCAGCATACACCATGACTCCTCAACCCTATGCAATGATGAATGCCCGGCTGTATGCTCAACCATAACAGCAGTATAACTAGAATCGAGCTCCACCTCCCAGAAATAACCCTCCTCACCAAGCTCAATATAATCTTCGTCCCCCACAAAAAAATTTTCCATACAATGCCCATGCCCATGAGCCTCCTAGAAGAACCAACTTTACGTCCATCGGTGAATCATACTCTAGCCTTTTTCCATAAGTTGGTCCAAATGGGTTTGTTGCAGCCCGTACTTCCAAACAGACAAAATCCAGAGTCGCCCTCCTACCGACGTGGTACCCAATGTGCTTACCATTCAGGGGTAGAAGGGCACAACACTGAGGATTGTTGGACCCTAAAAGGGGCAGTTGAAAACCTGATAGAACAAAAACGAGTAGTTCTAAGGGATGAAGAGGTCCCCAATGTAATAAACAACCCATTATCAGCTCATAACAACAGGCCGGGTATTGGGATGATCTATGAAGACAAAGAGTTTGACCTGGCTTTGAAAGTTATCATTGCTATTGCCGATGTTGAAAAGAAGCCCAAAACGGTAGCAAAGCAAGATAAGGATGAGAAGAAAAACAATCCCATTTCTCAAAGTGTAGAGAAGGTTGTGGAAACCAAGACCGGGACAGTACCACCCAAAGACACCATTCTATATGTTCCCAGGGCACCCAGGAAAGAACAGTTTGTGTTAAGCCCCCCCAAAAAGTTTGAGCAAAATAAGGTCACGCTGACATTACCAAAAATATACGTACCAAAGGGTATTTATGTGGCGCGAGGGCTGGTAATTTCACCCAGGCTGACAGAGTACGTGGTTATCAGTCGCGCACCACAGAAGCGCATGAAGGATCCCACTGTCATCCCCTGGAACTACAACAAAGCGGTAGTGACATAAAAGAGAAAAGAAATCATGGGGGAAGTGAATGAAACAACCCCATCTGAGAAGTACCTCAATCTGGAAGAAGTGAACAAGGCCAAACAGAAGTGGTTTCCTCTTAAAAAGCCAATCACTACCGAAGAGGTAGAGGAATTCTTCTGAAAGATGAAAACTGTGGACTACGATGTAATTGACCAACTCCGAAAGTCTCCTTCCTAGGTCTCACTTTTGTCTCTACTCATAAGCTCGAGTGAACATTAGAAAGTGCTGATAAAAACCCTTAATGAGGCATATGTTCCGGTCGAGACAATTGTTGAGCAATTGGAAAGAATGGCGGAATGATTTTTTGAAGTCAATCAGATCTCCTTTAGTCAAAATGATCTGCCGCCAGAAGGGGCTGCCCACAACAAAGCTCTTCATTTAACTATTAAATGTGAAGGGTACCACGTGAAAAGAGTCATGCTGGATGGCGGGTCTGGGGTTGATATCTGCCCTCTCTCAACTTTGCAAAGAATGGAAATTGGGACTGAGAGAATTAGGCCAAACAATTTTTGTGTACGTGATTTCGATGACGTCAAGAGAGACACAATAGGGGAGATTGATTTGATCTTAACTATTGGTCCTATGGATTTGGAAGTGACATTTTAGGTCTTGGACATGGACCACCTCCTACAATTTTCTCCTAGGGAGGCTTTATATCCATGCGAAAGGGATCGTACCTTCTACTCTCCACCAAATGGTGAAGTTTGAACATAAAGATCAGGAAATTATGGTACATAGAGAAGATGAGCAATCAATTATCGGGACTCGTCAGTCCTATGTCTCGAGGCTAAGGAAGGTAGAGAGCACATAGTCTATCAAGCTTTTGAGATTGTGGTTGTGGATTAGTGTGAGGAAGGAAGCACGTGTCCTCAACCCTTTTTGTCAAATGCGTCAATCATGGTCACTACTAAAATGATCAAACCTGGGTATAAGCCCAGAAAGGGCTCGGGATAACTTTTCAAGGTATCACGGAACCTATCACTTTAGCTGCCAGTCAGAAATTCTTTGGCGTGGGTTTCCAAGCCAAAGAAGATGATGTAACACGGGAAAATGAACAAAAAAGCAATGGTTGGGTGTTGCATCAACCTGTCCCACATCTCTCCAAAACATTCACCAAGCCAAGATACATAGAGGAAGAAGATGAGTCCTTCATGGCCGAGGAAATTGAGTGCATATGTGGAGCCATGAGGCAAATGTTGTATGAGGCTCACATGGTCCAGCCGGGAGAAGGCTCAAGCACTGCTGAGGTGCAATATATGGGGCCTGACACCAAGCTTTAGAATTGGAAGGCTACTCCATTCCTAGTCAGGCGGGAATCCCGGTAGTCCAGTCTTGCCACCTTTTCTACATTCCGAGTTATTCCAGGGTGTAACTCGAATGTTTCTTTTAGTTTATTGTCTTTAATATTCCAATGTAAACCCTTCTATCTTCAAATTTAATGAAATGAAATCAATATTTCATCGTTTATGAATCTCTTTCTTTATTCTTTCTGATTTTTTGTTACTTTTCTAATTTCTTCTTTTCAGTTCTAATAATGCGGACTTAAATAACATAACATGCTTGCGGACTTCATGCCCAGATGTTAGCACACTGCCTAACTATGAAATAATGAATCAAGAACCAGAATATGATGAAGATGAGGCTTTTAGGAAAATAAACCGAGAATTGGAACAATTTGAGAATAAGCCTAAGCCAAACCTAAATGAAACTGAGCCAGTTAACATGGGTAGTTCAGAAGAGATTCAGGAAACCATGATAAGCATTCTCACTGATGAAAAAACTATGGATGCATTGATCCAATGTTTGTTCGAGTTTAAAGATGTGTTTGTCTGGTCCTATGATGATATGCCATGACTGAGTATTGATTTAGTGGTGCACAAATTTCCAACTTACCCCGATCATCCCCCCTGTCCAACAAAAGCAGAGAAAGTTCAAAACTGATATCAGTGACAAGATCAAAGAAGAGGTCACCAAACAATTGAAAACGGGTGTGATCCGAGTGGTCCAATACACCACATGGTTGGCTAATGTAGTCCCAGTGCCAAAGAAAGACGGGAAAACCCGAGTGTGTGTTGACTATCGGGATTTGAACAAAGCAAACCCCAAGGACAACTTCCCGTTACCAAACATCCATATCCTTGTTGACAACTGTGCCAAACATGAGATACAGTTGGATTGTTATGCTGGGTATCATCAGGTCTTGATGGATGAAGACGATGCAGGAAAGATAGCTTTCACCACCCCTTGGGGTACTTACTACTACAGGGTCATGCCTTTTGGTTTGAAGAATGCCGGGGCAATGAGAGCTATGACTTCCATCTTTCACGACATGATGCACCAAGAAATCAGGGTGTAGGTAGACGATGTGATCATTAAATAAAGAACAAAAGACGACCATGTGCGGGATCTGAGAAAGTTCTTCGAGCGTCTGCGTAAGTATGACTTGAATTTAAATCCAGCTAAGTGTTCATTTGGAGTACCATCTGGAAAACTTTTAGGGTTTGTATTTAGTCGGAGGGGCATTGAGCTAGATCCAACAAAGATAAAGTCTATTTAGGATTTGCCTCCTCCGAGAACCAAGAAAGAGGTTATAAGTCTGCTGGGTATTTTGAATTACATCAGCAGATTCATTGCTCAATTGACTTCCACGTGTGAGCCCATCTTTAAGTTGCTGAAAAAAGATGTGGCGATTAGATGGACAGATGTCAGGAAGCTTTCGACAAAATCAAAGAATATTTGCCGAATCCGCCAATGTTGGTTCCACCTGAGCCGGGAAGGATTTTGTTTTTGTACTTGATAGTGTTGGAGAATTCCATTGGATGTGTTCTCGGGCAACATGATGTTATGGGAAGAAGGAACAAGTCATATACTACTTGAGCAAGAAGTTCACTAGTTATGAAGCCAAATACACTTTGTTGGAAAGAACTTGTTGCGCCCTGACCTGGGTCCCTCAAAAGCTTAGGCATTACTTGTTGGCCTACACCACCTACCTCATAACCACATTGGATCCTTTGAAGTAAATATTCCAAAAGTCGATGCCCACTGGAAGGTTAGCAAAATGGAAAATCCTGCTCACCGAGTTCGACATAGTCTATGTCACCCGCAGAGCGATGAAAGCTCAAGCTTTAGCGGATCATTTAGCTGAGAATCCTGTTGATAACGAGTATCAGCCTTTGAGTACTTACTTTCTGGACGAGGAAGTAATTTCAGTTGAGGTAATTCCAGAGGACACTAATGCTTGGAAAATGTTCTTTGATAGAGCTGTCAATGCAAAAGGTGTTGGGATTGGGGCAACTTTGATTTCGCCCACTGGTCAGCACTATCCGGCCACAGCCTGGCTTCCGTTTTTCTTCACGAACAACACTACCAAGTATGAATCCTGCATTTTGGGCATGAACATGGCAATCGATCAGGATGTGGAAGAATTGTTAATCATGGGAGATTATGACTTGATTATCTGACAAGCACAAGGCGAGTGGGAAACTATGGATGTCAAGATTCTTCCATACAGGAAATATGTGGAAGATATTAGCAAACAGTTCAAATCCGTCGAGTTCAGGTACATTCCTCGATTTCACAATGAGTTAGTCGATGCACTAGATACTTTGGCCTCGATGCTGACCTATCCAAGCAATGTCCACATTGACCCATTGGAAATCGAAATCCGAGAAAGACATGGTTATTGCAATACAGTTGAGGTGGAACCAGATGTTCAACCATGGTATCATGATATCAAAAGATTCTTGAAAACAAATGAATATCCCGAGAAAGCTAGTGGAGACCAAAAGAGAACCATTACAAGGCTTGCCAATGGCTTCTTCTTGAGTGGAGAGGTTTTGTACAAAAGGACTCCAAATATGAACCTTCTAAGATGTGTGGTGTCGCGCCCCCTTTTCCCTCTTTGCATCGGAAAATCGGGTTTACGACATTTTGGGTGTAGGACAACTCATTCCTTTTGGGAATTGGGTTTTGCGTTTGAAGAGTCGCCACCTAATGAGTTAAGGTGCATTAGGACACCTATAGGGTTCATTTCCAAGTTTGCTTGATAACCAGAGATAGGGTAATGGGTTGAAATTATCCTAAGGGGAAGGTGTTAGGCACCCCTCAGGATCCACTAGTGTGGTTCCCGGCCAGACAGCTTTGTGAATTTGTACAATTAGCAAAGAGACAAGTGTAAGCTCAAGTAGTAGGGGATTTGAGCTTAAACACATAAGGGTTTGAAAGAACAATCATTAAAGGCAAATTTTGAAATGGAGTTACATTTTTTACAAATACTTGAAAATATAAAAGGAGAGAGGAGTCCTAGATTTATTTATGATATGGATCACATCAATGTGATACCCGGTATGACACTCCTCAGAAGAGGGGATACACGTGATATTAGCGCATCAGTCATCATATCCATATCTACCCTTCCTACCCCGTTAAGGTATTAAAGCGCGGATTGGTCTCGACCTTTATTGCATGCCATTACCCGTCCCATTCCTATCAGTTCCAGAGGAATTGAGGACTACTATTCCTATAAGAGGGAGGATTTTAGGCTGACTCTTAGGTTTTAAAGGTAAAATAATAAGGCGACATTCAAAACACATAGGACTACATATTAGGGGAAACATGTAAGCAACCAAAATGCTCATATATACCTCCTCAAGTAAAGCACATAAGTAGCAAGACTCAAACACATTTAGGGTCAGAATTTAAAAATACTAAGACAGGAGAGGTTTAGTTGTTGAAGAAAACCAGTTTATTACATAACTCAGATAAGAAGTCCGAATCAGGTCTGCCTGCAGGTTGTAGCAGTTACTAATTAACAAAGGCGGATTCAGTTTTGTTGTTATCACCTAAGGCTTGCCTAAGTGTGTTGGTGATATCCTATAAGCATGATATCTATTACTGATTCAGAATGTAGCAAGGTAGTAACAGTCTTAAACGAGCGATTTAGAGATCCTATAGGAATGCTTTCTAAACCGTATTAATAAAAGGAGTAGGTTGTTTAAGACTGATTCAGAATAATACGAGTTAAACTAATTTTAAATTAGACTGGTTTCAGATCCTCTAGGCATGATCTCTATTATTGCTGATTTTTAATCCCTATAGACATGATATCTAGTTGAACGTGAAACGAAGCAGGCAGGATTTACTTGAAATTCCTATAGGCATGAGAGGCTAAGGGTGATTTGAAAATAGTAGTAGTAAAACTTAAATTACACAGAATCAGTAATTGCACAAAGGGGGTCATGGGTTTCAGGAATACATTGCATGAAGCATATGACCCCAGAAAGGGTCAGATTTGGACATGCACATCAATAAATGATACTGGCATGCCTACAAACCAGCCAAAGAACACAAACACAAAAAGGGGATGTGGGGTTTGGGATTCATACACATAGGGGAGCATTAATTAAAAGGGGTAGGGGACATATTTCACATGTTAGTAATGTAACTTGATTGCAGAAATATAAGCGAAATGGACAAGAATAAAAGAAGTTGGGACAATCAAAGAAACATGTTGTTGTTGATGCTTGAAGATTAACTAGGACGTACCAGTAAAAAGCAAAGTGCAGAAAGAAAAGTGAGCCAATTTCCACAGCCTAGCCTTGGCTTTCAGCCAGCTAGGCGAAGTAGTAGCACAAGAAGTAGTAGAGAAAAGAGAGAGAGAGTTTTTGAGTGAAGTGTGTGTTCTGAACTCAGATGGTTCATTTGTGTCTTTGAAAGAAAAGAAAGCGGGTATTTATAGTTCTGAAAACAGGTGAAGAATAAGGTAATAAGTAAAGCCTTAACACAAATATAGAAACAATCACAAGTCAGAATCAATTACACAAGTGATTCCATTCAATTAAGGAATCACTGATTAACGGGTAGTAACAGGTTCAAATAAGGAAAGAAATCAGTTTGATTATTGCCATATAAGGGATAGTAAAAGCATGCAGTGAAGAATCAAGTCTGAGTAAAAAAATATGCTTATTTTTGGAAAGGATTCAGCAAGGTAAAACATCACAGCAAAGGGAAAGAAATCAATTAATTTTAAACAGGCGAGTAAAATTAGGGCTCATATAAGAAAAGCTTTTGAAATCAGTCACAAAATCAAGGTCAATCAAGGAAGAAACATGCTTCTGTACTTCAGTATATAAATAGAGTGAACAGAAACATCAGACATGTGAGGCCAAGCACATTGGCAAAAGAAACAACATACAATAGTAACAGAAATAAGCATAGGATTTAGTAGTGAACAAAGATAGTCAGGGCTCACACGAATAGCCAAAGTGAGGAAGAAAGTCACAACAAGTAAAGGTCTCACAGTGACAAGTGACAAAACCCTTTTGAGAAATCAGGGTTTCAACAAGGATTGAGTTGAAGAGATAGTAAAACTCGGAATCAGATAAGTCACATAAAGAAGAGAGAGTTAGAAACAAAGAACTTTAATCAAATCAAGTGCATACTCAAACAAGCAGTTTCAGACCAAGAAGACCTAGGGTTTTTCAACAATAATCGAGTTTAAAAGATGATAAAACAAATAAGTCAAATAAGAACGAGGAACTTAATCAAACAAGTACACATCTAACAAACAGTTTCAGAACTCGAATGAGACCACAAAAGGAACTAGGGGGTCAGGTTTGAGTGGGAATTGGGTCGGGAAAATTGGGCTCAAATTGGGGTCAGATTAGGCTATAATTGAAATGAAATTGGGCTATCATTTAAATAGTCATTTTCGCCTTTTAAAATTATAAATATAGTAAATTAATTTATGGAAATAAATTGAAATTTTTAAAATGATTTATGACATATAATTATCAATTAAAAAATATTGGACTTAATTTTCATGAATATAAACGTAATTAAATCCTAAAAGAGGCTAATATTGCAATTATATACAATTTAGCTTAAAATTACTAAATAATTTTGTAAAGATATGCAAAAAATTACATTAGCTATATTTTAACATAAATATAAAATTCCAATAAAGAAATTACAAAAATAATAATTTTGGAAATAGTTATTGGGTTTTTAAGGATAAAAGAGGGAAATAAATTGATTTAAAAACCTTTAAAAATTATGAAAAAATAATAAAACATTTGGATATGCTTACATATGCATATATATGCCATTTTGAAGGGTATTTTGCATACTGAAAATATATAGGGAAAAATTGGGTATCAACAGTTGCCCCTCTTTACCCGGAAAAGATGAAAGAGTTGTCAGGTAAAGATATGATGGCCAATTTTGACTGAGCGAAATGGTTTGAAGGGGTTAAACCGCACCTTGGCTTCTGAGTTGCCTACATATCCCTGCTTTTACATGAATCAGGCCGTATGTAGTTTAGCATTCGTCGGCGGAGTATGCTGATGGAGACTTTTCAAGAACGGACACAATATCTAGATTCGGGTGAGTGATCAGTTTACGGGAATGGTTAGGTTTTATATGGCTGCGGGAACTGGAGCGGGATCTCTCCTACCCGGTTTACCTATAATTAGAAACAATAAAAAGCGTATATTGTGCATAAATTTAAACATGATGCAAGTTCCTGTTGGACCATGAATATTGTCTTTGGATGGTTTGGAATGGTGTCCTCAGACCATGATGTCCTAGGCCATGAAGCGTATGATAAAGGATTCGCAGGCCATGAAATGATGTTCTCGAGCTATAAGGATGGTGCCTCCGAACCATGATGCTTTTGAATAATAATATGCAAGAGATTGAGAGAGATCCTCAAGCCATGACATGATGTTCTCGGGCTATGAAGATGGTGCCTCCGAACGATGATGCCTTTGGATGAGTTGGTGATATTTCAGCCCATGAAAGCTGCAGTAGTATGGTGCGGACAAGACAGAGCTTAGTCTTGTGAATTTAAGGGCTGATCTTAGCCCGTAAGAAAAGCGAAATAAACAGTTCTTGAGATAGTGCTTAGTATCAAAGAAAATGGGAGGCAGAGCTTAGCCTTGGAAGGCATAATGATAGCCTTATGCAAAGGTGCGAATGCAGATGGAGGTAGAGTTTAACCTCGGAAGGCAGAATGGTAGCCTTATGCATATTGGAAGGCAAAATAGTAGCCTTATGCAATGCAAATGCAGATGGAGACAACGTTTAGTCTCGGAAGGCAGAATAGCAGCCTTATGCAAATTAGAAGGCAGAATAGTAGCCTTATGCAATGCAAATGCAGATGGAGACATCGTTTAGTCTCGGATGACAGAATAGTAGCCTTATGCAATGCAAACGTAGATGGAGACAGCGTTTAGTCTCGGAAGGCAGAATAGTAGCCTTATGCAATGCAAACATAGATGGAGACAGCGTTTAGTCTCGGAAGGCAGAATGGTAGCCTTATGCAAGAAATAAGATAGCAAATGACAGTAGAGTTTTTTTAGCTGATAGCAGATTGCGGCATTGTGATGACTGGAGCATTATGACTGCAGAGCATTACTTGTGCGTGCTGATAGCAAATGTTGGCAAGTGCAACGATTAGGAGGGTCGTATTATCGAACGATGTTTGCCCCATGGGTATATAGTGTGTTTAAAGATTTCGCAATCCTAGTGCCTGCATCCAAAGAAAAATCATGAGTTTTGTAGGGGGAAGGTTAGTTCGTATCCCTGTTGGTTTTGCTTGACTTGTTCGGCTTTGCTCTGGTGATACCGTATGTATTATTGGGGTAGCGTTGCTAAACAAAGCAGTTTCAATAATAAACATGCATGATTTTGTAAAAGTATGACATAAATGTATAATTTAAAATAGCTTTTAAATGAACCAATGACTGTGATGTGGTTCGGGACATTGCAACCTCTCTTGCTACGGAATTTTGAGGGTCCTCCTCAAAATTCTGCCCCAGTTTGATGGGTTGACGTTTCTGACTGTTGCTTGTGCGATGATCGGCTGAAGTTACTTCGGAATTTTGAGGGTCCTCCTCAAAATTTTGCCCCAGTTTCCAATTGCGGGGGGAAATGAGAATTTTATTGAATTTTGACCGAACCCATAGGGCTGCCTACTTATCCCCTCTTAAATGGAAATCAGGTCAGGCGTAGTTCAATTTACATCATATAAGGAAAGCATAAAGATTATGCATAGTAATGCTTGACTGCATCTGAATTGATCGGCTTTGGCCAGACGTCTCCGTCCATTTTTGCGAGTATGAGGGCTCCTCTTGTCAAAACCCGGTGAAACATGTATGGACCCTTCCAGTTGGGAAAGAACTTCCCTTTGGCTTCATCTTGATGTGGAAAAATTTTCTTCAACACCAGCTGCCCCGGTGTGAACTGTCTTGGCTTGACTCTTTGTTGAAGGCTCTCGACATTCTGTTTTGATAGAGTTGACCATGGCAGACTGCATTCATTCTCTTTCCGTCTATAAGGGCTAGTTTCTCGTAACAATTTTACCCACTCTGCATCGTCGAGCTTAGCTTCTTATATGATCCTTCGGGAAGGGATTTCTACCTCAGCAGAAATGACAGCCTCTATACTGTAAACCAGCATATAGGGGGTTGTCCCGGTTGATGTGCGAACTATGGTATGATACCCCAGAAGAGCAAATGATAACTTTTCGTGCCACTGTCTGTGATTCTCTATCATTTTCCTCATCCATCCAGACCTGATGATAACTAGCGAAGCAATCTACGAATGACTGTAGCTTATACTTGGCGCAATTGTCAATCAGGATGGGTATATTTGCAAAGGGAAGTCGTCTTTCGGACTGGGCCGATTGAGATCCCGGTAGTCGACACAAACTCTGACCTTCCCATCAATTAAAAAATACTGGACATAATTTTCATGAATATAAACGCAATTAAATCCTAAAAGAAGCTAATATTGCAATTATATACAATTTAGCTTAAAATTACTAAATAATTTTGTAAAGATATGCAAAAAATTACATTAGCTATATTTTAACATAAATATAAAATTCCAATAAAGGAATTACAAAAATAATAATTTTGGAAATAGTTATTGGGTTTTTAAGGATAAAAGAGGGAAATAAATTGATTTAAAAACCTTTAAAATTATGAAAAAATAATAAAACATTTGGATATGCTTACATATACATATATATGCCATTTTGAAGGGTATTTTGCATACTGAAAATATATAGGGAGAAATTGGGTATCAACAGTTGCCCTTGTTTACCCGGGAAGGATGAAAGAGTTGTCGGGTAAAGATATGATGGCCAATTTTGACCGAAAGAAACGGTTTGAAGAAAATAGGCTGCACCTTGGCTTCTGAGCTGCTTACATATCCTTGGTTTTACAAGAATCAGGCCATATGTAGTTCAGGATCCATCGGCGGGGTATGTCGATGGAGACTTTCCAAGAATGGACGCAATATACAGGATGGGGTGAGTGGGCGGCTTGTGAGAACGGTTAAGGTTTGATATGGCTGCGGGAAGTGGAGGGGATCGCTCCTGCCGAGATGGTCGTTGCTCGTCGGCTTACCTGCAATTAGAAACAATACAATCGTATATTGTGCATAAATTTAAACATGATGCAAATTCCCGTCGGACCATGAATATTGTCTTTGGATGGTTAGGATGACGTCCTTTAGACCATGACATCCTGGGCCATGAAGCGTACAATAAAGGATTCGCAGGCCATGAAATGATGCTCTCAAGCTATGAGGATGATGCCTCTGAACCATGATGCCTTTTAATAATGATATGAAAAAGATTAAAAGAGGTCCTCAGGCCATGACATGGTGTTCTCGGGCTATGAAGATGATGCCTCCGAACGATAATGCCTTTGGATAATTTGGCGATCTTTCAGCCCATGGAATGTAGTATGAGGCTATCTTTCAGCCTATGAGATGCATTAGGAGGCGATCTTTCAGCCTATGAGATGTAGTAGGAGGCGATCTTTCAGCCATGCAGATGCAGTATGAGGCGATCTTTCAGCCTATGAGATGTAGTATGAGGCGATCTTTCAGCCATGCAGATGCAGTATGAAGCAATCTTTCAGCCATGCAGATGCAGTATAAGGCAATCTTTCAGCCATGCAGATGCAGTATGTGGCGATCTTTCAGCCATGTGATGTAGTATGTGGCAATCTTTTAGCCATGTGATGCAGTATGTGGCGATATTTCAGCCATGCCGATGCAGTATGTGGCAATCTTTCAGCCATGCGATGCGGGATGAGGTGATCTTTCAGCCATGCAGATGCAATATGAGGCGATCTTTCAGCCTATGAGATGCAGTATGAGGTAGTGCTTAGCCTTATGCAAGGATGAAGGCAGATGGAGGTAGAGCTTAACCTTGAAAGGCAGAATAGTAGCCTTATGCAATGCAAGAATGCAGATGGAGACAGCGTTTAGTCTCGGAAAGTAGAATGGTAGCCTTATGCAAGAATGCAGATGGAGACAGCATTTAGTCTCGGAAGGCAGAATGGTAGCCTTATGCAATACGAAATGCAGATAGAGATAGTGTTTGGTCTCGAAAGGCAGAATAGTAGCCTTATGCAAGAATAAAATAGCAAATGGTAGTAGAGTTTTCTTAGCTAATAGCAGATTGCAACATTGTGATTGCTGGGACATTGTGACATACGGAATATCACTGGTGTGTGTGGATAGAAAATGTTGGTAAGTGCAATGGTTCTGAGGGTTGTATTCCTGAATAATGTTTGTCCCATGGGTGTATAGTATGTTTGATGATTTCGCAGTCCAAGTGCCTGCATCCAAAGAAAACGCGTGGCTTTTGTAAAGGGGGAGGTTAGTTTGTATCCCCGCTGGCTTTGCTTGACCTGCTCGACTTTGATCTGGTGGTACTGTATGTATCATTGGGGAAGCGTTGCTAAACAAAGCAGTTTCAATAATAAACATGCATGATTTTGTAAAAATATGACATAAATGTATAACTAAAAAAAGCTTTTAGATGAATCGACGACTGTGACGTGGTTCAGCACATTGCAACCTCTCTTGCCACGGAATTTTGAGGGTCCTCAAAATTCTGCCCTAGTTTGATGGGTTGATGCTTCTGACTGTTGAATGAGACGATTGGCTGAAATTACTTTGGAATTTTGAGGGTCCTCCCCAAAATTCTACCCCAGTTTCTAAATTGCGGGGGAAATGAGATTTTATTGAATTGTGACTGAACCCACAGGGCTACCTACGTATCCCCTCTTAAACAGGAATCAGGTCAGGCGTAGTTCAAATATACATCATATGAGGAAAGCTTTAAACACTACACATAGTAACGCTTGACTGTATCTGAATTGATCGGCTATGGCCAGACTTCTCCGTCCATTTCTGCAAGTATGAGGGATCCACCCGTCAGAACTCAGTGAACCATGTATGGACCCTGCCAGTTGGGAGAGAATTTCCCTTTGGCTTCATCCTAATGCGGAAAAATTTTCTTTAACACCAGCTGCCCCAGTGTGAATTGTCTCGGCTTGACTCTTTTGTTAAAGGCTCTGGACATTCTGTTCTCATAGAGTTGACCATGGCAAACTGTATTCATTCTCTTTTCGTCGATAAGGGCTAGTTGCTCATAATGACTTTTCACCCATTCTGCGTCGTCGAGCTCAGCTTCTTGTATGATCCTTAGGGAAGGAATTTCTACCTCAGCGGGAATGACAGCCTCTATACCATAAACCAGCATATAGAGGGTTGCCCCGGTTGATGTGCGTACTGTGGTGCGATACCCCAATAGAGCAAATGATAACTTCTCATGCCACTATTTATGCTTCTCTATCATTTTCCTCGGTATCTTCTTGATATTCTTATTGGCGGCTTCTACAACTCCATTCATTTGAGGCTTGTAGGCTGTGGAATTCTTGTGTTTGATCTTGAAGGTTTCACACATAGCTTTCATCAAGTCACTATTGAGGTTGGAGCCATTATCAGTAATGATCGACTCTGGAACCCCGAATCAACAAACAATGTGGTCGCGGACAAAGTCTGCCATGACTTTCTTAGTTACTGCTGACGCTGCTTCGACCCATTTGGTGAAATAATCGATTGCCACTAGGATAAACCTGTGCCCGTTGGAAGCGGCAGGCTCGATTGGTTCAATATCGTCCATTCCCCAGGCGGCGAACGGCCATGGTAAGCTTTTTGCATTAAGCTCATTTGGAGGTACATTTATTATGTCTGCATGTATCTAATAGTGATGGCATTTCCGGACATACTGGATGCAGTCTGTTTCCATAGTCATCCAAAAGTAACCAGCTCGGAGTATTTTCTTTGCTAAGACAAAACCGTTGATATGTGGACCGCATGTCCCAGCATGAACTTCCTCTTGTAGCCTGGATGCTTCTTTTTCATCGACATACCTTAGTAATCCCAAATCAGGAGTCCTCCTATACAGGATTCCTCCGATATGAAAGAAGTTGTTGGACAATCTCCAAAGTGTGCGCTTTTGAGTAGGATTTGCAAGATCTGGGTACTCTTCTTTTGCCAAATATTTCTTGATATCATGAAACCAAGGCTTTCTATCTGCTTCCTCTTTGACATGGGCACAATAAGCTGGCTGATCATGGATCTTTACTGGAATGGGATCAATGAAATTCTTGTTTGGATGTTGTATCATAGATGACAGGGTAGCCAATGCGTCAGCGAACTCATTCTGAATTCTGGGAACATGTTGGAATTCCGTCTTGTGAACCTTTTCCTTAGTTCCTATATATGATGCAAATACGGGAGTATCTTGGAGTTCTTGGTTGCCCATTATTCTTGTTCCTTATGTGTAAGTAGGTCTAAATCTCCAATTACTAGCAACTCTTGAACATTCATGTTGATGGTCATTTTTAGCCCTAGGATGCAGGCTTCATACTCGACCATGTTGTTGGTGCACGGGAACCTAAGATTGGTGGATGCCGGATACTGCTGACCGATTTCTGATACTAGGACTGCTCCTATGCCAACTCCTTTAAAGTTTGTCGCTCCATCGAATAACATTCTCCAACCGTCATAGGATTCTGCAATGTCTTCTCCTATGAATAATACCTCTTTGTCAGGAAAATATATTTTCAGGGGTTCGTATTCTCCATCCACGGGATTCTCAGCAAGGTGATCTGCTAGTGTCTGTTCCTTGATTGCTTTCTGAGTCACGTAGACAATGTCGAACTCACTCAATAGCATTTGCCACTTGGCTAGCTTGCCGGTGGACATGGGCTTCTGAAAGATGTACTTAAAAGGATCCATCCTTGATATGAGATATGTAGTATAGGCACAAAAGTAATGCCCCAGCTTCTAAGCTACCCAGGTCAAACCACAACAGGTGCGCTCCAACAGAGAGTACCGGGGCTCGTACAGGGTGAACTTCTTCCTGAGGTAATAGATGGCCTGTCTTTCCTCCCCGTTTCATCATGCTGCCCCAGAACGCAACCGAAAGCTCCATCCAATACTGTAAAGTAGAGTAATAAGGGTCTACCTAGCTTGAGCGGGACCAAAACTGGTAGTGCTGACAGGTACTCCTTGATTCTATCGAAGGCCCTTTGGCAGTCATCAGTCCATCTGGTAGCGGTGTCCTTCTTCAACATCTTAAAGATTGGCTCACAAATAACCGTAGACTGTGCTATGAATCCGCTGATGTAATTGATCCTTCCCAAGAAGCTCATCACATCTTTCTTGTTCTTTGGTGATGGCAGTTCTTGAATAGCTTTGACTTTTGATGGATCCAGTTCTATTTCTCGGCGACTCATAATAAACCCAAGTAATTTCCCAGCAGGAACCCCAAATGCGCATTTTGCGAGGAGTTTCAGGTTGTACCTCCGCAATCTATTGAAGGACTTCCTTAAATCTTCCATGTGATCCATGGCCTTCTTGGACTTGATGATGATATCATCTACATATACCTCAATCTCTTTGTGTATCATATCATGGAAAATGGTGGTCATGACCCTCATGTAGGTGGCCCCTACATTCTTTAGACCGAACGACATTATCTTGTAATAGTACATTCCCCACGGCTTAATGAAAGTCGTTTTCTCAATATCTTCTTCATCCATCCAGATCTAATGATAACCCGCGAAACAATCTACAAATGACTATAGCTCGTGCTTGGCGCAATTGTCAATCAGGATGTGTATGTTCGGTAAAGGGAAGTCATCTTTCGGACTGGACCGGTTGAGATCCCGATAGTCGACACAGACTCTGACCTTCCCATCCTTCTTTGGCACTAGCACGATGTTGGCTAGCCATGTCGGGTATTCTACTACCCTGAGAACCTTAGCTTTGACTTGCTTAGTGACTTCTTCCTTGATTTTCAAACTCATATCAGGCTTGAACTTTCTGAGATTTTGCTTTACCGGAGGACATGTCGGATCGGTTGGCAGTTTGTGAGCCACAATAAACGTACTCAGACCAGTCATGTCATCATACAACCAGGCGAATATGTCCTCATATTCCTTTAGAAATTCTGTGTATTCCTTCTTTTTTGACGGCGACAAGTGGACGTTGATTTGTGTTTCCTTGACGTTTTCTGCATCTCCCAAGTTAACAATTTCTGTCAGGTCCAAGTTGGACTTGGGTCTATTCTCAAAGTTCTCAACTTCTTTGACAATCTCATCTGGTATGTCATCTTCCTCTAAATCAATGTCTGTTTGTTGTGTTGTCTCATTGCATGTCATAGTCATTGGTTCATCAAGACAAGTAATAGTAATACTATATAGGTAAAGTAATGAGAGAAAATGATAGCAATAAGTATTGATTCATAATAAAAATCAATAATGCTTTTGATGAATTGAATAACTATTTTGAACATCGAAGATCTTATTGTTGGATCTGAAAAATGCAAAAAGAAAATCATTTAGTAAATAAAACAGTGAATAATGCTTATTTTAGCCTTGCTACCCCGAGGCTCGTCGGGCTTTGGTTGTCTTGATAGTCCAGTTATTGAGGCATGCCCCTCTGCTCACAGCCTGTATGGAAGGGCCTTCCTCCTCATCCTCATCGAGAACAACACAATAGTCCATGTCATTGTCTTCCAGGAACAAGTTCTTCACCGCGACCAGTGCTTCTTCTTCCTCTGACCCATAAAAAATGTCGGCCTGCTGGAAAGTCTGCTCCAAATGCGGTATTGGTTGCTCTAGTGGATAGTAAGGACCGCGCCATGGTGGCGACTAGTTTTTGAATTCTTCCCAGGTGTACTCATATCCTAGACCGAAAGTGGTGTCATATTTCTTGAGCTTTATGGGCTTAGCGATTCCTTGGAGGTTCTTTTCGAGCCCCTTGCCAGGTTCGTACCCACTCCAGTTTAGTATACTCTCGATTTTGTTATCCCACAATTTATCTTTGTCAACAGCATTTACCCTTTCAATGTGATGGTAAGTCTCTCCACCTAACTTCCTTCTTCCTTCGATTGCCGGAATGGTCTGGAGACTGTATATAGGGTTGCTACCGTCGCCGTGAATGATCACCTCTTGATGATTCCATTCGAATTTTAATGCTTGATGCAGTGTTGATGTTACGGCCTCAGTAGCATGAATCCACGGTCGTCCCAACAGCAGGTTGTAAGATGTCGGCACGTCTATCACCTGGATGTCGACATCGAACCATGTTGGCCCCATTTGCAAGCATAGGACAATCTCACCAATGGTGGACCTCTGAGAACCATCGAAGGCTTTCACATTGATTGCTCCATCCTTTATCTCTTGAAGTCCTTTACCCAACTTCTTGAGTGTTACCAGTGGACAAATGCTGAGATTGGAACCTCCATCGATCAGGATTCTGGTGACAAAATTGTCCTCGCATTGCACAGTGATGTGCAGTGCCTTGTTGTGCCCCAAACCTTCAGGTGGCAGCTCGTCCTCATGAAAGGTGATCTTATGGCTCTCCAACACCTGTCCTACCATATTAGTCATTTCCCCGCCAGTGATGTTACTTGGTACATATGCTTCACTCAGCACCTTTAGTAGAGCGTTCTTGTGTGCCTCAGAATTTTGTAGCAAAGCATAAATGGAGATTTGCACTGGTGTTTTATTCAATTGGTCGATGATCGAGTATTCCTTGGCCTGTATCTTTCTCCAAAGATCGTCTGGACCTGTCTCAATAATGGGTGGCCGGTTGGAGGCCTGCTTGCTTGACTTAGATAGATGTTCAGGGGTATAGACTCTACCAGTTCTTGTCATACCCTATGCTGCAACAGTCTTTTCAAACCTGACCTTGCCTTTCCTCCTTGCCTCAGCTGTATAGTCCCAGGTTACAACATTTGTGTGGAATGGTGTCATGGTCGACATCGCCACCGGGATTGGCGTGGCTACCCTTACTCCGAACGAAGCATGTGCCTTGGGTGGTAAACTGCAACTTCAAATGGTGTGGGTGCATTTGCCGGAGACACGAATTCAACCTCAATTAGTGCTGGTGTCTTTGTAGACGATGGCGCTTCAAACTCGAGTGTTACAGACATATTTACTTCAGCGTCCCCGGATGGTTGGATCTGGACTATGATTGGATTAAGAGTAACTATTGGCTTCTTTGGGTAATCACCTTCTGCGATTAAACCAATTGACCCATTGGGATCCTACTCATCCTCTATTTCAATCATGTGTCCACCTCCACCTTTGTGGTCTGGCAAAGGGTTGTTGCATACATTTGGAGCGGATTCCTTTGCCACAATAATCTTGTTATCAATTAAAGTCTAGATCTTGTCTTTCAAGGAACGACATTAGTCGATGGTGTGCCCTTTCATGCCGGAGTGGTATGCACAGGATTTGTTTGGGTTAATCCACTGAGAAGGGTTCTCAGGAGTTGCAGCAGGGATAGGGGTGACATAACCAGCAGCTTTAAGCCTCTCATACAACTGGTCAATGGGTTCAGAAATGGTCGTATATTATTTTGGAGGTCTGCGATCAAAATTAGGTCAGGGTCTAGGGAAGTTTTGGCATGTAGTAGGTGATTGATAGTCGGATGGTTAAGCATTATAGGTTTGGTAAACATGAGCGGGTTGGGAGTATCTAGGTGAAGTAAGTTGATATGTGGGAGGTAGAGGTGATTGATAAGTGGGTGGTAGAGCTTGGTATGAGGGTGAAGGTGTTTGGTAATTTGGGGTTGGCTGATATATGAGTGGAGGTGTTGGGTAAGTTTGGTATTTGAGGGGGGATTTGGTTCTCTGTGCAACCATTACGGTCCCTACGTCCTTTTTCTTGGACACACCACCAGACTGCAAGGCCTTATTTGTAGTTTGTAAGGCCTCGAAGTTTGTAACCATTCCGCTTTTGATACCCTCTTCAATCCTTTCACTCAGTTTGATAATGTCGGAGAATTTGTGGCTCTCGATCATCATTAGTCGTTCATAATATTGTGGGTCTTGAGCCCGGAAAAAGAATTTGTTCATTTGTTCTTCCTCTAGGGCAGGTCTAACCTTAGCAGCTTCGGACCTCCAGCAAGTAGCATACTCGCAAAATGTTTTTGTAGGCTTCTTCTTTAGATTCTGAATATAGAACACATCTGGCACATTCTCTATGTTAAATCTGAACATGTCCATAAAGTCGGACGCCATGCTTACCCAGCTTGAATACTTCTTTGGATCTTGGCTGATGTACCAGGACAACGCATCTCCTTTCAGACTCCTCATGAATAGCTTCATGTGGATTCTCTCATCCTTCCCTACTCCAACCAGCTTGTCGCAGTATGTCCTTAAATAGACCCTTGGATCACCTGTACCGTCAAACATTTTGAACTTCGGAGGTTTGTACCCCTTGGGCAGTTCGACATCGGGTTGTATGCAAAGATCTTCATAGTTCAGCCCCTCAATTCTCTTGCTTCTTTCAACGCCTTGAATCCGGCTAGTCAACTTCTTAAGTTCCTCAGCCAAGTTCCTGATGAGCAAGTTTTTTTCATCAAACTCGGGTGTGCTTGAGATAGGTTGGGTGGAGTGTGGCATGGTCTCCACGTAGATAAGGGTGTTATGGTGGGTGTGAAAGTGGTCATTTGTGGAGTTTTGTAGTTCCGGGATGAGTACTGGAGTGTTGTTTGGGGTATAGCAGGTGTTGCATTGGGTCTTTAGTGGAATAATATGAAGAGTGGGATTATTCTATTGCTTTGGGATTTTTTGAGGCGGTGTAGGGTTTTGAGTATTGGGAAAGGTGATATCTGGGGTGCTGAGGGAAAATGACAGGCTTGCCAGATTCCGAACTTGATCGAGATCTTCTTGGAATTTCAACAGCTTTTGTTCAAGTTAGGATACATTCTCCTTAGGAACCTAAGTGTACCATGGCCATTGGTGGCCTCTACCCGTTCAATTGAATTCTCCTTTCTAACGTTGTTCAAATCTTCAATTTTGCCTTTGTTCTTATTTTTGACAGGACTAAGAGGAGGAGTGGGTGGAGGGCCCTTGGATCTTGTGAAATAGGAGGATGTTGCCAGAGTGCACGAACTAACCTTTGGGGAGGAGGATAATAAAAACAAAAACAAAGAATAAAACAAAAGGTAACCAAGTTAGTGAGGATCATAAAAAGTATTGCAGTATTTAAACACATAGTGCGGGAATGTAAAGTGTGTCCTAATTTGGGAACCTCTTTGTCCCCAAGGTAGGCCTAGCGACAAATAGATTTGGAGAACTTCAAATGCTAAATGCCTCATTTTATTGACAAAGATAGGCGAATCTCAAAACGACACTAAATAAGCAAGAAATAAAAGTCACTAATGGTCATTTGCCTTATTACATTCATAAAGCGAAAAAGTAAATTCCTATCTATTTGGTCCCAGAAGGACCTTCCTCCGGTTGAATTCTCTTGTTGATCAGATCCTCCAGTTAGCATAGGTTCACCAGTAAAAATGCCTTTGCCAGGTGTTCTCCTTCGTTTCCCTCAATGTTCTAGCAGTCGGTAACTCTCTTCCTCACTTTTCCATCCAATTCCAACAGACTGTATTCTAGATATTCCAACTTTTTGCTAGATTTGGCAGCCCTCTTTTTCCACTTATTGATTTGGTCATTTGATGGAAGACTCCTCAACCAGTCTAGCAAGAGTGGGGGCGTGCTAATCATACCGAAACTGGGGACTCGTGCCTCATTTTCTGCAAAATAAAAGTGTTAAACCCTACCCCCACCAGACTCGACTATTTATCATCAACAATTAGCATGAAGCATTTAGTTCTCCAAATAAATGCATAGAACGTGATGATGTCCGTTTGGGTTTAGGGAAACTCAGTGGACTTTTGGACAAGGCTATCTTAAAGGATCATTATGTGGACAACATAACTGATCCGACTAGGTTTGACCATGATGCATGCACAATTTGAACAGAGTAAAGTTTCTATGGGGTTTTAGACTAGTACCCTTGAGCGGACAACTCAAGGGGGGAAGGCACAGAACCGTTGACTGCACCGCTAGTCGACTGGTTTTACCGCAACTATGCCTTTTCGAATTTAGGGGTAATAATATATGAAGAGTGCAACCACTCATTATATGCGTTGCTATGGTATTTGTTTGGCACAAGTGGAGTATGATATTGAGCATGATTATGAAATAATTAAAACATGTTGGCACGTATTTGCACGTTAAGAAAGTGATAAATACAACAGTTTCATAATTTAAAGCAGTAATAAAGGAAAGAAACAAGAAGATATATCGATTTTACAGTTGAAAAGGATATTAAATGCATAAAGGAATTAAACAAGTAATTGCACATAAAGAAGTATAAATTCACAAGACAATCTGAATTGGTAAAAGCCTAAGATTCGCCTGCAGAGTCGTCATGCTGTCGCGCCCCCTTTTTCCCTCTTTGCATCGGAAAATCGGGTTTACGACATTTTGGGTGTAGGACAACTCATTCCTTTTGGAAACTGGGTTTTGCATTTGAAGAGTCGTCACCTAATGAGTTAAGGTGCATTAGGACACCTATAAGGTTCATTACTAAGTTTGCTTAATAATCAGAGATAGGGTAAGGGCTTAAAATTATCCAAAGGGGAAGGTGTTAGGTACCCCTCAGGATCCACTAGTGTGGTTTCCGGCCAGACAGCTTTGTGAATTTGTACAATTAGCAAATAAATAAGTATAGGCTCAAGTAGTAGGGGATTTGATTTTAAACACATAAGGGTTTGAAAGAACAATCATTAAAGGGGAATTTTGAAATGGAGTTACATTTTTTACGAATACTTGAAAATATAAAAGGAGAGAGAAGTCCTAGGTTTATTTATAATATGGATCACATTAATGCGATACCCGGTATGACACTCCTCAGAAGAGAGGATACACGTGGTATTAGCGCACTGGTCATCATATCCATATCTACCCTTCCCACCCCGTTAAGGCATTAAAGCGCGTATTGGTCTCGACCTCTATTGCATGCCATTACCCGTCCCATTCCTATCAGTCCCGGAGGAATTGAGGACTGTTATTCCTATAAGAGGGAGGATTTTAGGCTGACTCTTAGGTTTTAAAGGTAAAAGACTAAGGCGACATTCAAAACACATAGGACTGCACATTAGGGGGAAACATATAAGCAACCAAAAGGCTCATATATACCTCCTCAAGTAACGCACATAAGTAGCATGACTCAAACACATTTAGGGTCAGAATTTAAAAATACTAAGACAGAAGAAGTTTAGTTGTTGAAGCAGACCAGTTTATTACATAACTCAGATAAGAAGTCCAAATCAGGCATGTCTGCTGGTTATAGCAGTTACTAATTAACAAAGGCAGATTCAGTTTTGTTGTTATCACTTAAGGCTTGCCTAAGTGTGTTGGTGATATCCTATAAGCATGATATCTATTACTGATTCAGAATGTACCAAAGTAGTAACAGTTTTAAACGAGCGATTTAGGGATCCTATAGACATGCTTTCTAAACCGTATTAATAAAAGGAGTAGGTTGTTTAAGACTGATTCAGAACAATATGAGTCAAACTGATCTTAAATTAGACTGGTTTCAGATCCTATAGGCATGATCTCTATTATTGCTGATTTTTAATCCCTATAGACATGATATCTAGTTGAATGTGAAACGAAGCAAGCAGGATTTACTTGAAATTCCTATAGGCATGATTTTTATGAGAAATACTGATTTTTAACCTTATGAACATGATGTCTAATTATAGTCATTTAGATATTATAGGCATGGTGTCTAAGTGTTGTAATAAAACATGCCGAATTTAAAACAGGTCCTATAGGCATGTTATCTAGATGTAGAATTAAAACATGCAGAATTTAAAAAA
The DNA here is from genome assembly GCF_000393655.2 of Nicotiana sylvestris. Lineage (NCBI taxonomy): Eukaryota > Viridiplantae > Streptophyta > Magnoliopsida > Solanales > Solanaceae > Nicotiana > Nicotiana sylvestris. The sequence continues at coordinate 23,161,252 of NC_091059.1, forward strand.
ACAGATCTTATAGGCATGTTCTCTACCCTTCTAATAGCTAAACATGCATAATTACCCATCCCTTTTTTACTAACCAGCCCCCAATATTGTTATAAATTATTACAAACCAAATACTGAACTACATCAAAACAGTGTAAAACAAGAAGTTACAATCATAGGAAACCTGATTCTTGACTTCCTCTCTGAGTTATGGAATAAACCACCTCAAGCACCACTTGTTTCAAAGCTTTCTCAGACTTGGGTGTGTCAAAGTTCCCTAAAGGTCTCAAAGGACCCCGAGCAGTGCTTACACCGAGGTTTGCATAACCAAATAGAAGTGAGTGCAGTGTGAAAGGGCTAGCCTTTATGCGTCCAAATTCAGAGGGAGCTCATGGGTCCTAAGGCAAGGCTCACACAAAAGGGCCAGAACTTAAGTTCTAAGAGTGTAGTGGAAGTGCAGAAACATAGATTTATTTTAAGAAAGGATTAAGAGTAGTAAGGGGAAAGGGTGATTTAAAAACAGTAGTAGTAAAATAAATTACATAGTATCAGTAATTGCACAAAGGGGGTCAGGGGTTTCAGGAATACATTGCATAAAGCATATGACCCCAGGAAGGGTCAGGTTTGGACATGCACAACAACAAATAATGCTGGCATGCCTTCAAACTAGCCAAAGAACACAAACACAAAGAGGGGATGTGGGGTTTGGGATTCATACACATAGGGGAGCATTAATTAAAAGGGGCAGGGAACATATTTCACATGCTAGTAATGTAACTTGATTGCAGAAACATAAGCGAAGTGGACAAGAATAAGAGAAGTTGGGACAATCAAAGAAACATGTTGTTGTTGATGCTAGAAGATTAACTAGGACGTACCAGTAAAAAGCAAAGTGCAGAAAGAAAAAGTGAGCCAATTTCCACAGCCTAGCCTTGGTTTTCAGCTGGCTAGGCAAAGTAGTAGCACAAGGAGTAGTAGAGAAAAGAGAGAGTGTTTTTGAGTGAAGTGTGTGTTATGAACTCAGATGGTTCGTTCGTGTCTTTGAAAGAAAAGAAAGCGGGTATTTATAGTTCTGAAAACAGGTGAATAATAAGGTAATAAGTAAAGTCTTAACACAAATATAGAAACAATCACAAGTCAGAATCAATTACACAAGTGATTCCCTTCAATTAAGGAATCCCTAATTAACGGGTAGTAACAGGTTCAAATAAGGAAAGAAATCAGTTTGATTATTGCCATATAAGGGATAGTAAAAGCATGAAGTGAACAATCAAGTCTGAGTACAAAAATATGCTTATTTTTAGAAAGGATTCAGCAAGGTAAAACATCACAGCAAAGGGAAAGGAATCAATTAATTTTAATCAGGCGAGTGAAATTAGGGCTCATATAAGAAAAGCTTTTGAAATCAGTCACAAAATCAAGGTCAATCAAGGAAGAAACATGCTTATGTACTTCAGTATATAAATAGAGTGAACAAAAACATCAGACATGCGAGGCCAAGCACATTGGCAAAAGAAACAGCATACAATAGTAACAGAAATAAGCATAGGATTCAGTAGTGAACAAAGTTAGATAGTCAGGGCTCACACGTATAGCCAAAGTGAAGAAGAGAGTCACAACAAGTAAAGATCTCACAGTAACAAGTGACGAAACCCTTTTGAGAAATCAGGGTTTCAACAAGGATTGAGTTGAAGAGATAGTAAAACTCGAAATCAGATAAGTCATATAAAGAAGAGAGAGTCAGAAACAAAGAACTTTAATCGAATTAAGTGCACACTCAAACAAGAAGTTTCAGACCAAGAAGACCTAGGGTTTTTCAACAATAATTGAGTTTAAAAGATGATAAAACAAATAAGTCAAATAAGAACAAGGAACTTAATCAAACAAATACACATCTAACAAACAGTTTCAGAACTCGAATAAGACCACAAAAGGAACAAGGGTTTTAACATGCTGAAATAGATAGAAGAACGACATGAGAAAAACTTAGAAAAATCACTAACACATTAAAATCAGAGATCTTTGAAAAGCAAAACTTAAAAGAAAACCCTAATCGGAGAAGATGAAGGGTCATTTTGAAAGAAAGTTGAAAAACTTTCAAGAAAATACTTAAAACACTCATAACAAATACATATCTAAAGTAGATCTGAAAGAAAAATCAAAAGATCTTAAAGATTAGGGTTTCGGAAAACCCAGAAAAAGTGAGAAAGACCTTGAAAGTTTCCGATCTAACCAGGAAAGTCAAGGATCTACCTGGAAAGGCCATGAATGGACGGAGAAAGGTCGTGGATGGCCGGAGAAAAGTCATGAACAAAAGTCGAGCAAGAACTGGACCAGACTCCTTCGAGGGCTGGCCATGAAACCAAAGAGACCAACACCCAAGAGCCGTGGGAGGCTGATACATGTCTCAAATGACCACGAGGGGCCATGGATTAAGAAGGTATTAGGGTGGGATTAGAGGGAGGCGGCTAGGGTTCATGAGACTTTCAGAGAGAGTTGAGAGAGAAGGGGGATTCAAGGGCGGCGGTAGGTGAGAAATGAGATAGGTTTAGGGGTCGTTCGGGGTTTAAAAAGGAAGGGGAATGGTGGTCGTTGATCTAAATGATCAACGGCCAGGATTAAAGGGGTTAGGTGGGAGACCGGGTTGGGTTGTGCAAATTGGGTTAGGGGGTCGGGTTTGAGTGGGAATTGGGCCGTGAAAATTGGGCTCAAATTGGGGTCAAATTAGGCTATAATTGAAATGAAATTGGGCTATCATTTAAATAGCCATTTTTTCCTTTTAAAATTATAAAAATAGTAAATTAATTTCTGAAAATAATTTGAAAGTACTAAAATGATTTATGACATATAATTATCAATTAAAAAATACTGGACTTAATTTTCATGAATATAAACGCAATTAAATTCCTAAAAGAGGATAATATTGCAATTATATGCAATTTAGCTTAAAATACTAAATAATTTTGTAAAATATATGCATATTTTAACATAAATATAAAAGTCCAATAAAAGAATTACCAAAATAATAAATTTGGAAACAATTATTGGGTTTTTAAGGATAAAAGAGGGAAATAAATTGATTTAAAAACCTTTAAAAATTATGAAAAAATAATAAAACATTTGGATATGCTTACATATGCATATATATGCCATTTTGAAGGGTATTTTTCATATTGAAAATATATAGGAAAAAATTGGGTATCAACATGTGGATGCCTAAGAGTCCGGAAAAATCATGAATGAAGTGCACGCAGGAGTGTGCGGGACCCATATGAATGGATACGTCCTTGCAAAGAAGATCCTTCAAGAAGGTTATTACTAGATGACTATGGAAAAAGATTGATTCAGTTTTGTCCGAAAGTGTCATCAGTGTCAGGTACACGGTGACTTGATTCATGCACCACCTTTCGAATTATATCCTATGAAAACACCGTGGCTGTTTGTTGCTTGAGGTAAGGATGTCATTGGGCCGATCGAACCAAAAGCTTCAAATGGGCACAAATTCATATTAGTTGTCATTGACTACTTCACAAAGTGGGTCAAAGTCGTCACTAAGAAAGCAGTGGTGGATTTTGTGTATTCCAACATTATCTGTCATTTTGGTATTCCTAAAACTATCATTACGGACAATGATGCAAACTTGAACAGTCATTTGATGAGGGAGGTATGCGAACAATTAAGATCACGCATCGGAACTCCACCCCTTATCGGCCCACAGCCAATGGTGTCGTTGAAGCAACAAACAAAAACATCAAGAAGATTCTTAGAAAAATGATTCAAAGTTTTAGACAATGGCATGAAAAGTTGCCATTTGCATTATTGGGATATCGCACAACTGTGCGCACATCAGTTGGAGCAACACCCTATCTATTGGTTTATGGCACTGAAGTCGTGATACCCCCAGAAGTTGAAATTCCATCTCTCCAAATCATTATTGAAGCTGAGATTGAGGATAATGAGTGGGTCAAAACCCGCCTAGAACAGTTAACCCTGATTGATGAAAAGCGGATGGCCGCAGTTTGTCACGGGCAGTTATATCGACAAAAAATGGCCCGTGCCTACAACAAGAAAGTGCGGCCTAGGAACTTTAAAGTGGAGCAACTCGTTTTGAGACGTATTCTCCCACATCACAAGGAAGCAAAAGGAAAGTTCGCTCCAAACTGGAAGGGTCCGTAAACTATAAGAAAATTATTGTCGAAAGGGGCATTGTACTTGGGAGACACCAAAGGAAATGACCCTGAAACAACTGTCAATGCAGACGCGGTCAAAAGGTATTATGTTTAACCCTTCTGTGGCACCGATATTATCCGATTGGGATGACGAAGGCTTTCATTCTCGCTACCCCAAATACTTAAACCCTTTGCCAACCCTTTGAGCCGGTCACATTTCCTTGATTACCCTCTTTGGAACCCGAAAACGTTTGTAAAAAAAAAGAAGAAAATCAAAAACAAAGTTTTCCTAAACTACGTTCGACTTGATTCCGAAAGGATATGTACGAAGCCTCTCTATGGGGTTCAGTCACACCAAAACAAAAATCCACATTCCCCTCCAAAGTTGAAACTTGGGCAGAATTTATATTGGTTCGGCAACTTTCCGCCTGAAAGGTTCCAAAGTTGTAATTCAATCCAAACTCTTTTTACCCTAAATCTTGTTCAAAGTCTTTCTAATAAATGAGTAAAGAAGTTCAAAATGGGAGGATGTTGGTTATTTGGATTTTGATACAATCAATTGACAGAAATATAATGAGAGAGTCTTATTGGTGAAAACCCACACGGGCACCGTAAGGCAATGGTGAGCAGAGAAATTGAAAATGAGAGAGTCTTATTAGTGAAAACTCGCAAAGAGCACTATAAGGCGACCGCGAGAAGAGAAATGAGAGAGGTCAGTTGGTGAAAAACTACAAAGGGCACCACTGATCGAAAAAGGGAATCACTTACAACCATCGACACTGATAAGAGTCCTGGCAAGGTTTCTCGGTTTTGAGATATGGATTATGAAGGGTCTTTATGAGATTGGATGGTTGCACAGATTGGGTATCCAGCCCAAGAAGCATGTCATGTCTATTAAAATCTGTAGGCACTCTAGATAAGTCCTTCTTTCCTTTCCTCGAAAGGGACACTTCTCGTTTGAGTTCTTTATCCTGTCCTTTGTTTACTTTTCTTTGAATCCCTTTCGGTCTAATCCTCCTCCGAAACTAATACAAAGAAAAGATGGCAAGATTGGTTTTACAGGTTTATGCTTAACAAAAGCTAAAATTCAGGGAAAAGCACCCATCCTTAGCAGGTGTATCAAGTCGATCTCGACTGGCCATGATAGCCAACACTCCATGGTCAAAATTATCGAAAAGAAAGTAAATCTGAAGTCAAGTGCCCATAAGGGCAAAACAAGATGAAAAGGCCAAGCCCCACACGGGCTATCCATCATGTGAAATTTTGAAAAGTTAAGATCCCTGGGTTTAGAAAAGAGACAGATTTCCAGAAAGCCAGCGAGCAATGAAGATTTTCATCGAAAGAGTCGGGCCGAGATCAAGTGATCAAAACAATCAAGGCCACAAAACCAACCGCCGTTTCAAACTAACGAATTGTTCTTTGATTTGCAAACAGGAAAACATGTGCAGTCCAAAACAACCCTGCAAGAAGCATGTGCAATAAAAGCAAGGCACACAGAAACCAAAATGATTCTGCAGTAAGAGTTGACCCGAACAGGGAAGTCCTTTTAAGCTCTTCATTCATTCTCCTAGATAAAATGAAAAGTGAAAAAAAAAAATCAAAACCATGGTAGCATAGGGTCTCCAATCTCTAGCTACGTCTTTTCCAACATAGGGTCTCATTCCCTTGTCGCTGCCAGCATAACCTGGAAACCTTTTTCAGAATAGGATCCCACTCCTTAGTTGATCCCCGGCATAACCCATGGACCTTTTCCGGCATAACCGGATGACCTTTCCCGGCATAACCCATGGACCTCCCCGGCATAACTCGAGGACGTTTTTTTTGGCATAACCCGATGACCTTTCCCGGCATAACCCGTGGACCTCACTGGCATATCCCGAGGACCTTTTCCAGCATAACCCGATGACCTTTCTCGACATAACCCTTGGACCTCCCCGGCATAACCCGATGACCTTTTTTTCGGCATAACCCGATGACCTTTCCCGGCATAACCAATGGACCTCCCCGGCATAACCCGAGGACCTTTTTCCAGCATAACCCAATGACCTTTCCCGGAATAACCCGTGGACCTCCTCGGCATAACCCGAGGACCTCCTCGGCATAACCCGAGGACCTTTTCCGGCATAACCCGATGACTTTCCCAGCATAACCCGTGGACCTCCCCGGCATAACCCGAGGACCTTTTCCGGCATAATCCGAGGACAATTTCTGGCATAACCCGATAACCTCCCCGACATAACCCAAGGAACTTTTCCGGCATAACCCGATGACTTCCCCGGCATAACCCGATGACTTCCCCGGCATAATCCGTGGACCTCCCCGGCATAACCCGAGGACCTTTTTCTGGCATAACCCGATGACTTCCCCGGCATAACCCGAGGACCTTTTCCGGCATAACCCGGTCATTTTTCTAGCATAACCTGGTAATCTTCCCAACATGGGCCTCCGATTCCCATTTGATTTCACTTTAGATATAGGGTCTTTACTCCTTAATCTTTTTCTCTCAGGGATACACAATCCCGATTTTATTGCTTTCAATAAAGAAATAGTTTAGATTTCGTTACAATAACTCACGAAATTTTCTTAGTGAAAACTGGGGCAGAAAAATTTTGTTCTTTTGTTTGTTTTGGTGTCTGAGCAGGTTACACCTCAAGACACAGGGTTCGAGATAACCAAAAGAAAAGTCTCAATCCAGAATAAATAAAAGAAATAACAAGAAAAGAAGTGATCTTCAAGTGCAGAAGCTGAGAAAAGATGCGGATTACTCAAGATGCGATTGAATTTGCGAGCTTTGCATGTCCCGCCTTTATCCAAAAAGCTGAAAAAGAACGAACCAGTGTTTGCAGCTAATGAGCATCAAGATTCAAATCGGAGTATGTAGGAAGAACCAGCCAAGACTCAAGATCAAGCTTTATAAGGTTTATAGATAGGAATCTTGTAACTCATAGTTGATAGGTTTAGTTAGTTTAGTTTTTCATCTTTTATTTCAGTGTAATAAGGAGCTCAGCAAGTAGAAACAATAGCAACAGCAGTGAAATCACATTTTCTCGGTAGTCCTAGCTACCAAAACTTCCAAAACTACACTGACTTGATTCCTTTATAGCCAAGGATATGTAGGCAACCTCTGAAGCAAGGTTCGGTTAGGCTTTTTTTCAAAAGATGTTTCCCATGGAGTTTCAAAAGGGCAAAAATCGCTCGTAATTGCTCATTTTATCTTTACCCGAAAACCTTTCATGTTTCCGAGCATTGAGGGGTAGCTATGAGCATGTGATTTTTTTCCTATACAAAATACTCCTATAAAATCAAAGAAAATAGATTTCTTCCAATTATTTGCCATTTTATAGGTTTTTTGTAGGATTCTATTAATTGTTTGCATTTTTGTGCACGTTTAATTTTTGTTAAAAAATCATAAAAAATGTCAAAAATACCATGCATTGCATTTATATTTTGTTTTTACATTTTTAGGATTAATTAGTTAATTAATTGTTTTATTTAAAATGAAAATCACAAAAATGGCTCATTTTTACATTTTTACCATTTAATTTTTAGATTAGTGATTTTCCTCTTTTACTTTAGGATCAAGTAATTTTTATAATTATTGTAATTAGATAATTAGTTTAATTTTATAATTTAGATTAATTTAGAAATTTAATATAGAATTTTTAATTAAAGAAAAAGAAAAACAAAGAAAATGGAAAATAAGAAGAGAATTTGAAAGAAGGGGTTTTAATTGAATTTGGGCTGTTTCAATACCCAAAATTAACCCCAAACCCATTCCCAAACCCAGGCCCAAAATAGCCTTACCCGGTCCACCCTCTTTCATAGCCAAAACGACGTCGTTTCTTTGTCTTTAAATCACAGTCGTTGGATTCTTTTGATCCAACGGCTCGGAACTAGGCAATCAATGGTAATATAACTATCCTAAAACTAGTCAGCCTCCCCCCCCAAACCCCTAACATCAGTCCATTTCCCTTCTCAAACACTCTCGAATGAGAAACCTAGCCGCCCCTTTTACCCTCGTCATCTCCGTCGTGGTCCGCCGATCGGAAATCGCCTCACAGCGGCCAACCACCTCCAAACTCCATCAAATTAACACCAGTAACCACCATAACCTCCTCATCCTATATCTATCATCAATTTCTCCAAAATCTTTACCCATTTACTCTAATTTCAGATCTAAAACTCTGAAAGAAAACCAAAACCCTAAACTGTCCTTTTCTCTTCGATTTTTATTGTTCAAAGGCTCGATTTGAGCCAAAGTTTATGCTAATCGATTGTTCTTGATAAGAACAATCGATTAGCATCAGTTTTGGTTTATCTGAAGACCTGTCGGACTCTGACCAAGCACCCACTGGCCCCCCAAAGCTCCGGGGCTTACATAGCTCGTGCACCCGCCTAAGTTACCTACTTAATCTCCTAGTTGTTTGTTCTTCTTTCCCTTTTCTTTTCTGTTTCTTCTCATCTGTTATTATTTCTGCAATATTGTTTTAGGTTTCAAGTACATCTTTATTTTTCTTTTCTTTTTTAGCTTTGCTTGACTACTGCACTACAATAAAGTTTTAGTTCGAATTTAGTCGCATAGTCTTCTAGTTAACAGCATTGTTATTTAGTCGACCTCTCTTCTTTTAATCTAGTTTGAACCAATTTAATTAAAATAGTTTCTGTATTTAGATTACTCAAATGCATGATTAGTTAATTCAGATTACAAGTTTTTTTAATAAGCCTTAAGGTTGTGACCACATACTGTCTTGGTTTGTTTAGAGGTCCGATGTGTGTTTGCTACTTTATTTTATTAATTGGAAATCATGAGTCTGAAATAGTAATAACAAAGACTTAAAAGGGGGCCAATTGGGAAATGAGATAGGGGTTTGAAATCAGAAGCTTCTAGAAAGGGCTAATAAGTAATCAAACAAGCTGAATTTAGGTCAGAATTGGTGGGGATTGAAATAATCAGTAAATGGGAGGGTAAAATTAGGTTTTACATAGATTAAACATCAGAAGGTTCTAGGTCTTTGGATAGTTGTCTCCATTTTTAGCAAAAGATGTTGAAATTGGGTGGGAAAAAGGACATACAGTTGTCAAAGATGTTGTACTTTCCTGAAAATTCAGAATTTAGGTTAGAATATGCTTTTTTGATGCCATCTTGTACACTCTATAAAAGGAAAGCATTCACTCATTCTCACAGAGATTCATCAGCATATTTCTACATAAAAGGTCCTGAAAATACAGAGATAAAACATTCTGAGAATTACCAAAAGTAAAAGAAAAAAGCACTTTGAAGATCCGGGGTTTCTTTTGTTCATCACTACTGATTTTTGAACTAAAACCTATGAAAATTCCTCATATTATGGCAAAAACCTGATCCGGTGTTTCTTTTAAGTTTTGGTTTCTTTGGCTGTAGACTGCTGGTTAAAAACAGGTTCATTTTGCTAGCATTCTGAGTGTTATTTTACTGGGTTTGTTGCTGCGTTTGGTTGCTGAAACTTCTTGTTATTTTCCTTGACCTTTATTTGGTCATTTTGTTGTTTCTCTTTCAAGGTATGTAACCAATCTTTACATCAAATGAAATCCTCAGTCTAAATCCATACTTCATGTATATTTTTATTTAATCGCATGATTCAGTGGTAGATACTAGTTTGTGTTTGATTTTTATCAACTCTCTTGTCAATGTCTTGCATGATTTCCAGTGGTATGAAGGTACTATTAGGTTTGTCCATATTCTTATAAATTATAATGCTGTTATAGTAGTTTTATGTTCAAAAAATAACATTAAGGATGTGAATCTGACCACCTGTTGGTCACATTCATTCCATAACAATCCATATCTATTTTTTTTAGAAAAATTAGTAGAAGAGTGGCAGGTGGTTGACCTTGTAGTAAAGTGGCATGTGGTTTTGGTTTGTTTAAAGCTGATAGCATTAGCAACTTAAAAAATTTCTTTTCCTTTTATTTATTTTTAATTAGTTTAAGGAATTGATTTTTATGTATATTGAAAATTGTAGTTTATATCTGTCGCATCTATTTTGTATCCCTTTGTAAAACTATTATATCCCCTCCCCTTTTAAATTCTGGATTATTGTAATGGACTGGACTATTTTAGCATTTAATGTCCAATAGTTTCTGTTTTCTTGAATTGGATATGGAGTCCATGCTGGTCAAGTCTTCTAAATGAGGACAAGATGAGACAAGCCAGACTTATGAAATGGCCCAATAAGCCTGAACAAGTTTGGACTCTAGGTCGTTAGGCTTGGGGTGTGAAGCTCAATGGTTTACCATTTTCGTTAGTTCTGGAATTTACCATAATCCTGAAATAGTTGAGAGAATTTTCACTGGTATTAAATTCAAACGCTATTAGTTTTTATGTGTCATCTTAGTATGAATGAAGTTCAAGCTGATAGGTTGTGTTTTCCCCTTCTTTAAAGTTGATAAACGTGATTAGCCCAGTGTACTAGCATGAAACTGGGCCAGATTTACGAGTTATTTTAGTAAGCCCATTTTCTTATTTTGGGCCTCTACCAGTTGATTGATAAATGATTTCAAAAGTTCAACATTCTATAGCCCAAAATACCTCTTTCATTCTTTAGTTGATATTGCAAATAACTTAGGAAAACCAATAATCATGAGCATTTGTAGTTAACATAAAATTGAATACAATCCCTTTTTTTTTTATAAATTTGAGGTGTGTCATTCATAACTAAATCACCTAATTTATGGTCCTCTTATTAATATTATAACTTAGATATTAGAAATGAATACTCGTAGTTTGCTTTAGGCGCGACCTAGATGGTGATTATGTATACGTTCGCGTAACATAATTACGAATTTTGTTTTAAAATAAATCGAGGGATGCATTCGCGCAACTTCAACCAAAATTTCTTAATAATTAATAAAGCGTGATTAGTTATGGACACGTACATGTGGCATAATTTTTGACACGCCAAACGAAATGAGTACACGTACGCATGACTCAAATCTTTAATTACGAATAAATCAAGTGATTAAAAGCGGTTAAAGAGGTAAATGCACATAGGTTCTAAAATAAGTAATTAGACAATTTAAGCTAGGTATAAATTGTTAAGCGACTGTGCTAGAACCACGGAACCCGGGAATGCCTAACATCTTCTCCCGGATTAACAGAATTCCTTATCTAGAATTTCTGGTTCGCAGACTTTTAAATAAAGTCGAAAATTTCCTCGATTTGGGATTAAAAAAAATAAATCGGTGACTTGGGACACCAAAAAAAAATTATTCCAAGTGGCGACTCTAAAAAATAAATAAATAATCTCATTTCAATTTATGTCACTTAAATTGGGAAAAATTCCTTTATATCCATCTCGGGTGGTAAAAAGGAGGTGTGACAAGGCTAACTTTCGAGGTTCGTAAGTTCAAATTTCCAACTCTCAACTAGAAGCGTCTAACCGGCCTTGGGTAACCCAGGGCCCCAACCAAACATACGTACAAATCCAAACTTATTATACGAATCTACCAGAATCATCAAAATATTGATCTGAGGTCATTTACTAAGAATGTTGATCATGGTCAACTCCAACAACATATAAACTCTAAAATCAAGATTTGTCTTTCAAAACACATCTAAACTTTTCGAAAATCGAAATGTACTAAGCACACAAGTCATGCATCATCAAATGAATATATCTAAGATTTCAAATCATGAAATGGAAAGTTATAACTTAAAATAACCTATCGGATCGTTACAATAATTTTTTTAATTTGACCGATAGTACTTCTTCTTCGAAGTCATAGTCAATAGAAACTTCTTTGCCCTTCCTTTTTGTCGTTTAGAGACAGATGGACCTTCAATTACTTTAGTATTTTGCCTGTATTTATCTTTGTCCTAGCCTCTGCCCTTATTTCGTCAGGAATATCAGGCATTGTTTGGCCCGTTCTCGCAAGGCGATATTTCAATTTTACATTTTGCTCTTCTTGTGTAAATACGTTTAAGTCAAAACTAGGTGTACCATCATAACTCGACTCGCTGTGTTTCTGTGGGCTTCTCATTGATGTTGCTTTCTTTGTCATTGTAAGACGAAATATGAGCTTGAGAAGAGATGAACAACATCTGAAATTGCGTTGAATTTAGAGAGAGAAAGAGTAAATTCTTAGAAAGAAAAAGGAAACAGTTTTGAAAGTATTTGAAAAAGGGGGAAAAATTAATTACAGTGGTGATTTTTGTGAGACGTGAGTGAGAGTGAGAGGCGTGGATTGAGCGAATCTTACTAAATTAAGTGGCTATAATTAAGGAATACTTATTTGATACCAATTTGTATAAAATTGTTAAATTTATATATCAAGTTGTAATTAAGTAATAACTTTTTTATTAGGAGTAAATAAGTTTATAACGTGATAAATATAGGTAAATTTGATGATCCAATATGTCATCTAGAGTTTATTCCCATAATTTTGCATATCAAAACCTCAAATAGCTCTTTTTAGCTTCCTCGATTTGCATGCGCAGTCAGTGTCTGTTTCCGAAAATCATTTATGTGAAAAAATGATTAAAATTTGAATTCATGCCTTAAAAATTTATTTGAGTTGACTTCGATCAACGTTTTAATCCAATGGATCAGGATCCGTATTTTGACGGTTCTGGTGGGTCCGTATTGTGATGTGGGACTTAGGCGTATGCCTGGAATCAAATTCGGAGGTCGCTAGTTCGAGTTATCGCATTTTGCTAAAATTTGAAGTTTAAAGGTTTAAAGAATATAATTTATAAATTTGACTAAAGTTTGACTTTGTTACTACCGGGTCCGGATCTTGGTTCCGGAACTTGGTATAGGTCCATTACTATATTTTTGACTTGTCTGCAAATTTTGGTGCAAATCGGAAGTGATTTGATGTGATTCAGACGTTCGGTTGTTAAAATGGAAGTTCTTAAGTTTCTTTGAAAAATTCATTCGATTAGGTGTCAGATTCGTAGTTTTAGGTTTTATTTTGGTACTTTGATCTTGCCAGCGAGTTCGTATCATTTTTTGAACTTGTGTGCATATTTGGTTTGGAGCCCTGAGGGCTCGGGTGAGTTTTGGATAGGCTACACAGTGAATTTGAATTTTGAATCATAACTGATGCCTTTTTGCTTTTGGTTTCTGTTGCAGATCTCGCATTTGTGAGATCTGGCTCGTATTTTCGAACAAGGCTTCACAATTGCAAGCTTGGGTTGGCTGGGAAGGCTCACATTTGCGAGATAAAAGTTTGCATTTGCGAACTTGCTAATTCCGCTTTTGCGAAGGCATAGTTGTATTTGCGACTTAGCATGTTCTTGGCAATCTTCGCATTTGCAAAGAAAAGTTCTGCATTTGCAAGGACTGGAGGGTTCGCATTTGCGACCAATACATCGCATTTGTGATGACTGTATTTCTGAGAGGAGTTCGCAATTGAGACCTCTTTCTAGCAATTGCGATGTTCGCAATTGTGAATAAAATGTCGCAATTGCAATATCCGCGGCTGGGTAAAAACTAAGGTTGACAGAAGTTTGTTCATTCTTTCAAATTTTTAACTCTAAAAAAACCTTAGAGGCGATTTTCTCAAAAGTTTTTCTTCCTCAATTCATTGGTAACTCACTCTAACCTATTTTCTTTCAATTACCCACTACATTTCATAAGATTTAAACCTTAAATCTAGGATTATCATGGTAGAAACTGGGGATGGGTAGATTTAGAAATTTTGGTAAAATTGAAAATTAGACCTTGAATTGAGGTTAAATTTCGAAACAAATTACATAATCGGGCTCGGGGGTGAATGGGTAATCTGGTTTTGGTATGAATTTCAAATTTTGACCAAGCGGGCATAGGGTTGACTTTCGTTGACTTTTTTAATAATGACCTAAATTGAACCTCTTTCATTCGTGGGTAGTTCCTAAGGCTTATTTTGAATCGTTTAGTTAATAATTTGCTAGATTTGGATGGTTCGAAGGCTTGTTCGAAAGATAAGGCCGTAGTTAATCTTGACTTGAGGGATTAAGACTTGTTTTCCTATTTTCTACGTGTTTAAGTGGTAGCGTACAATGTATATGTGAGGTGACAAGTACTTATGCGTTGTTGTTGGATTAAAGCATGTAAGTGGGACTTGTTTCCTTGTAGTTTATTTCCTTATTTGATTTTGATATCCATGTTTAGACTAGTTTATTACTTAATTGATCTTTCTTTTCGCATTTATGAACTATTTGTGATGGTTGAGTATTTTTGAAGGTTGAGGTTTGGTATTTTGGAGCCGTTATTGACGCAAGTTTTATTCTTGCTTATTCTATCTCCCAATTGTTATTATATTCATTATTACATGGTAATGGAGGGTGTTAAAGTATGAAGGGTGATATTGTGCCGTTTATTGCTTCATTTACTGATTAATACATGGTGAGGAAGAGAGTTAAAGCACGAAGGGTGATGTCGTGCCGTATTTATCGTTTCATGGAGAAAATGAGAGTAAAATCATGAAGGGTGATGCCGTACCGTATTTATCATTTCATGGAGAGTTTGAGAGTAAAAGCACGACGGGTGACACCATACCATTTTTATTGTTTCATGGTACGGTTGAGAGAAAAAACACGTTGTGTGATGCCATGCAGTCTTTATTCATTGGTTAGTGATTTACTTGGCTGTCTTATATTTACATTCATATTATAGCTATCGTATCTAGTTCCCCTTCGCATGTCCCCTCCCAATCGTACGTGTTTAATCTCTTTTTGTTGTTATGTTGCATGTATATCTTTGTTAGTACAAGTTAAATTACGTGAGTATCCTGTCATAGCCTCGTCACTACCTCACCGAGGTTAGGCTCGACACTTACGGAGTACATCGGGTCGGTTGTACTCATACTACACTCTGCACTTCTTGTGCATATTTTGGTATTGGTCTCAGCTGTACATGAGATGCATCAGCTCGGATTGACCTATTTGGAGACTCAAAGTAGATCTACTGGCGTTCGCAGACCTTGAAGTCCCCTTCATCTTTTCTTATTTACTGTTCATTTCTTTCGAAACAGTCGTATTTGTGGAACCTCTAGAAGCTCGTGTACTTGTGACTCCAGATCCGGGTTGTATTTAGATATGCTGATTATTATGCTACTTCGTACTTCATTTTAGTTTCATCTCAGTTTAATTGGTTTATTCATTTGAACTGTTTAAAAATTGGTTTAAGAATTTCTCCAACGTTAGCTTGCTTAGTGAGTGAAATGTTAGGCGTCATCACGATCCCGAGGGTGGGAATTTCGGATCGTGATAGTAAAATTCCTTTTAAGAAATGAGCTTAAGTTTAAACAGTGAGTGCTTGTGAAATAAGTAGACAAAAATCAAAATAATAATTAAAAGGTATAAAAATTTATAATTATTTATAAAAAATGATTATCCTATATATAAATAATTATAAAATTTATGCATATAATTAATTGGTTTAGTTCGTTTTTTTTTACTAGAATCAAAATCCAACCAAATTTTATCGCTTTTTAATTTAAAACTGAATCAAATCAAGAAAAATTTCAAATTTTAATCGGTTTGATTCAATTTCCGGGTTGGATCGATTTTGCGCTAGATGGTGAATACCCCTAATTAACCCCTACAAAAGCAAGTAACCCAATCATGTATTTGCACAATTTCAAATATGGATGATTTAATCTAAATAATTGTTCAGCTAATCGCTTAAACAAAAAATAGCTAGCGAAATATATATATATAACAAATATATATCGATTAGGAAAATAAAACAAGAAATTTGACACTACTTGTGTAAAGATCCTTTTATGATACGCTCTTTGGTCCACTTTAATTGATTTTTTGGTTGTTTTCACATATTTTACCTTTTAGCATTAATTAAAAATAAAATTGATCATATTAATCTTAATTTGTTCATGGAAAATATAATAAATACTCCTAGACTCGTAACTCTAAGGACAACTTGAAAAAAAAAATTAATACATTCTTGATATCTGAAAAAATCAAATATTAAATAATATAAACAGAACCAAAAAATCAATTAAAGCGGACTAGAGGGAGTAACCAACTCAACACATGGGCCCATGCCAGGTGTAAGGCAGATAGCCCACAACAGAATGAGGGCCTTTTCGTCATTTCATGTTTGACTTACTAATAATTAGCCCTACTATAAACCAATTGGACTCTTGGGATTCAAATACGCAAGGAATATTTACTGCTAATCATAGCTAAATAAAAAGACGTTGCAACTGGCTCGTCTTCCCAGAGACAAAATTAACCTTCATTTTTTTATAATAATTTTAAAAATTAAATTTTATTATAAAATAAAGACTGTAAAGTAAAGACAAATACAGAGAGAAACTGTTATATTATTCGAATTCAAACTGATGTACATAATGAACTGAAATCTCTTCTATTTATAGAAGAAAGGAAGCTGATGTGTAAGTTGCTACTATACCAGATATGGATAATCTTCTACTGAGAGCAATGTTTATCCATAACGGAGTATTGAAAGGATAAGCTCATTATACCCGATATGGATAATCTTCTACCGAGGGTAATATTTATCCATAACTGGGTACTGAAAGGATAAGCTTATTATACTGGATAATCTTCTATCGAGGGTAATGTTTATCCATAACTGGGTACTGAAAGGATAAGCTTATTATACCCGATATGGATAATCTTCTACCGGTGGTAATGTTTATCCATAACTGGGTACTGAAAGGATAAGCTTATTATACCTGGTATGGATAATCTTTTACCGGGGGTAATATTTATCCATAACCGGGTACCGAAGTGATAAGCTTCTTCAGGAAGCTTATTTCCAATAGAGTACTAAATAAATAAACATATTTACGGTGGAGTCCCATATGGATTGAAGAAGCTTATTTACAACGGAGTACTAAATGAACATTCATAATATAATATATTTATAACACTCCCCCCTTGGATGTTCATTAAAAGATAATATGCCTCATTAAAACCTTACTAGGAAAAACCACGTGGGTAAAAATCCCAGTGAAGGAAAAATAGTACACATATTTAGTAAGACGCATTGTCAGGTACCTCAAAAAACCTTATAAGGAAAACCCCATGGGAAAAAACCTTAGTAAGGAAAAAAGAGTGCATCGCGTATTTTACTCCCCCTGATGAAAACCTTGTTTCAAATATTTGAGTCTCCGCATTCCAATCTTGTATACCATCTTCTTAAAAGTTGAAGTTGGCAAAGATTTAGTGAATAAATCTACTGGATTATCACTTGAACGGATTTGTTGCACATCAATGTCACCACTTTTCTGAAGATCGTGTGTGTAGAATAATTTTGGTGAAATGTGTTTCGTTCTATCTCCTTTTATAAATCCTCCCTTCAATTGGGCTATGCATGCAACATTGTCTTCGTATAAAATTGTGGGTCTTTTCTCACATTTCAAACCACATTTTTCTCGAATAAAATGAATTATTGATCTCAACCATACGCATTCCCTACTTGCTTCATGAATAGCTATTATCTCAGCGTGATTTGAAGAAGTAGCAACAATAGATTGCTTTGTGGAGCGTCATGATATGATAGTACCTCCATATGTAAATACGTAGCCGGTTTGAGATCGAGCTTTATGGGGATCAGATAAATAACCTGCATCTGCATAACCAACAAGGTCTCCACTATCTTTGTTAGCATAAAACAAACTCATATCAAGACTTCCCTTTAAATATCGCAATATATGCTTAATCCCGTTCAAATGTCTCCGTGTAGGAGAAGAACTATATCTTGTTAGTAAATTAACAGAAAATGCTATGTCAGGCCTTGTAGCATTAGCATGATACATTAGTGCATCAATTGCATTGAGATAGGGTACTTCGGGACCAAGGAGTTCCTCGTCCTCTTCTGGAGGTCGGAACAAATCCTTATTCACTTCAAGTGATCGAACAACCATTGGTGTACTCAATGGGTGCGCTTTGCCCATGTAAAAGCGTTTTAAGACCCTTTCTGTATAGGCAGATTGATGGATAAAGATCATGTTTGCTAAATGTTCAATTTGCAGATCAAGACAAAGTTTTGTCTTTCCAAGATCTTTCATCTCAAATTCTTTCTTAAAGTATTCAATTGCCTTTTGGAGCTCTTCTGGAGTTCCAACAAGATTTATGTCATCAGCATAAACAACAAATATAACAAATTCTGATGTCATTTTCTTTATAAAAATACATGGACAAATAACATCATTTATGTAACCTTCTTTCAGCAAATATTCACTAATGCGATTATACCACATGCGCCCAGATTACTTTAAACCATACAAAGATCTTTGTAATCTGATTGAATACATTTCCTGAGATTTTGCTTCAGGCATTTTAAATCCTTCAGGGATTTTCATATAAATTTCATTATCAAGTGAACCGTACAGATAAGCTGTAACTACATCCATTAGATGTATTTCAAGCTTTTCATGTAGTGCTAAACTGATGAGATATCGAAATGTTATGACATCCATAACAGGTGAATATGTTTCATCAAAATCGACTCCAGGTCGTTGTGAGAATCCTTGTGCAACAAGGCGAGCTTTGTATCTTTCAACTTCATTTTTATCATTCTTTTTTCGCACAAAACTCTTTTATGACCAATTGGTTTTATACCAGCAGGTGTTTGGCCTACTGGTCCAAAGACCTCTCTTTTAGCAAGTGACTTCAATTCCGATTGAATTGTCTCTTGCCATTTTGGCCAATCAGATCTTTGTCGACATTCTTCAACAGATCGAGGTTCAAGATCCTCATTATCTTGCATAATATTAAGTGCAACATTATATGCAAAAATATTATCCACCACTATTTCAGATTGATTTAAATTAATCCCATCACCGATCGAACTTATTAAAAGTTCCACACTAACATGAGCTTCGGGTTCATTGATTTCTTCAGGAATCTCAGAACTAATCAGATTTTGGGTCTCTTCAAGAGATCCCTTCATAGTATCGTTTTGATCATTTGTCGATTTTCTTTTTCGAGGATTTCGATCCTTAGAACCCAAAGGTCTACCACGCTTCAGGCGTGCTTTAGGTTCACTATCTCTCATGCTAGTAGATGATCCTACTGGGACATCAATTCGGATAGGCACATTCTCTGCTGGGATATGTGACTTAGTTATCCTTTTCAAATCAGTAAATGCGTCTGGCATTTGATTTGCTATATTCTGTAAATAGATGATCTTCTGGACCTCCTGATTACATATAGGGGTACGGGGATCAAAGTGAGATAATGATGAAATTTTTCACACAATTTCTCTTTTGATTTCCTTTTTCTCTCCCCCTAATTGTGGAAAATTTATTTCATCAAACCGACAATCTACAAATCGAGCAGTAAATAAATCTCCTGTTAATGGTTCAAGATAGCGAATAATAGAGGGTGATTCAAACCCAACATATATTCCCATCCTTCTTTGTGGTCCCATCTTACTACGTTGTGGTGGTGCTACTGGCACATATACAGCACATCCGAAAATTCGTAGATGGACAATATTTGATTCATGACCAAAAACTAATTGTGACGGAGAATATTTATTATAATGTTTCGGTCTGAGACGGATAAGTGATGTTGCATGCAAGATAGCATGGCCCAAGCAGTAGTGGGCAATTTTGTTTTCATAAGTAGTGGTCTTGCTATCAATTGCAGACGTTTAATAAATGACTATGCAAGGCCATTTTGAGTATGAACATAAGCTATAGGATGTTCAACTTTTATCCCAACGGATAGACAATAATCATCAAAAGCTTGAGATGAGAATTCTCCAGCATTATCAAGGCGAATAGCCTTTATAGGATAATCTGGGAATTGTGTCCTTAATCGAATTATTTGGGCTAATAGCTTTGCAAACGCCAGGTTGCGAGATGATAGTAGGCACACATGAGACCATCTTGAAGATGCATCTATTAGGACCATAAAATAGCTAAATAACTCACTTGGTGGGTGAATAGGTCCACATATATCCCCATGTATACGCTCTAAAAAGGCAGAGGATTCAATACCAACCTTCATTGGTGATGGTCTAGTGATCATTTTTCCTTGATAACAAGCATCACAAGAAAATTCGTCATTTGTAAGAATCTTCAAGTTTTTTAATAGATGCCCACTCAAATTTTCAGTAATTCGTCTCATCATTATTGATCCGGGATGACCCAAACGGCCATGCCAAAACACAAAAGTATTTGAATCCGTAAACTTCTGGTTTACGATAGAGTGTGCTTCAATTGTACTAATTTTTGAATAGTATAAGCCAGAAGATAAAGTTGGTAACTTTTCTATAATGCATTTCTGGCCAGAAATATTCTTTGTAATACAAAGATATTCCCTGTTCATTCCATCTATTGTCTCAACATGATACCCATTTCGGCGGATATCTATAAAACTCAACAAGTTTCTTCGGGACTTGGAGGAGAACAATGCATTGTCTATAATAAGTTTTGTTCCCTTAGACAGAAATATTATGGCTCTTCCGGAGCCTTCAATCAAACTTATATTACCAGAAATTGTTGAAACATTTGCTTTTTCCTTATGCAAATAAGAAAAGTATTTCTGATCGTTGAATATGGCATGAGTTGTTCCACTATCAATAACACAAATATCTTCATGATTTGTCTTTGATCCAAACATAATTTGAGGGTTATCCATATTCTTCAAAATAACATAAATAAAATATATTATAGTAAACATCATTATCAAAGCATAACTTTTATTTATGTACAACAATTACATAACCATACTATCTATTACAAACAACAAAAATTAAAATATTTACATTTCTACAGATTCACTACCGATTACATGACTTGTTTCTCCTTCTGGGAGTGCAAAGTAATCAGCTACATCCAAATGCATGAAGTCTAAATTATCTTCAGAAATAAAATTTGCTTCAGCATTTTTCTCTGTCTTCTTCAGGGAGGCTTGATAAAGCTCAACCAGGTGCTTTGGCGTACGACAAGTACGTGACCAGTGCCCTTTTCCTCCACATCTATAGCATGCATTTTCTGCATTTGGCGCTTGCACCGCTTCATGCTTTTGTTCCTTCCTTTTCCACTGCTGGTGGTGAGGAGGCTTCTTTGGTGCATTATTATTACCATGATTGGGGTTTCTTCCCCGACCACGGCCATGACCACGACTGGGGCCACGACCTCTTCCACGTTTAGCTTGGTGGAAGTTCGTCTCATTCACTTCAGGGAATGGACAAGAACCAATAGGTCGGCTTTCATGATTTTTCATTAATAGCCCATTATGTTGCTCTGCTATAAGAAGATGTGAGATAAGTTCAGAATACTTTTTAAATCCCATCTCTCGATATTGCTGCTGCAGGAGCATATTCGAGGCATGAAAAGTGGTGAAAGTTTTCTCCAACATATCATGATCAGTAATATTATCACCACATAATTTCAATTGGGAAATAATTCTGAACATAGCAGAATTATACTCACTGATAGATTTAAAATCTTGTAGCCTTAGATGAGTCCAATCATAACGTGCCTGTGGAAGAACGACCATCTTCAGGTGGTCATATCTATCTTTCAAATTATTCCACAGTATGACTGGATCTTTAATAGTGAGATATTCCATTTTCAGGCCCTCATCAAGGTGATGGCGTAGGAATATCATTGCTTTGGCACGGTCTTGGTTTGATGCCTGATTTTTATCCTTGATGGTGTCTGCCAGACCCATCGCATCAAGATGAATTTCAGCATCAAGCACCCAAGACATGTAGCTTTTGCCCGATATATCCAGGGCTACAAATTCAAGTTTAGAAAGATTTGACATTATTTAGGAAAAGAAAGTTCTTACCTCTAATACTTTCAAAGTATTTGCTCGAGATGTCAGAGTCTCGTGCTGATAACGTGTTATAAAATAAAGACTGTAAAGTAAAGACAAGTATAGAGAGAAACTGTTATATTATTCGAATTCAAACTGATGTACATAATGAACTGAAATCTCTTCTATTTATAGAAGAAAGGAAGCTGCTGTGTAAGCTGCTACTATACCAGATATGGATAATCTTCTACTGAGAGCAATGTTTATCCATAACGGAGTACTGAAAGGATAAGCTTATTATACCCGATATGGATAATCTTCTACCGGGGGTAATGTTTATCCATAACTGGGTACTGAAAGGATAAGCTTATTATACCCGGTATGGATAATCTTCTACCGGGGGTAATGTTTATCCATAACTGGGTACTGAAAGGATAAACTTATTATACCCGGTATGGATAATCTTCTACCGAGGGTAATGTTTATCCATAACTGGGTACTGAAAGGATAAGCTTATTATACCTGGTATGGACAATTTTCTACCGGGGGTAATATTTATCCATAACCGGGTACCGAAGTGATAAGCTTCTTCAGGAAGCTTATTTCCAATAGAGTACTAAATAGATAAACATATTTACGGTGAAGTCCCATATGGATAAGCTTCTTCAAGAAACTTATTTACAACGGAATACTAAATGAACATCCATAATATAATATATTTATAACAATTTTTTTACTCTTCATTTGTTTTGTTAGGATTTGTCAAACCTTAAATGAGGACCAGCAGAGATTGCATTCCATCTTAACACAAAAATTCACGCGCTTTTGGGAAGAGCATGGTGAATCATTAAAATACAAATCTAAAAGATAATGAAATTTTTAGCAATAAAACAGCGATTTAACATAAAGTAGTAATAAAAGGTACATCCTATTCATAATAAGCGGATCTTTTTGTCTTTTATTTTGGTCCAAAATAAGTGTTCTAATAAAAAAGAAATTAACTTTATTTTGTTAAATTTTGCCCTTATTTACATATCTCAATGTATCAAGTTAACAATATACAAATTTTAATTAAGGGTAATATAATCAAAATACCCTTTTTTCTCTAGGAGTTAGCATTTTTTAAGGGGTGTACCAAATAACAAAATGTCACTTATTATGAACCGGAAGGGGAGTACTACAAATAGAAAAAGACAACAACAACCACAACCACAACCACCTAGTAAATCCCACAGGTGAGGGGTTTGGGGAGGGTAGTGTGCGCGCAGATCTTACCCCTACCCCGATGGAGTAGAGAGGCTATTTCCGATAGACCCTCGGGTCAAGAAAACGAACAAGACAAAAAGAGACAATATATCAGTACCATCAACAGAAACCATAGAAATAATAATAGCATCATAAGAACCAGAAAATAGATGAAACACAATAATAACAAGCAGTAAATAAGGCCTAGGTCTATAAAAAAAATGGACGAATAGAGTGAACACAACATTAACCTCTAACAGTCTACGACAAACCCTATTAGACCAGCCACACCCAGTACGAAAAAGAAAAATGTTCAACTACCTCCTAACTTTCAACCCTAATGCACGACCTCGATACCTTCCTATTAAAGGCCATGTCCTCGGAAATCGGAAGCTGCGCTATGTCCTGCCTGATCACCTCTTCCCAATACTTCGTAGGCGGCTCTCTACCTCTTCTCGTACCCGCCAAAGCCAACCGCTCATACCTGTAACTGAGCCAGCATGACTTCTCCTCCGCACATGCCCGAACCATCTGAGCCCACTTCCTGCATCTTTCCATCTATAGGAGCCACGCCTACCTTCTCCCGTACATCATTTCTAATCTTATCCATCCTAGTATGCCCACACATCCACCTCAACATCCTTATTTCTGCTACTCTCATCTTCTATGTATGTGAGTTTTAACTGGCGAACACTTTACCCCATACAACATGGTTGGTCTAACCATCACTCCATAAAACTTACCTTTGAGTATTGATAATACTTTCTTCTCACACATGACTTCAAATGCTAACCTCCATTTTATCTATCCCACTCCTATACGGTGTGTGACGTCCTCGTGATCTCCCTATCATCCTGGATAATCGAACTAAGGTACTTGAAACTGTCTCTCTTTGGGATGGCCTATGATCTAAACCTCACGTCCATGCCCGCTTCCATCAACTCGACACAAACTTGCACTTTATGTATTCTGTCTTAGTCCTGCTTAACTTGAAATCCTTAGATTCGAAGGGCATATCTCCGAACTACCGGCCTCTTTTCAATATAAATCATGACGACAACCGACCATAAGGAAGAAAACATAAATCTTTTCAATATCATGACGACAACCGACCATAAGGAAGAATAGGTACATTGCACTAAAAAGAAATGTCTAATTATTTTTGGGTATTAGAAGGGGAAAACCTAGCGATAAATTCATTACTTCTTGTAATATCAAATTAAAGTTTATATAAATATCTATAATCTAGCTATTTGTATAGACTTATTTGAATTTCATCAAGAAATTGAAAAATGATATTACTACTCCTAGGTCATATTTTGTTATAATCACAAGATATGGTATGATTGGATAAGACTTGTTACAATTTACATTACAAAATATTTCATCATGTGTAAAGTATAGAGAGGTAGCTTTCATGATAGAAGATACATGTGTGACAAATTATTATTGTTTTATCCTATCATGTAAAATTAGACATGACTTTAACTGATGGAATAACTTTCTTTCCTAATATACAACATGAATGAAATTATTTTCATCAAACTCTTATCTGAATTAAATGTTTGCCTTACCTTAACCTTATTATTAATCAATAAAATCTTAGAGGTTCGCTGAGTTCATTGATTGTTCACTATTTATTTTATTTTTCATGTATTATTATCTTATATATTCCCAATATTCAAGTCCACTAAATTATCGAAAACCCTTTTTTTTTAGTTTGTAAAAGCCTCATTAACTAACATTAATTAAAGCCATGATATGTTCATAAATATTTTCCATAACTTAATATCATACACACTTCCTCCCCCCCCCCTCTCCCCCCAAACGCCTCTACCATGAAAAAATATCCCTAATAATTTAATAAATTCCTATTTTTAATATATATTTTTTCATTTCCTTCTTTTACACTTTACCCTAATTTACCAAACAACTTTCAAGATAATTAAAATATCTTTTCAACATTTTCTACTACTTCTACTTCTGCTCCCCTACACTGTCCCCATTTTTCCTTTCTCTTCACTTCTGCTTCTCTCTTCATTTTGTTCTTTGGCTGTTGCCTCTCTCAGCTCATTGTTACTCACATGTCAATCTTTTCACTACTTTTCTGATCTGGGGTTCCAATATTTTTCCCTCAGATCAACTAAAAATATAATCTTTCGCTTCCTACTTCTATAACTATTCAACCTTTATTACAAAGAAAATAAGAAAAACAATCTGATTAGTGGGTTCTTTTTGTTAGTTTTGATCAGATTTTAAGGCATGGGTTTTTGGTTAAAGATGCAAATGGTGGCTGTTTCTTGAAAAGTCAGCTTCACTTGGTATGGTATTTTCCCCCTATCTTGGTTTCAATTCCAAAGGCAAATCACACTATAGCTTTATATGGGTTTCTTTATGGGTTAATCTAAAGATTCAATCTTTTTTGTGTTTAGTGTGTTGTTTGAATGTAAAGCTAACATGAGTGGTTCTTCTTGTGTACTGGTTAATGTTTTTAATTTAAAGATTCAATCTTTTTTTGGTTTTATTTGATATCTAGTTACAAGTTTCAGGTTTTGTGTTTTGAACCCTTTTCTGTAATGTTTTTATTTTTATCTTTTTTTTTGGATTTGGTCCAAAGTGTTTTCTTTGTAACTGGTTTTACTATGTTTGAGCTCTACTCTTGTCCAGTTTTTCAATATGGGTTAGTGGAAGACAGTTTTGTTTGTTTCTGAAAGAAAATTAATTTTTTTCTCATTTTTGTTTGTATTTGTTTCGGTTTCAGATTGAGTTTTCAGGATATATATATTCTAGTGAGGATAACGTTTTTCAACTGGGATTTTCCTCTCAAGAGGTTTTTTCATATCCTTCCCAATACCTTTGGTCCTGTAAAATTGTATGGTTGTTTTCTACATTCTAATCCACTTTATGCTGTTTTCATTTAATTCATAAGATTTATCAGTTTTGTTGAGGTTCTTAATCCTAGTTTAAGGCCTTAGATTTGTTGCAGGAATCATTAGCTTCAAAGTTTTTAAAGTTAGAGAATGGGTAGAGGAAGAGGGAAGGGGAAGAAGCAATCTATTCGCGAGGATATTGGAAGTGGCGAAGAAGAAAAGATACCCGTGAGGAGAAGGGGTAGACCACAGAAGCCATTGAAGGATGAAATAGAGGAGGAAGAAGAAGCCGAGAAGGTAGAACTGGAGGATGAAGATGATGGCGAGGATATAAAGAGTGAAGCTGCTGAGAATGGAAAAAAGAGGAAGAGATCTCCGCAAGTCAAGGAAAACGCTGATTCAGTGAAAGAGGAAAATGGTGTTGGCATCAAAGCTAACTCTAATGACTTGATAAAGTCAGTCGGATTCAGACAAAATGGGAGCAGAAGGAAAAACAAGCCTAGACGTGCTGCTGAAGTTGGTGTTGAGTGCAGATGAACAATGGCTCGTCATTTTGAATAACTGATTCAGTGATGATTTGCTAGTTGGCCCTCCTTATATTTTCTTTGTTTTTGATTATTGCAATTTAATCTGAGGAATTCAATTTTGTGAAGATTTCTGCAGCAAATTTTAGTCTTACTGAATGTGTTGCTGCTAGATCTCTTAGCTAGTTCTCTGATTTTGCACGTGTTAGTAAAACTAGAAGCTTATTTCCCCCCTCCACTGTAACTTTTGTTTAGCTGGATATGTGTGATGCCCTTGTTTGAAATGGTAGTTATTATGTTTTTCATGAGTATGTATTATACGATTACTTGACGTGTGAAAACTAGAGAAGCATGAATTAGCCTCTTGGTCAGTAACTGAAGTTGTCTGAGAAAGAACTCTTAATGCTAAACTGAGGTGGTAGTGAAAGCCAGAAGAAAGTGCAATGTTAGTGTGCTGAATTCAGGGTACAAGCTTATTTCAGGTCAGAGAAGACATAATATTTCCTTCTGTTGTATTGGCTGATATTTTCATTTTGTTGAAACTGAAGCCAATTTTCCTGAGTTTGCCTGCTCGGTGGTGATATCTCTGATCTTATTGTTCTTCTCATATTGCAGTTTTCTGGTTTTTAGCCTACTAAATGTGATGTTTATAAGGAGTTGATGTATGATTGATAGAAGTTGTCTGAACTCTTAGTCGTCTTGCTTCTATTGCTAAGATCTAATGTTGAGGATCCGTGTTTTTGCTTTTATACTTTCATAATAGCTATGCACTTGCAATGTGGTTCTAAACTTGGTCGGGTGTTCACAAACCTGTGTATACTAAACCTCTATTTGAGGTATGAACATTTTTGGACGACTGATGTGAAGTAATTATGAACTTTACATGTGAGGATTATTGCTGTAATTTGAGAATGGAATTTCCAGAGAATGCTTTCATGATTTGCATGTGAATAAAATGGAAACGACATGATTTTTTAGTTGTGGTTCTTCCACCAGAAAGGAATTGCGAAGGAAACTGATGCTTGACACTTGGGCAGTAGAAATTCAGTAGTCTCTTGTGTTGGTGTTATCCCTATATATCTGTTTTGTTCGAAGGACTGGCAAGATGTATAAGGTGTTCTTAGTGCAGATAGCTGCTTCTATTATTATGCATTGGCAACGGAGATGAGCTGCATGATACAGAACTTGTACTGTATAGATTTCTAATATAACTAACTGGTATTGACTTTCACTATGTTTTATGCTTTACCATCACTTTCCGCAGTTAGATTTGTGTTGAATTGGAAAAGCAATTCAATTGAACCTGAGCATGCATACACCTCCATATTTCCAAGGATTAGGTGATTCTTTTTGGTCATGCATATCTGAAATAGCAAGTCCTGTTAATGTAGATATATCAGCTGATTGTTTCACTTAGCTCTTCCTGTTAGATGTCTACAGCTCAATGGATATACTTGCTGTCTATTCTTGTAAGAAACTTATTTAGCAAGGGTATCAGAATATGGAATTGGAGCTGCTAAGGGAGCATGAGAGTTGTGGCTTGATTGAAAGAGGGATCAGAGGAGGATCAAGTAGTATGGAGGTATCTGCAGGCTCTACAAAGGATGTAAGGATGCAAAAGGCTATATGGAAGAGGAGAGACAAATAGGGGGGCTTTTCGAGCGGATTATTAGCTTAACGGATTGGCTTATCGGTTATTGGATTATAAATGTAGTAATCCGCCAGCCATCCAATAAGTCAACGTGCGGATTGGTATCGGATTAACGATTATCGAGCGGTTATCAGACAGTTTATCGGCTAAATCAAATAGAATTTTTTTGAATCCTAGTTCTTTTGGTTGCATAGCAAAGAATATTTTCCTGTAAGTTGTCAGATTTAATTACTATTGGTATATTGAAAGGCACTAAAAGGAAGTGTCTTTTATCCCTTACTCTTCAGGACAACCGTACAACCAACAACAGAGAAGAAAGAAGAGATGCACGTAACTTCTTAACATACATTATTTTGAGTACATGCTTTTCAATATAGTTATGTTTAGATTGCAAAAGGAAGGGGAAACAATAGTTGGGAATTCAAGAAAGATTACCCTGAAGTTCCCAAGAGTACCTCAGGATTTCAAAAATTACTTCATATACATAGAGGTAAAATTATAAATATAAAAATTCTTAATGAGTTAACGGTTTATCAAATAAAGAAATTGACTAATTCGTCCTCAAATCATTAAGCTGTTAATTATAAAATCTTAATCTGTTCACCAACCGTTATCCCGATAATCTGATACCAATAAACCAATAAATCATTTTTTTAATTCGGTTAACGGTTCGGTTTAAACTTTTCTAGAGACAAATGCATACTCTCTCCCTCACACGCGCACACACACAAAAACAATGTATTTAAAGCAGCAAATAAGCAAAAAATAAAAATGTACCGTGAGATGGCATTTGAGTCTCACTTGGTCAGAGCACTCTGGATGGACCTAGTTGTAAGACACAAGTTCCAAAAGAATGAACCGTGAAAGTTAGGGGTGCGCATAGTTTGGACAAACTTGAAACCCAAATGGAAATTCAAATTTTTTGAACTTTTGGGTTGGGATTTTCGGATTACGGATTGAGTTACGGGTTAAATTTTTAAAATTTTTGGATTTTGGATTGAATGTTGGTACTTCGAGTTTTTGAATATCTGAAAATTCAAACTTTTTGTACTTTGTATTTAATCCATTATACATAGGAGTGACAAAATGATTGACATAAAACAGTTAATCACCCATATTATTCACTAAAAAATAAGTTGGATAATGAACTTTTTAAAAATGGCTCAAATATGGATAAGAACCATATTATCCATTTAGGGTAACCAATGGTTAAATAATGGGTTTAACTTTTACATTTGTAAAACCTCAAAATGGGGGTTCCTCAAGTTTGGGAGACTAGGAATTCTCCCAAAAGTGATTATCTTCAAGAAGACATGGATAATATGATTACCCATATTATCCATCAGTTAACCTATTTTTTATCCGTATTAAGTATGGGTCGGAACGTATAATTTATCCATTTTTTCATTATCCGTTTTTGACCCGAACTATATCCAACCCAACCCGCCCGTTTGCCACTCTTAATTATACATATGCAAATAGTAATAAGTCCAATACCCTATCCATTAGATATTATCTCATATATTCAATATTAATTACTATTACTATCGGAATACTTTCTTTTTGGATATGGCTTTACTATTGTTAATTCTTATTGGCGTTATTAATGTTTCTGTTGTATTTCCTTGATGATGTATTACTTGAATACTTTATTTAGATGATTGCAGCGAGAATAATGAACTTTTAAGGCAATTTAACATGAAAACTTCATTTGGATGTTCATTTTTATAAGAAGAAGAAACATATCAACTTATAGGCTCAAAACCAAAAATTTAAATTAATCTGAAACCGAATTTAGAAAATTCAATCCAATCTGAACTTATTTGGATTGGATTTGGATTGTCATTTCTTCAATCTGAAAACCAAAAATCCAAACCGAAAATTTCATACCTAATCCAAATTGCTCGAAAGGCAACCCCCAGTGAAAAGTAGCTTCACAAGAGCTCAGGGGTCGTTTGGAAGGGTGTATAAGAATAATGCTGAATATGGTGTATTAGTAATGCATGAGTTAGTAATGCAGGTATTGGTTATGCAGAGATTATTTTTTACACACTGTTTGGTGTAGTGTATTAAAAACTAAAATACATTGCATAATTTTTTAAAAATTAGTTATTTACAAAAATGCCCTCTATGTTCTTTAGGTTTAAGGGACTTTAAGGATAATTTTATCTTTAATCATGCTAATTCATGCATTAATAGCCTTGGTATTACTAATACCATATACCAAATAAGATGTGTAAGTAATGCTTGTATTAGTTATACATATGTTGAAAAAGTATACCAAACAAGGTATTACTAATACGGTATATGGTTAAAATTGGGCCTACCCGATTTTACTATATGATCGAGGCCAGAGAATTGCCTCGAGGGTCAGCCTGGTAATGGATCAGACCAGAGCACGAAGACAAGGTATTGAGTTCGAGAATTGAGGTGCCTGTCAAGATCGGGGCCAACAACGATCGAGACCAAATATGACAGACTTCGAGCAAAGCGCAATAACGGAAAAGCGAGATATCCGTAACCGGTCGATGATCATGGCGGAAATTCTGGAACAGATCAAATCAAGGGCGATTGTTTGGGCTAATCATGGGATTCACCTCCGTAATTAGAATTGTACCATAGATAGGATTCCTCTATTATATAAAGAGGGTTCTAGTTATTTTGTAAACACCTTACATTGATACAGATCAAAGCAATATAATATTCTTTCTTTAATTTACATCCTCTTGTTTACCAGTTTGTCGTATTTTAACTGTTCTTGCATAATTAGCTCGAGGGCATTCAAGCTCGAGGACTGAACTCTGTTCAAACACTGGTTTGCCTTATATTATTGTTAATTTCTATTATTACTCTTTGCATTTATCAATTGTATTAGATGAAATCATGTATCCTTAAAACCACATTATAAGTTTAATTGTTATCCAATTTTTAGAGTAAACAGTTTGGTGCCCACCATGGGGCTAAGGATAATAGTGATTGAAGTGTCTTTGATTTCAGGAATCAACATGTCAAGCTCTCAAGCAGCGCCCACTCACACAGACACCGACCTTGGTCTTCATGGCGAGAACAAGAACATAGTCGCCTCGGGAAATGGAGTACCTCCAGTCAATCCTGATGGACCACCGACCATAGATCCAGTCGATGTCAGTTCTTGTGTTGCCATTCATGGAAATTTAGGCGCCGACCCTGAAAATAACATCCGTAGTGACACCCGGACAACCGACCAGAATGTACAGAGCGGTGAAGAAGGCGGGATTAGCCTTTGAATGATATTTGAAATGTTGAACTAAAATCATAATTGAGCACTAAGCAAAATTGAGCTCGATACACCACAAGAAGTTATTCACATGGTCGAACCTATACCGGAGAAATCGAACGATGATGGATCGAGAATTGACCCCGCCATCATGAAGATGCTCGAGGAGCTTACTAAACAGATCGAATCAGGAGAACGAAAATCGAGGCTAATGATAAAAAGGTAGAAACATACAAATCACGGGTTGATCAAATACCGGGGGCACCCCCGATTCTAAAGGGTTTAGATTCGAAGAAGTTCGTACAGAAGCCTTTCCCACCAAGTGCAGCCCCGAAGCCCATTCCAAAGAAGTTTTACATGCCAGAAATTCCCAAATACAATGGAACCACTGATCCTAATAATCATGTTACTTCTTATACATGCACAATAAAAGGAAATGAATTAGAAGATAATGAAATTGAATTTGTTATATTGAAGAAGTTTGGAGAAACTTTATTGAAGGGGGCAATGATATGGTACCGCAATTTGCCGCCCAATTCTATCAATTCCTTCGCCATGCTTGCTGATTCGTTCGTAAAGGCATACGCTGGAGCAATAAAGGTCACGGCTAGAAAGTTGGACCTCTTAAAAGTGAGACAAAAGGACAATGAAATGCTAAGGGAATTTGTATCTCGGTTCTAGATGGAACGCATGGACCTACCCCTGGTCACTGATGATTGGGCTGTCCAAGCCTTCACTCAAGGTTTGAACGAGTGAAGTTCGATAGCATCACGATAACTAAAGCAGAATTTGATTGAATATCCAGCTGTGACCTGGGCCGATGTACATAATCGATACCAGTCAAAGATCAGAGTCTAGGATGATCAGTTAGGACCCCCTTTCGGTTCCATTGACCCAAATAGATCCAAAGGTAGAATTCAAAGAGACATCGATAGAGAGCCTTGATCAAACAGAGATCGGTACCAACCATACAACGTAGATCGTAGAAATAATGGACCGGGACGTAATCCCGTTCAAAATGATCGAGGACAAAGCTCTTGAGGGCTGATGAGTAAGAGTGGCTTCGATAAATATGTCGAGCCCAAAGAAGCACCACGATTATCAGAATACAACTTCAGTATTGATGCATCAGGTATTGTATCAGCCATTAGACGGATCAAGGATACTAGGTGGTCCAGACCTTTACAGACCGATCCAGCTCAAAGATACCCTAATCAAATATGCAAATACCATGGAACCCATGGTAACAAAACCGAAGACTGTAGACAGTTAAGGGAAGAGGTAGCTCGTTTATTCAACGAGGGTGACCTTCGAGAGTTCTTGAGTGACTGAGATAAAAATCACTTCAGAGACAGGGATGCAAACTGGAAAAATGAACTAGAGGAACCGCATCACGTGATACATATGATCGTTGGTGGGGTCGATATTCCTCAAGGCCCAATATTTAAATGTGCCAAAGTTACAATCACAAGGGAAAAGCGTACCCGGGACTATTTACCAGAGGAAACCTTATCTTTCAACAATGAGGATGCAGACGAGATCGAACAACCTCACAACAATGCACTGGTTATATCTATCCTTATGAATAAAATTCAAGTTAAACATGTGTTGATTGATCCAGGTAGCTCGACAAACATCATTCGTTCGAGGGTCGTAGAGCAACTCGGCCTCCAGGATCAAATAGTGCCTGCAGATTGAGTTCTCAAGGCTTCAACATGGCAAGTGAAACCACCAAAGGGGAAATCCTTTTGCTAGTAAATGTGGCCGGGACTATCAAGGAAACAAAGTTCCATGTAATCAAAGGTGATATGAGATACAACGCGCTACTCGAAAGACCTTGGATTCATAATATGAGGGCAATACCTTTGACGCTTCATAAAGTCTTGAAATTCCCAATATCGGAAGGAATCAAAATGGTGTACGATGAACAACCCGCCGCCAAAGAGATGTTTGCAATCGATGAAGTAGTACTAGTATCAGCTCTTTTGTCAACAAAGGAATCAAAGTCAAAGTGAAAACAAGAAGTCAAATAGCAACCACAGGCACCAGCCTCGGTCCCATCGGAGGAGCAGGAGATCTTTGAGGATGCGGATTATATGATACCTCGAACCTTAATAACCCCCAATGATTCTGATACATTGAAGTCAACAATCGAGGAGCTGGAACAACTCATACTGATCGAACACCTTCCCGATCGAAAGGTATACCTGGGCACGGGATTAACTCCCGAGCTCAGGAAAAAACTCGTTCAATTCCTTTTAAATAGCATGGATTATTTTGCTTGGTCCCACCTAGATATGAAAGGTATCCCACCGAAGATCACAACACATCAATTAAGCCTGGACCTGAAGTTCAGACCGGTAAAACAAAAGAAAAGGCTCCAGTCCGAGGTAAAACATACATTCATCAAGGACGAGGTAACCGAACTTCTCAAAAAGGATCCATTTGGGAAGCAAAATATCCCGAATGGTTAGCAAACGTAGTAGTAGTCTCTAAAGGGTAACAAAACTTAGAATGTGTGTGGATTATCAAGATTTAAATAAAGCATATCCCAAAGACTTTTGTCCTCTGCCGAATATCGATCGCATGATCAATGCCACGTCCGGCCTCAAGATCCTTAGTTTTCTCGACACTTATTCCGGGTATAATCAAATTCAAATGAACCCGAAGGATCAGGAAAAGACTTTATTCATCACTAAGTATGGCACCTACTGTTATAATGTGATGCCGTTTTGGCTAAAAAATGCTGATGCTACTTACCAATGCCTAGTGAATCAAATGTTTGAAGAACAAATAGGTAAATCAATGGAGGTATATATTGACGATATGCTAGTTAAGTCCCTGCGCGTAGAGGACCATTAACACATTTACAGGAAACATTCGACATACTGAAAAATACAATATGAAGCTCAATTATGAGAAATTTGCCTTCGGGATCGGTTCGGGCAAGTTCCTCGACTTTATGGTGTCAAATCGAGGAATCGAGATCAACCTCGATAAAATCAAGGCAATCGAAGACATCACAGTCGTGGCCAGCGTTAAGTTCGTACAAAGATTAACATCGCAGATAACCACTTTAGGACGATTCATCTCGAGGTCTTCAGATGGAAGTCACAGGTTCTTCTCACTTCTCAAAAGAAGAACAATTTCGCTTGGACCCCGGAATGCCAACAGGCTTTGGAAGAGTTAAAGTGGTATCTTTCAAGCCCACCATTGCTTCATACTCCAAAAGTGGACGAGCAACTCTACTTATATTTGGCAGTCTAAGTAGTTGCGGTAAGTGGTGTCCTAGTTCGAGAAGAGAAAGGTACACAATTTCCTATTTACTATGTTAGTCGAACTTTAGGTTAAGCCAAAACCTGATACCCACACTTAGAAAAATTAGCGCTTGCTCTAATATCGAGTGGGTATGATATTGAGTATCAATAACGAACTGCCATCAAGTCTCAATTCTTAGCAGATGTCATGGTCGACTTCACACCAGCCCTCGTACCCGAGGTCGAAAAGGAACTTTTGATAAAAAACGGGTACATCTTTGGGGGTGTGGGACCTTTTCATAGATGTCGCTTCAAATCTGTAAGTGTCCGGGCTAGGCATCATTTTGAAGCCGCCCACTGGCAATACAATTAGACAATCTATCAAAACCCTAAGTGGACTAATAATGAGTCCGAGTATGAGGCCATGATTGCAGGTCCTGAGCTGGCAAAACGTTTGGGAGCAGAGGTCATCGAGGCCAAATGTGACTCCCAGCTTGTGGTCAACCAAGTCAATAGGACCTTTGAGGTTCGAGAAGATCGAATGCAAATGTACTTGGACAAACTGCAGGTAACCCTACACCGTTTTAAAGAATGGACCCTATAGTATGTACCTGAAGAACAAAATAGTAAGGCTGATGCCCTTGCAAATTTGGGGCCATCAGTCAAAGAACACAAAATTAGCTCGGGAACTGTGGTACAACTTTCGAAGTCAGTCATCGAAGAAGGCCATGCCAAAATAAAATCCACAAGCCTAACTTGGGATTGGAGGAATAAATATATCGAGTATCTAAAAAACGGAAAGCTTCCATCAGACCCTAAGGAATCGAGGACTCTGCGAACAAAGGCTCCACGGTTCACATTGGCCGAAGATGGAACATATACAAAAGGATGTTCGATGGACCATTGGCAATATGTTTGGGTCTGCGAGACACCGACTACATTCTACGAGAAATTCACAAGGGTACTTGCGAGAACCATTCTGGTACCGAATCACTGGTTCACAAAGTCATAAGAGCGGGGTACTATTGGGTCAATATGGAAAAAGATACTAAGGAATTCATTCGAAAATGCGACAAGTGCCAAAGATATGCACCAATGATCCACCAGCCCCGAAAGCAACTTCTTTCAGTCCTATCCCCATGGCTGTTCATGAAATGGGGAATGGATATCATCGGTCCTCTATCATTGGCCCCAGGTTAAACTAAATTCATTTTATTTATGACCGACTATTTCTCTAAGTGGGTTGAAGCACAGGCTTTCGAGAAAATCAGAGAAAAAGTAGTTATAGATTTCATCTGGGATCACATCATATGCCGATTCGGGATACCTTCCGAGATATCATGCAACAATGGAAAAAAGTTTATCGGCAGCAAAATAACAAAGTTCCTCAAAGATCATAAAATAAAAAGGATATTGTCGACGTCGTATCATGCCAGTGGGAAAGGATAGGCCAAATCAATAAACAAGACCATCATTCAGAATCTAAAGAAAAGATTGAACGATGCTAAGGGAAAATGGAGAGAAATTTTGCCCGAAGTCCTTTGGGCATATCGAACAACGTCAAAATCTAGTACAGGGGCAACACTGTTCTCCTTAGTATATGGCACCGAAGCTCTGATCCCAGTCGAGGTCGGGGAACCTAGCGTCAGATTTCGATACACAATGGAAGAGTCGAATCATGAGGCCTTGGATACAAGCCTCGAATTGCTAGATGAAAAATAGGAAGCCACTCTCATCAGAATTGCCGCACAAAAACAGCGCATCGAAAGATACTACAACTGAAGAGCCGATCTTCGCCACTTTCGAATCGGGGACTTAGTTCTCGAGACCCGAACAAAGGAAAACCCGGCCCAAATTGGGAAGGACAATATCAAGTCCTCGATGTCATCGGAAAGGAATCTTACAAACTTGGCACGATGAACGACGAACAATTGCCAAATAATTGGAACATATCACTCCTCAAACGATATTATTGCTAAGGTATGACCTTATCCTTTTTTCAGTTGTATTTGATGCTAACTTATTGCAGGTGTTCGATCAAAGGCATCGAAGTTCTCTACAAACACGAAGTTCTTAGGTCTGAAAGCACGCGTTGCACTCTTTTTCCCTTCGACTGGTTTTTATCCCAAATGGGTTTTTTCCGGCAAGGTTTTTAACGAGGCAACCATTGTTTGTGCTAACTTAGAGCAATTCAATAGTATCCGAGGCTTCTTTACAATCAACCTCGAATACTATGGGGCATCACCCTCGGATGTTCAAGGAAAATAGTTCGTATCAACATGGTCTCGATAGGTAAATTTTGTAAAGGGCCAAACAGTCAAATGAATCGTGTCCATGTAGATTACTCGAGCCATAATGGCTATTGTGTCTAAACACACATGCAAGTATACGCAGTCGTCAAGTAATAAAGTAACTAAAATTCGGATGTCGAACTCACGAGAACTTATGATTAACTATTAAATAAATTAGACTATCCTAATTATCTAAATAAGAATTAAAACTAGAAATATTTGATTCTAAACTAATTAAATAAAGAAATATAAATAATGAACTTTGAACAGAGAAAGAGTAAATTTTTATGATATCAATGCAATGAAAACGATCTAGGGCTATAGGCTATCTAACATTCCTATTGTATTCTTCAATTGAATTGACTAATTAATTTATCTAGTTTATTGGTTGACCTGGTTAATATTGCTCATAAGAATCTATAGAATTCTTACTCGCCTATTCAAGCTAACCTAACACCTACATGTCTATGGAATTAGAACTAACAAGAACGTATTTATAATTTCTGTATATCAACTAAGCAAGACAATTAGGTATATATCTATCCTAATTGCGAATCTGTTCCCCGATTACCAGGTTCAAGAACTTGCTCTACTCAATCCTATATGCAATCTCGAATTCCCACTTTCGAGTTCAATTCTAGATTCGTAGATAGTATTCAATTGGTGGTCAAACAATTAAATAATTAAGCACACTATTGAATAAATAAACCAATATGATAAATCAAGAAGGCAACATCAATATCCGAATAACACTAGTCATGAAAGAACCACAACCATAGAACGTGAAGTTTAGCTCCACATAGATATGGTAGCCAAACAACAAATCCTACAAAGAAACATGAAAATTACTAAGTTTGGTGGAAGAAAAGATGAAAGCCGGCCTCCACGGCGGCTCCTTGCTCTCCCTAGGTCGAGTTCCCTTCAAAAAGTGTGTTAGATGACCTAAAAGGGGCGTTTTTGGCATATATATTGCGTACAAAAATCGTGGGCCAAAGTTTTCTTTTTCCTAACCCGACTCATCTTTAGGGATTGATGCTGGGGTGGATGTTTTGCATCCATCTCATCCTCCACTTCTTCAGCTTCACATGCTAGGGTGGATTCACATCCACCCTTTGTTCCTCCATCTCTGTTGTGCCCAAGTGCGGATGCTAAGGCGGCTGCTATGGCCTGACTTTACTGCTAAGGGTGCACCGACTAGCCTTCTTTCCAAGGTTGGATGCGACGCATCCGCCCTCTTCTCCTCTAGTTGGAGCATCTTTTCTTCATATTTTGCACTCCAAATATCCTAAATCATCACACATAACTTAATTAACATAAAACTAATAATTAACACATATTGGGCATTTTAAACACTAAATAGTACCAAAAAGCGGTTAAAACATGTGTATAGTAATATCAAAACATATAGAAATATGTCCAACATCACCACCCCACACTTAAACTTTTGTTCGTCCTCGAACAAACCATCACTATAGTAGACGAAACAAAATAAAGCTCTTATCATTCAAAGCACACTACAACTATGACCATGGTTGATAGTAACAATTAAGCTCTAGTATATGCATTCACATACACTTCTCATTTTTTTTATGCCAAACTTCAAAAATATTCAAATAAAGACAACATACTCATAACAATCCTAGCCTCAAAAACCGACTCAATGTCAAAATGCACTTATGGCTTGAATACTCAACATCGTAGAGAAGTTTAATAATGTAACCATCCTTCGTGAAATCACATGCCCTCACAACAAAATCAAGGAGAGAGTTGAATCCACACATTCGAATCTAATGATCAAATATAATTTAAGGACTTCACATATCAAAGAAACTTCATTCACTCTCACAAAGAAGTCACATGTATGCAATTGATACCATAAGCTTGCCCATAATGTAATTCTCTACTAATGTAGGCTCACTCAGTCTAAAATCAATTAGGACTTATTCATGGTTGTAATGTGGGCCAAGGGTCGGGAATGATATATTTAGGAATAGTGGCTAACCATTCTAAGCACTTTAACACATCACATAATCAACTGTAAGCGCAAATTCTTCAATCCCAATTTTAATTTCACAACTAAAATTATCCCTAACAATGTTCTCTCTTTCTTTAGGTACTACTTTAATACATACCCACTAACAAAAACAAGATATCAATTTATTCATCAAAATCTTTTTTATTTTGTAATTTCTCTTTTGCAGTTTTTGCTAGTGGTGTATTCTTTTACAAAACAAGTGCATCTTTCTTTCTTTCATTGGTTCCACTCAAAATCCACCCCACGCTTAGTCCCTTCTTACTCCTTCAAGCATTCATTTCACAATTAAAGTGATTTAAGAGGTAAAATGATCAAAGGTTTCAATTAAGAATAAAAGGGTATAGGCTCTTAATGTGGGTGCCAAATAAAAGTATATAGGCTCTGTTAACTAGGGATATATTTTATTTGTGATAAGCATTTAAGCTCAAAAATATCAAAGAAAGCCTAAAATTATTTTTCAAACCAGAGTATCACCTAAAATTTCGCTTCAACTCACAAACCGGGCAAGTTCTAGACTCAATCACAAAAATATGAACTACACAAAAACCTCACCACACATGGCACATGACTCATTAAGGACGGTCCCATTCTGACTCTCAACAAATGCAAGTATTCACAGAGCCACGAGATATTACGCATTAAGCGCAAAGTAAACATAAGTCAAGTAAATGAGATATAGGCGTCAATAACATGCTATCCAGTCTACAGGCATCATAGACAATCTCAAGACATAGGAAAGATACTACACATGCCAAAGCCTAAATATGCTACTATCAAATAAGTCAAAGGCGCCTAGGTTCATCATTATTCCTCCATTATTCCCTAAATTCCTAATCTACTCTAAAAGAAAAAATTTACCCGGTTAAAACTACATCCCAGGGAAAAGAACCGAGGCACAAAGAAAAATCACAGGGGATTATTACTATCTAAAGAAAGCTAAAAGACATGTGTTTGTGTTTTTTTATTTTTTTGTATTTTTGGTTAGACTTTAATCCCTCAGGAAAGCTGTCTAGGAGATCTATCATCGGGAAAAGTAAAAAAAAAAAATCATTTTTGATTTGCTGATTTATTTTTGAATTAAACTACTAAACCGCACCATTAATTCTACTAACTATGCAATTAAAAATAAGAAGCTAGCTAACAGTAAAAAGATTAAAAAAAAACCTAACAATATACTAATATAATATTATATAAACCATAGAGAATCTTCTACCCCACACTTAAAAGTGTGCAGTGTCCCCAATGCACAAATAAAGCAAAAATAACAAGGGTGAACAAGAAACTCCCTGAAAGACCAAAGGACGAAGCAATAGCAACTCACAGGGTACTCAGACTTCTCTCAAGGATACTACTTTGTGCAGATATCTCACACTAGTTCCAATCATCTAGCTTGCTTTTCCGCATCTTATGGCCTTTTTTTCCTATGCTCATAATCCTACAAAACAAAAATAAATACTACAAAAATAAATACTACAAAAATAATATAATAAAAACAAAATAAACAAAAATAAAAGAAAATAGTAAAGCTGGGTTGCCTCCCAACAAGCGCCTATTTTAACGTCGCGGTACGACGTGAACCCCTTTTTGCCTCCACCTTGAACTTGTGAATTGTACCCTAACATGGCATCTAGTCTGTGCCTATGCTCCTTTGGTGATTATACAAAAATAACCATGCCAAGTAATAAATTTTTCACTCTATACATTTGGGCCTTTATATTAGGAATGTAATTTTTTCTATCTGGCACGACAAATTCAAGAATATAAGCAGCTTGTTCCTCTTCCATTGACTCCTTCAAAGTTCAGATGACTCGATTTTCATGTCATCATCCAAGCACAACGTCGAAAAATGTTTAGAATGAGGACGAACACGCCCCAACTCTAAAATTGTATCACTATTTATATCCTCATATGTGCACACACTGGAGTCTTAAGATATAATATTATCTATTTCATCACATGACTCTAGAACACTCTTCTCAACCTTGGCATCCTCAACAAAAATATGCTCGAATGATTGACTCTCCACATTAGCTCCTTAATTTGGCGTATAAGCTCCTTTTCAGTTTCACACAACTCAGAACTATTTTGTTGGATGTTAGACACATCAACCTTTGCAATCAGTTTAGCTCCCAAGTCGTGAATATCACTGCCAAAATTTTCAATCTCTTGTCCCAATTCAGCTGTTCCTTCTATAAAGTGTCTCATCCCATCAGTAATTTCCTCATGTTGAGCCTCATATATTTCTGACTTTTCAGCTTGTTCCATTAGCCATGTTTGGCTCAAAATCTCCATTTTTTCAAAATTTTCCTTTTGTTGGAACTTGCTCTCTTCATTAAATTCTTCCATATTGGCCTTCATTCTTGTGATTGCTGCCCTCATTTTTTCATATCTTTTTTGAGTTCATCATGTTGCTCTTCTACTTGCCTCAAAATATCCCTAATATATGCATCAGGTTCCATATCTTGTACTTCATTGCCCCTATCAAACTCGCAAACATCATTAGAAATATCATAATAAGGGCTCAGAGAAAGATGAAAAGAATTAGGACAACCATCATAGTGACAGTCTTGACCACCACACATATTACAACCACTCCACCCAAAGGATTGAGATTGTGCGCACAACTCACTCCTGGGAATATTCTGACAATTTTTCACCAGTGCGGTCCTCCACAATATGAACAAGGATCATCAAAATAAGAATAACCATCACTCGAATAATTTTCATTCCAAGATGCCATGGCAAGTATTCCCGCCTGTCACACGGGCGACCCGGGTTCGATCCCCGTCAACGGAGCCAATATCTTATTGTGGCCAAACGTACACGCAAGTATACGCCGTCGTCAAGTAATAAAGTTACTCAAAGTCGGATGTCGAACCCACGAGGACTTGTGATTAACTATTAACTAACTTTGACTATCTTAATTATCTAAACAAGAATTAAACATAGAAATATTTGATTCTAAACTAATTAAATAAAGAAATATAAATAATGAACTTGTATGATATCAATGTAATGAAAATGATCTAGGGCTATAGGCTATCTAACATTCCTATTGTATTTTTCAATTGAATTGACTAACTAATTTATCTAGTTTATTGGCTGACAGGGTTAATATTGCTCATAAGAATCTATCGAGTTCTTACTTGCCTATTCAAGCTAACCTAACACCTACATGTCTATGGAAATATAACTAACAAGAATGCATATAATTCCTGTACATCAATCAAGCAAGACAATTAGGTATATGTCTATCCTAACTGCGAATCCGTTCCCCGATGCCCAGGTTCAAGAACTTGCTCTACTCAATCCTATATGCAATCTAGAATTTCCACTTTCGAGTTCAATTCTAGATTCGTAGATAGTATTCAATTGGTGATCAAACAATTAAATAATTAAGCGCAAGATTTAATAAATAAATTAATATGATAAATCAAGAAGGAAAAATCAATATCCGAATAATAATAGTCATGAAAGAACCACAACCCTAGAACGTGAAGTTTAGCTCCATATAGATATGGTAGCCAAACAATAAATCATACAAAGAAATATAAAAATTACTATGTTTTGTGGAAGAAAGATGAATCCCGGCCTCCACGGTGGCTCCTTGCTCTCCCTAGGTCGAATTCCCTTCAAAAAGTATGTTAAATGGCCTAAAAGGGGCATTTTTGGCCTATATATTGCGTAATAAAGTTGTAGGCCAAAGTTTTCCTTTTCCTAATCCGACTTAGTTTTAGGGATTGATGCTGGGGTGGATGCTACGCATCCATCTCATTCTCCACTTCTTCAGCTTCGCATGCTAGGGTGGATGCTTCACATCCACCCTTTGTTCCTCCATCTCTGCTGTGCCCAAGTGCGAATACTAAGGCGGATACTATGGTTCGACTTCACTGCTAAGGGTGCACCAACTAGTCTTCTTTCCAAGGTTGGATGCGACGCATCCACCCTATTATCCTCTTGTTGGAACATCTTTTCTTCGTATTGTTGCACTCCAAACATCCCAAATCAGCACACATAACTTAATTAGACATAAAACTAATAATTAACACATGTTGGGCATTTTAAATAATAAATAGCACCAAAAAGCGGTTAAAACATGGGTAAATGTAACATCAAAACATATAGAAATATGCTCAATATCAATGGCAAAACATGTACGCATGAATGATCTATTGAAAGAAGTATTGTTTCCTTACCAGATGTTACATGCCTTAGTGAAATTTCTACTTTACAATTTCATAGTTATGACCTATTGCAGACACCGACTCAAGTGCCGATCACAACTGAAGCTCGAGCAATCAACAAAATAGACATGCTCAAATTATTAAACTTCGAGATCGTAAGACTTTGAAAAGGCAATCTTCGATTTTTCAGGCCAAGGCCGCCCTACTCGTGGAGTGACACTTCGAACAAGTTCGAAGTATAATTGGGAAAATAAACCCAAGGGAAAATCCTAAGGCTACGGCCAAACTAACACGGTTTGGAGACATCCGAATTCCGTAATAAAAACATGCCTTCGAATACTTTTATAAACCGGTTAGAAAGGCTACCCTCAGCAAAACAACCAAAGGGTTTCGACAACGTCAACCCTCGAAGAGCCCTAAGGGGCATCGAACTGTTCAAATCTTCGAACAATTGTGCTAAGGCACAAAAAATCATAGGGTTTAGATAATACTAAAACCCCGAAAAAACCCAACGGTTGCAGACTTACTTCGTGCTAAGACATGATAAATATTTAAACAATTAAACTTTTTATGCCGAAAAGGAAAAAAATCCACTCTTTTGAGGCCATATCGGCCCAATTCAAAAGCCTAAGGGCCATTATATTTTTTGAGTTCGATAATCCACCCTCACTCAACTAAAACCTAAGAGTTTTTCAACTTCGAGTTCGAGCAAGTACTGACACGATT
This sequence comes from Nicotiana sylvestris, assembly GCF_000393655.2. Taxonomy (NCBI): domain Eukaryota; kingdom Viridiplantae; phylum Streptophyta; class Magnoliopsida; order Solanales; family Solanaceae; genus Nicotiana; species Nicotiana sylvestris. The sequence continues at coordinate 23,205,167 of NC_091059.1, forward strand.
ATAGAGACTATATTAGTCTGACTTCGATCAAGTTGCCTAAGTTTTGGATTCACAAATAAAATTTTCGCAAGGCACGAACTGAGTCAAAATTCTCACAAGGTATAAAGTGTATCAAAATTTTCATAAGGCGAATAGCAAATCGGAATTTTCGCAAGGCAAAAGTCAAGATAAGAAAGGAAATGTTATATATATATATATGAAAATATTTACATGGATCGGTCAGGATCCTACACAAAAAATTCAAAAAAGGAAAAATCATAAGTGTGAGCACGTGATTTTTGCCCTACATGAAAATAACTCCTAAAAAATAGACCAAAAATAATTTCTATTAATTTTAGGAATTTTTCTTTATTTATTTGCATTTCATGCATTTTTAACATTTTTTTAATCATAAAAAAAATTGTCATTTTTACATATTTATTTTTAGTCTTTAAAATTAGCATTTTTCTTTAGTTTTAAGTTAATTAGTTATTTTAATGTTAAAAAAATAATAAATAAAGAATTTTAATTTTTACAAAAATAGATAATTTAGGATTTTTAATTAGAAAAAAGGAAAAGGAAAAGAAAATGAAAAGCCTAATCTTTGGGCCATTTTAATTTGATTTTACCCAAGCCCAAATCAATTTCACCCACTACTTGGCTGAACCCAACCAAATCAAGCCCAATACCCTCTTGGCCCACACTATATTTTTATAAAAAAGCAAGACCTAGAGAAACAGAGAGATTTTTTTAGACCGCTACCATAAAAAAACGGTGCATTTACAGGGTTCCCTTCTTCTTCTTATCGATTTTTCTAAAAAAAAACAAAGAAAAGATAGCTAAGTCCCTAAACTCCATAGCCATTTTCCTTTCCCCCACAAAATATCCCCATGTCGCACACCATCAGAAAGGAGAACGACTGCTTCTCCTCCAAAATAGCAGCAGCCGTCCAAATTTCTACTGCTTCGGCCATGGCAGAAATTATTCCAGTTTGATTTCGAATTTAGAAGTTAAAGCTACAATTTGCTGTTTCTACTTCCACTGAGCTCTCGCTTTCCCTTCACTTTTATTTGATTATTCAAGTTTATCTCTATTGTTGTTTAGAGGTATGTATCTCGATCTGGAAATATAATGGTTGTTTGGATATCCATGTGCTATAAATCTGCTTAAATTGCAATGATATGGTATGATGTTTGGTTAAAATCTGATTCTCTATTTTTTTTTTCGGAATTAATCTGACTGCAGATTTTTTTTGTGCTTTTCTTTTTCTTTCTGTGCTCCACAACTATGTTCAGTTTACTAGTTTTGTGATGTCCTTATAAATTTTTGTATTCATCAAATACTGATAAGAATTTTAATGGCTTGAACTTTTCGTGTTTTTAATGCGAGAACGAAAAGTCGTGAAAAGAGATACGTGTTCCTCTTTCTGTTTTTAGGGGGAGTTATAACCCTTGGTTTTACTTATGGTAGGTTTTGAGATATTTTATAGTAAATATTTTGTTTTTGAAAAATAATTGGTCTTTAATCTTTGCTGGTTACAAAGTAACTACATTTGAAATTGTAGTTATCTCTTTTAAGTTTAAATAATTGTTGTTGCTGGTTTGAGCTCACATGAGCTATGCCATATTTGAAAGTCGTGAACCAAACGACCAGATGCACAAGGGGTTTGTGAATTGCATTGAATGCATTTTCACCCTTAATCATATAAATAAGTCGAATGATGACTTCGACATTTCTTTTGTCACATAGCGTGACCTTCAACGAATCTCGTAAGAAGTTAGAAAAACAAATTGACTTATGAAAATTAGTATAATACTGTAGGCGTAATTAAATTATTATAACTACGGGCACGGTTCCCGTGACGTGGTTGTGATAACTAGTTTTTAAATTAGATTAAAAATAGGAGCACCTTTAGTTTGCCTTTAAAATATATAACCCTTTTCTTAAAATAATTGAGGTGCACCATGCCATACAAAAATGACAATTGCATGGCCCTCGTTTAATTAATTTTGATTTAATCCTTAGAACTTGAAGCGTGCCATTTAGCAAATTTTCCATGGCCCTCGCAAAGTTAAAAAGGGCGTAGTTGCTCTAGGCGCGTAATTTTAAATCAATTTCCTTAAACTCGGGTGTGCAGTTCATGTAACCCAAATCCAAATCTTAACGACGTTAAATAAAATATATAGCGGATCGCGGGTGTATTTCATGTGGCGTGATCCAAAGTCATTTTTTGTATAACGTTGAAATCTTCCTAAATATGATTAAAAGCGGTTTGAAAGCTAAAATGCACATAGATCTAAAAGTATTTTTTTAAAATCAAATAATTGAGCCAAAAATAACGGTTGAGCGACCGTGCTAGAACCACGGAACTCGGGAATGCCTAACACCTTCTCTCGGGTTAACAGAATTCCTTACCCGGATTTCTGGTTCGCGGACTGTAATACAGAGTCAATCTTTTCCTTGATTCGGGATTTCAACCGGTAACTTGGGACACTATAAATTATTCTAAGTGGCGACTCTGAGTTTAATAAATAAATAATCCCGTTTCGATTGTCACTTTAAGTTGGAAAAAACTCCCTATATGACCCTTCAGGGGGTGTAGGTAAAAAAGAAGGTGTGACAGCTCTAGCGACTCTGCTGGGGACGAAACCCAGAACTTCGGTTCAGGGTTCAAGAATTCGAGCTCAGAATAATTGTTATAGTTGGCTTGTTTTATCTGATTTTTACATGTTGAGCCTAATGTGCTAATTGCCGCTTTTTACCGCTTTGATATTATTTGGATTGTATATAAATTGCTACGAAACCCTCCTCTCTCTGAGTCTTCTAAATCATCTGGGAAGTGTGCACTTCGTGTGACTTCTTTTCTGTTAGAGTCATATCCCAATTTTAGAACGAGGTTCGGACAAGTTGCAAAGCCGGTGAAGCTTCTGTATTCCCGGTACGCTGCCCCCCTCGGCTCGAGTTGTCCGCTCGAGTACACAGTCTAGAACAAATACCTAGGTTTTGAACCTAGAATAGCTTAGCCTCATGCCGGATCCCTAAATAAGAACGTTTGTTTGCAACATGTGCATTTGACTTTGGAGACTCAACACAGGAGTTGGGTCTGTCTAGGACAGGTGTACCCGAAATGAAAAGACCATCTTGATGCATCCTATGTGCTACATATTGCATTTCTTCAAGGTTAAAAGTGTCATTTGGCGGACCAATGATAGTTGAGGGCAAATGAAAAGAAAGAAAAGAAAAAGAAAAAAAAGAGGGTGAAGTGTGAAAATAAAGCAAGTAGGGCCCGATTATGTTTTATGTCACATTTTATTAAGGAAAAAGTATGAAAATCCAAATTGTTTTTTTGCACTTTTTCATCATTTTTAGAAAATCAAAAAAGAGGAAAGAGAAAATCCAAAGGAATTTACATGTTTCATGATTTTTCAAAAAAAAAAATGTTTTCCCTAAATTAGTTGTTTTCTTATTATTTCGCTCGTATCCAATCTGCCCGAACTACGCATACCTGATTCTCGTCTTTCGGGGCGTGATACGTAGGCAACCCACATAGGGTCCGGTCCTCCTAGTAAATCTTAGGTTCTTGGCTTTGCAGGGTCTTAACCAAATTTTGCACTTCTAGCCATCTTTTGGCCAAATAAGTCATTTTGCAAAAATAGCCTAAATCATGTCTTGCATGTTTTCAACAGGAAGGGTTATTGTCTCGCATAGCGCTCTAGGTCTTTAACCTATTTGGTTTTAATTTTCTCATACAGGCATGGATTTACTTATCGGAGTTTGAGCAGGAAAGAGCCGAGGACATCTATTCAGGATCGCACATTCAAGAGTGGATTAAAAGAAGATTTTCTTTTCTTTTATGTTTTGAGTCTGTTATTTTATTTTATGTCGTCTTTTATCTTTTAGTTTTGTATAGTAATGTCGAGTTTTAGTATTATTATTGTACTTTCTATTTTGCATTTGAAAGGGTGTGTAATGAATCAAAAATCCAAGAATTTTTTTTTTTGCGTTTCATATTTCCGTTAGGAATCTTCTTTAGAATACTAATTGTAGGAATGAAAAAAAGTATTTTGGAGGTGGTTTTTCCTTTAGGCAATTAATATCTAGGACTTAAATAAAAATTATTTTTATATTTCCTTTACTATATTAGGACCAAAATTCAAAAAAAAAAAATCCTTTTAGTACCTTTAAAAAGTTTTCCTTAAGGCATTAATCTCAAAAATCCAAAAAGATTTTCTTTTGAGGTTCTTAATGAAAAATGAAAAAAATATTCTTTTATTTTTCCTAAGAACTTTAGGATATTGTACATAGAAGAAAAAGAACATACTTTATCTTTTGTTTAAAGTTTCTTCCTTTAAGCAATCAAATTGAAATCCAAAAACATGTTGTTTTGTCCTTTTTGCTTGTTTCTAAATCCTGTATCAGGATATCAAATGGAAATTCAAAATATTTTCTGTGGTTTATTCTTTCGATCTTCTTCCTAAAAAAAAGAATCAAAAAGTATTTTTTTCTCTTCTAGGGTTTTTCCTTAATAATTTTCCATAGAATGTTTGTTTCAAGAAAGAAAAAAAAGCAAAAAATATATGCTCGTTAAGCTTGAGTTTGCAATAGGTTATAGAACATTAAGTCTAGAAAATTAAAAAAAAAAGGATTTGATTCTTTTATTCCTCTTTTCTTATAAGAATAGTCCTTAAGGTAGAAAAAAGAGAAAAGAAAAAAGAACGTTAGTTTGTTTACTTTATTCCCGTTCTTCCCGAACTACGCAAAGATCTGATTCATGCGGCATCATGATACGTAGGCAACCTACATAGGGTTCGATCGAATCATTTTTTTATTAAAAGAAAAAAGGAAAAAAGAAAAGAAAAAAAAGAGGTGGAATTGTGGGATGTAATATATGAGAGAAAGAAAGGGTGATGATTAAAAAAAAGAGAAATGAAGGAAAATGGGCAAGCCAGCAAGTGCTAGAAAAGCAAAGAAAAGAGAGGTTGAAATGAACAAATTGGGATGATGCCAACTGACCTTTGTACCCTCGAAGTCATTTTAGAACCGATAATTGTGGCTAGGTGCATTGCACATAAAGTGAGATTATCTTATGTTAAATGCTCTAACGCTAACGTAATGGCTTCATTTTGTTATATTCATAGCATAAGGGTGGTTGGTTTATGGTTTTAAAGTGGTAACTCTTCTCTACAACATAAAGTCAAAGGCAATGGCAAACAACAACAGAACTCAGTCGGTTGATACTGGCGCTCGAAAGCAGTTGGTTGAACAGGACAATGGATTGGTTGAAGAGGTAAAGATGTTAAAACAACACATGACTGACATGCATCAGGCTTGGATGACTGGGAAGGCGCCACCCCCGCCGCCACCTAGCTTCCTAGATGATGCCTTTACCCAAACTCCGGACACAATGCCAAATGATCCTCCATACTCTCCAGATCCACCTGCTTATCTCCAAGCTCATGATGCCCAATATTACCTCTCATAGGTTGCCCACAAGGTTCCCTACTCATACAAACAGGACCCAAAGGATGAGCCACATATTGAAAATGAAAGGTTCAAAGGAAGAAAAGGGAAAGATGGGACACCCAAGAGGCTAAAAGGCATAGAACAGTCCTTAAAGAACAAGCAAGGAACGGGAGACCAGGGAAGTATGGCTTACAAGGAAATGTCTGTGTCCCCTAACGTTCGCCTGCCCGCGGTGTTTAAAGTGCCAAAATTTAACTTGTATGATGGGTGTGGGGATCCGGTAACCCACCTGAAGGTTTATTGCAATGAAATGAGAGGTGTTGGAGAGAAAGATCACTTGATGATGGCGTATTTCAGTGAGAGCCTGACTGGGGCAGCTTTGGACTGGCATGCTCGTCAAGATGTTGGTAAGTGACCTACATTGGGTGACATGGCTCAAGATTTTGTTCAATACTTTCAATACAAATCAAGCGTTACCCCAAACCGCTCCTCCATATCTAGGATGAGAAAGAAGCCGTAGGAAAGCTTTAGAGAGTTTGGGCTCAGATGGAGGGAGCAGGCTGCTCGAGTCAATACCCCGATTGGTGAAGAAGAAATGGTTGAGCTTTTCCTACAAGCCCAAGGGCCCACCTACTTCAGTCATTTGATCCCGGCCCTGGGGAAGCCTTTCAATGATTTGTTAAGAATGGGGAGCTAATAGAAGAGGGAGTCAGGTCAGGCAAAATCATGAGATGTTCGAAAAAATATTCAGAACATCCCAGTAAGCTTGGGTGGAAGAAAGAGAAACAGAGAAGATGATCTAATGGGCTTTCCCGATCAATACTTCCGGCCTCGACATCGTCCCCGTGGATATCCTTATGCACCAGATTATCCTCCCCAATGCCACTTCTCTCCGTAGAACTCCCAAAGTCGTACATCACTCTCCCAGTACCTAGCTCCACAAAATGCCTATCTACCCCCACGAGCCTACCGAAAACCCCCTGGATCAGGTTTTTGGCCCAATCAAGCCTTTAAGAACGAGAGGTTACGGAAGAAGAAGACCTTCACTCCATTGGGAGAGTCATATGCCAGTCTGTTCCAGAGGCTAAGGATATTGGACATGTTGAAGCCGACCCAGATAAAAATGCCAGACACTCTTCCAAAGAAGTTTGATTTTTCTAAAAGGTGCGCATATTGCTTGGATGCCCCGGGGCATGACATAGAGAAGTGTTGGAATTTGAAGAACGCAATTCAAAAGCTTATTGATGCAGGCGACATTGTCGTGCAAAATCCAGATGCAGCAGACACTAGCCAAAGTCTGTCACCTGTGCATAATGAGACGCATATGGTGGGTATGATTTATTTTGAAAAGGAATGTGAGAATTCTTCTGGGATCCTTGGAGGTCCACGTGCTACGAAGCTTTCAGTGCTATCAGAGGTTGATCCTAAGAACGAGCAGTCAAAGGGAACCCAAAGACAATCGGTTCAGAACAATGTGATGGAGGCTTGTGAAGGTCCTAGCATTGTTGATGTAGAAGTCAGTGGATAATATGTTGAGTTTGATGATTGGAAAGACGCACTTTTCTTGGTTTGCCAGGGAGGAGTTTTGGTGATTTATTTTGTTGTCATTTTTGCTATCCAGGTTATTTCAGGGTAGTAATCCGGATATTGTCTTGTGACTCAAACCGTTCTATCCTTTTATTTTGCTTAGTTTGTTTAGTCATAATAGCCCGTTTAGTGTTGTCTAGGTTTGTTCTAGGTTTGTAACCCCAGTTTGGTTTGTTTGTTTTGTTGTCCAAACCCTTTCACCATCTGTCTAATGCAATTTTCTATTTTCTGTGATTTCTAGTCATTTTCGTTGAGTTCTCTTTTCTTTTTATAGTTCTTTTCTGTTGACTCTAGTGACATGACATGCACGCGTAACTCTCAGCCTGGTTTTAAAAGTCAGTTTAATCACGAAGCAATGAAACAACGTTGAAGATGTAAGGACATTTGAGGGAAATAAGTAAAGGCATTTTGAGATCACTTCAAGCCCGAATTGTGTGAAACTGGGGCAGGTAGAACATAAAAATACACTATTGAAATGCATCATACTGCATCAGGTGAAGATAATGGCAAGTTTGCCCCAAATTTGTAGGGGCCCGTTCGTGGTAGTGAGAGTGAGGGTGTTGTCCAATGGGGCTTGGTAACTAACAGATGTAGAAGGCGAATGCGTGGATATGATTATCAAGTCTAGTGCAATCAAAAGATGTTACAAAGGGACTCACAGTTCGGTCCCATCGAAATAAAATCAAAAAGCCCCCAAGCAAGAAACTGGGGCAGAAGTTGTGGTTGTTGCAGGAAATCTGATTCCAAAAGTTGTAATTTTGAACCCAGTTGAATTGTTTTGAGCCTTTTATACCCTTTCTTTCTAACCCTGACCAAAAACCCACATTACGGTCCAAAGAAAGACCTTCCAATCAGTCTTCGAGAGATGCCAAGTCAAGCGAGTAGAGGTGAATCATATCAGGGGCAGCACTCCGGTCCAAGCAAGGAAAAATGAAAAATGAGAGTCTTATTGGTAAAAATCCTCACGGGCATCGTAAGGCGATGAAAGCTGAGAGAAATAAAAAATGAGAGTCTTATTGGTGAAAACCTTCATGGGCACCTTGAGGCGACGGTAAGTTGAGAGAAAGAACAAATGAGAGAGGGTTGATGGTGAAAACTCTCCGGGCACTACAAGTCGAATAAAGATTGTGAATCAGATTGGATAATCGGAGCATTTAAGCTCAGTTTCACGGTTTAAAGGTACAGCAAGTGTTGAACATTAGGCTTACTTGACAGAATAGGCTACAGGTGCTTGTCATGGTCATTAGAGTTTGTATCCACAACTGATAGGTTTCTACTTTGTAGTTTTCTCGTTAGGAATCATTTTTTTCCATTGTCCTTTACTCTGTTCTTTTGGTCTTGTTCACTTCCTCTTCCTGAGTCTGTGCGGTTAGAACAAGTGAGAAATGACTTCAAAATTTGCCACCAGCTGGCCAATTGCACAAAACGGGGTCGGGCTAACACATCAAAATGTCATAAGTCAGAAAAGAACAACAAGCGCATTGAGCTGGTAATAATCAACATGCTTTGGGATCCTTGTGAAATACAAAGGTTTGGTACATATCCATTCATGAACAATGCAACAAGATGGAGGGTGTTAGGTGAATGAATCAAAGGTATTTTCGGCGAAACACAAAGATTTGATATATATCAATTCATGAACAATGCAACAGATGGAGGGTGCAGGGTGAACGGATCAAAGGTATTTTATGTAGTAAGATTAACAAAGAAAATGGTTAACCAGTGACAAGCAAGATCTTCCAAGTAGAAATCAAAGTTATCATGGCATGTGAAGGAGTAATAGACCTCAAGGCCAATGCCGGCGGGTTAAGTCAGGAAAGAACAACATGCACATTGAGTGGACGGTAATTGACGTGCTTTGGGATTCATGTGAGACACAAAGGTTGGTAAATGTCAGTTCACGAGTAATGCAACAGATAGAGGGTATTGGGTCTGAACGGAGAAGAGGAATTTTCTGTGATAAGGGTGACAGAGAAAGTGGTCAGTCAATAAACAGACAAGGTCTTTCAAGTTGAAACCAAAGTTATCATGGGAAGTGAAGGATCAACCGCCCTGAAAGTCAATTCCACAAACCAATCACCATATTTATAAACTCACAAGTTTTCTTTGTTTGAAACAGGGACGAAAATTGTGTCCAAATCAAAGCTTGAAAGTTTGAATTTTTTTTTTCAAATGTCATGCCCAAATTTTGTCAGCACAAAGGCGGTTTGAGAAGGGAAAAGGAAAATTTGTTCGATCTGTAGGAACCCTCCATGAGGAAAAGCATGGTTCAGAGGCAAGGAATTTTGTTCATTCTGCAGAGATCCTCCAGAAAGAAAGCATGGCTCAGGTAAGTTCATTCTCGGAGTTTTCAGGACCCTCCTGGATAATGGGATTTAGTTTTTAAATTCTCAGGACCCTCCTGGATAATGGGATTTAATTTAAAATTTTCAGCACCCTCCTGGATAATGCGATTTAATTTAAAAAGTTCTCAGGACCCTCCTGGATAATGGGATTTAGTCTTTAAATTCTCAGGACCCTCCTGGATAATGGGATTTAGTTTTTTTAAGTTTTCAGAACCCTCGTGGATAATGAGATTTAGTTTTTAAATTCTCAGGACCCTCCTAGATAATGAGATTTAATTTAAAATTCTCAGGACCCTCCTGGAAAATGGGATTTAGTTTTTAAGTTTTCAGGACCCTCCTGGATAATGGGATTTAGTTTTTAAATTCTCAGGACCCTCCTGGATAACGAGATTTAATTTAAAATTCTCAGGACCCTCTTGGATAATGAGATTTAGTTTTTAAGTTTTCAGGACCCTCCTTGATAATGGGATTTAATTTTAAATTTTCAGGACCCTCCTGGATAATGGTATTTAATTTTAAAATTCTCAGGACCCTCCTGGATAATAGGATTTAGTTTTTAAGTTTTCAGGACCCTCCTGGATAATGGAATTTAGTTTTTAAATTCTCAGGACCCTCTTGGATAATGGGATTTAATTTAAAATTTTCAGGACCCTCCTGGATAATGGGATTTAATTTTAAAATTTCTCAGGACCCTCCTGGATAATGAGATTTAGTTTTTAAATTTTTTGGGCCCTCCTGGATAATGGGATTTAATCTTAAAAATTCTCAGGACCCTCCTGGACAATGAGACTTAGTTAAAATTCAAAACGTTCATGAGTAACAAGATCTAGCTAGGCTCTACCTTGAGGAAATATAAGTTTGGCTTTGAAGTTTTCATGCTTAGGATAAGATTTAATTTAAATTTTCAGGACCCTCCTGAATAATGGGACTTAGTTTAATACCTCCCTTAGATGCTAAGATTTAGCATAAGTTTCACCGTTAGGAAGTTGAATTTAGCATTGAAATTTTCACCCTTAGGATGAGATTTGATTTTAAATTTCAGGACCCTCCTAGATAATGAGGTTTAGTTTTAAGGTCTTCATAGATAACAAGATCTAGCGGAAGTCTTACCTTTAGGAAATATAACTTAGCTTCAAAACTGTCATATAACTAGGAGTTTTCAGGATCCTTCTGGATAATGGGATCTAGCTTTTAAAATTCATAGAGATATTTGGTAACATGATTCAATGCGCCCAACATCAAACTAGGGCAGAAAATATTCTTCGTTTTTGTCTATTTTTGTCGAAATCAGGCGCCCACCTGGAGAACAAGGGAATACATTTCAAGTTCAGCAATCAGGCGCCCACCTGGAGAACAAGGGAATATATTTCAAGTTCAGCAATCAGGCACCCGCCTGGAGAACAAGGGAACACATTTTCAAGTTCAGCAATCAGGCACCCACCTGGAGAACAAGGGAGTATAGTTCAAGTTTCAGTTTTCAAAGTTCTTACTGATGTTTGGTAACATGCCAATTCGGGGCAGACGTTTTCTTTGTTTTGTTTATTTTGTGAAAATCAGGCACCCACCTGGAGAAAAAGGGAATACATTTTTCAAGTTCAGCAATCAGGCGCCCACTTGGAGAACAAGGGAATGCATTTCAAGTTCAGCAATCGGGCGCCCACCTGGAGAACAAGGGAATACATTTCAAGTTCAGCAATCAGGCACCCGCCTGGAGAATAAGGGAATACATTCAAGTTCAGCAATCAGGCGCCCACCTGGAGAACAAGGGAATACATTTCAAGTTCAGCAATTAGGCACCCGCCTGTAGAATAAGGGAATACATTCAAGTTTCAGCAATCAGGCGTACACCTGGAGAAAGGGAAACATCTCAGATTACAATTCAAGGTGGCAACAAGGGGATTCCACCAGGAGAATACTAGTCAACAAGGCAACAAGAACCACACGAGCAAGTTTAAAGATATAGATAGGATTTTGTAATGCATAGATCAAAGTCTAGTCTAGCTTCATTTCATTTTATCATGGTGCAATGAGGGGGTTCAGTAAGCAGTAGTAGCAGCAGCAGCTACAATGAAATCACAGCTTCATGGTAGTCCCAGCTACCAAAACTTCCCGAATTACACTGACCTAATTCCTTTATAGCTAAGGATTAGTATTCAAACGGGCAAAAATCGCTCGTATCCACTAACTTTATCTTTGCACGTGATTTTTGCCCTACATGAAAATAACTCCTAAAAAATAGATCAAAAATAATTTCTATTAATTTTAGAAATTTTTCTTTATTTATTTGCAGTTCATGCATTTTTAACATTTTTTTAATCATAAATTTTTACATATTTATTTTTAGTCATTAAAATTAGCATTTTTCTTTAGTTTTAAGTTAATTAGTTATTTTAATGTTAAAAAATTAATAAATAATGAATTTTAATTTTTACAAAAATAGATAATTTAGGATTTTTAATTAGAAAAAAGGAAAAGGAAAAGAAAATGAAAAGCTTGATCTTTGGGCCATTTTAATTTGATTTTACCCAAGCCCAAATCAATTTCACCAATTACTTGGCTGAACCCAACCAAATCAAGCCCAATACCCTCTTGGCCCACACTATATTTTTATAAAAAAGCAAGACCTAGAGAAACAGAGAGATTTTTTTTAGACCGCTACCATTAAAAAATGGCGCATTTACAGGGTTCCCTTCTTCTTCTTATCGATTTTTCTAAAAAAAACAAAGAAAAGGTAGCTAAGTCCCTAAACTCCATAGCCATTTCCCTTTCCCCCACAAAATATCCCCATGTCGCACACCATCAGAAAGGAGAACGACTGCTTCTCCTCCAAAATAGCAGCAGCCGTCCAAATTTCTACTGCTTCGGCCATGGCAGAAATTGTTCCAGTTTAATTTCGGATTTAGAAGTCGAAGCTACGATTTGCTGTTTCTACTTCCACTAAGCTCTCGCTTTCCCTTCACTTTTATTTGATTATTCAAGTTTATCTCTATTGCTGTTTAGAGGTATGTATCTCGATCTGGAAATATAATGGTTGTTTGGATATCCATGTGCTATAAATCTGCTTAAATTGCAATGATATGGTATGATGTTTGGTTAAAATCCGATTCTCTATTTTTTTTTCGGAAGTAATCTGACTGCAGGTTTTTTTGTGCTTTTCTTTTTCTTTCTGTGCTCCACAACTATGTTCAGTTTACTAGTTTTGTGATGTCCATATAAATTTTTGTATTCATCAAATACTGATAAGAATTTTAATGGCTTGAGCTTTTCGTATTTTTAATGCGAGAACGAAAAGTCGTGAAAAGAGATATGTGTTCCTCTTTCTGTTTTTTAGGGGGAGTTATAACCATTGGTTTTACTTATGGTAGGTTTTGAGATATTTTATAGTAAATATTTTGTTTTTGAAAAATAATTGGTCTTTAATCTTTGCTGGTTACAAAGTAACTACATTTGAAATTGTAGTTATCTCTTTTAAGTTTAAATAATTGTTGCTGCTGGTTTGAGCTCACATGAGCTATGCCATATTTGAAAGTCGTGAACCAAACGACCAGATTCATCCTTAATCATATAAATAAGTCGAATGATGACTTCGACATTTCTTTTGTCACATAGCGTGACCTTCAACGAATCTCGTAAGAAGTTAGAAAAACATATTGACTTATGAATATTAGTATAATACTGTAGGCGTAATTAAATTATTACAACTACGGGCACGGTTCCCGTGACGTGGTTGTGATAACTAGTTTTTAAATTAGATTAAAAATAGGAGCACCTTTAGTTTGTCTTTAAAATATATAACCCTTTTCTTAAAATAATTGAGGTGCGCCATGCCAAACAAAAATGATAATTGCATGACCCTCATTTAATTAATTTTGATTTAATCCTTAGAACTCGAAGCGTGCCATTTAGCAAATTTTCCATGGCCCTCGCAAAGTTAAAAATGACGTACTTGCTTTAGGCGCGTAATTGTAAATCAATTTCCTTAAACTCGGGTGTGCAGTTCATGTGACCCAAATCCAAATCTTAACGACGTTAAATAAAATATATCACGGATCGCGGGTGCATTTCATGTGGCGTGATCCAAAGTCATTTTTTGTATAACGTTGAAATCTTCCTAAATATGATTAAAAGCGGTTTGAAAGCTAAAATGCATATAGATCTAAAAGTGTTTTTTTAAAATCAAATAATTGAGCCAAAAATAACGGTTGAGCGACCGTGCTAGAACCACGGAACTCGGGAATACCTAACACCTTCTCCCGGGTTAACAGAATTCCTTACCCGGATTTCTGGTTCGCGGACTGTAATACAGAGTCAATCTTTTCCTCGATTCGGGATTTGAACTGGTGACTTGGGACACCATAAATTATTCTAAATGACGACTCTGAGTTTAATAAATAAATAATCCCGTTTCGATTGTCACTTTAAGTTGGAAAAAACTCCCTATATGCCCCTTCAGGGGGTGTAGGTAAAAAAGGAGGTGTGACAGCTCTGGCGACTCTGCTGGGGACGAAACCCAGAACTTCGGTTCAGGGTTCAAGAATTCGAGCTCAGAATAATTGTTATAGTTGGCTTGTTTTATCTAATTTTTACATGTTGAGCCTAATGTGCTAATTGTCGCTTTTTACCGCTTTGATATTATTTGGATTGTATGTAAATTACTACGAAACCCTCATCTCTCTGAGTCTTCTAAATCATCTGGGAAGTGTGCACTTCGTGTGACTTCTTTTTTGTTAGAGTCAAATCCCAATATTAGAACGAGGTTCGGACAAGTTGCAAAGCCGGTGAAGCTTTTGTATTCCTGGTACGCTGCCCCCCCTCGGCTCGAGTTGTCCGCTCGAGTACACAGTCTAGAACAAATACCCAGGTTTTGAACTTAGAATAACTTAGCCTCATACCAGATCCCTAAATAGGAACGTTTGTTTGCATCATATGCATTTGACTTTGGAGACTCAACACAGGGGTTGGGTCTGTCTAGGACAGGTGTACCCGAAATGAAAAGACCATCTTGATGCATCCTATGTGCTACATGTTGCATTTCTTCAAGGTTAAAAGGGTCATTTGGCGGACCAATGATAGTTGAGGGCAAATGAAAAGAAAGAAAAGAAAAAGGAAAAAAAGGGTGAAGTGTGAAAATAAATCAAGTAGGGCCCGATTATGTTTTATGTCACATTTTATTAAGGAAAAAGCATGAAAAATCCAATTTTTTTTGCACTTTTTCATCATTTTCCGAAAATCAAAAAAAGAGGAAAGAGAAAATCCAAACGAATTTACATGTTTCATGATTTTTCAAAATTTTTTTTCCCTAAATTAGTTGTTTTTTTATTATTCTCGCTCGTATCCATCTGCCCGAACTACGCATACCTGATTCTCGTCTTTCGGGGCGTGATACGTAGGCAACCCACATAGAGTCCGGTCCTCCTAGTAAATCTTAGGTTCTTGGCTTTGCGGGGTCTTAGCCAAATTTTGCACTTCTAGCCATCTTTTGGCCAAATAAGTCATTTTGCAAAAATAGCCTAAATCATGTCTTGCATGTTTTCAACAGGAAGGGTTATTGTCTCGCATAACGCTCTAGGTCTTTAACCTATTTGGTTTTAATTTTCTCATACATGCGTGGATTTACTTATCGGAGTTTGAGCAGGACAGAGCCCCAGGACATCTAGTCAGGATCGCTCATTCAAGAGTGGATTAAAAGAAGATTTTCTTTTCTTTTATGTTTTGAGTCTGTTATTTTATTTTATGTCATCTTTTATCTTTTAGTTTTGTATAGTAATGTCGAGTTTTAGTATTATTATTGTACTTTCTATTTTGCATTTGAAAGGGTGTGTAATGAATCAAAAATCCAAGAAAAAAAAATTTTGCGTTTCATATTTCCGTTAGGAATCTTCTTTAGAATAATAATTGTAGGAATGAAAAAAAAGTATTTTGGAGGTGGTTTTTCCTTTAGGCAATTAATATCTAGGACTTAAATAAAAATTGTTTTTATATTTCCTTTACTATATTAGTTTAATAAATAATCCCATTTCTGAGTTTAATAAATTAATAATCCCATTTCGATTGTCACTTTAAGTTGGAAAAAACTCCCTATATGCCCCTTCAGGGGGTGTAGGGTAAAAAAGGAGGTGTGACACTAAGTGTGAGCACGTAATTTTTGCCTTAACGAAAACTACTCCAAAAATAAATCAAAAAATAAAATAAATTTCTTTTACTGTGTAATTTTTGAATTTGCGTGGTGTTAAATATTTGTGTTATGTCCGTAAATGTTTATTTTGTCATAATAAAATGAAAAAATAAAATAAAATACATATTGCATGCATATAGGATTTAATTATGCATTTAAGAGATAATTTAAATAAAATCACAAAAAATATGCATTCGTTCTATTTTTAAATGTGTTACTGTGTGATTAATGTTTTGACTATGTGTTAAATAGTTGTTATAGAGTAATTAATATATTTTTTGTGAAGTTAAAATTGTTTTATAATTAAAATTGAAAATTTAAATTAGAAAAATGAATTAGTTGAAAAAGGAATAAAAAAATCGGACCTGGATTTAAATCCAGGCCCAATTACCCCAACAGCCCAATCCAACATCCCCTGTCCGGTCCAATTCAGACCAGACCAAACGACGTCGCTTCTGGATTTTTAATCTGGGCCGTTGATTCATTTCAATCAAACGGTCCAGTTCAGCCCCTGCACAAAAGAAACGACGACGTTTAGGGCAATCAAATCTGAACCGTTCATCCATCCTGATCCTACGGCCTCAAAAACTCACCCAGACCCGATCCATTTCACCCCCGGGTTGACCCCTTTCCCCAACTTAAACCAAACGATGTCGTTTGGTTAAGTGGATTGATCTCAGCCGTGCATCTTAATTGATCCAACGGATGAGATCAGTCCACCCCACCCCTATATAAGGCCCAAACCCCTACCCCGGCCCCTAACTGAACACCCCCTCCCCTCTACTGTTCATCATCCCTTCCGGAACCCACCCCTAACCCTAGCCGCCCTAGGATTCCACCGCCTGAAACCCGGCGGCATCAACGCCGCCGGTCACCAACTTAACACCCTAGGACCTCCTGAACATCCCCTACACGAATCCGACCTTAGTTTCCTTCGAATCAGGCCCCAACCCTTCGAATCTTAAATCGAAGGTTGGCCTGAAAACCTGATCTAAACCAATCAGCACCTAGTTAACACCATAGCTTCCCCTAGTCATCCTGAGTATGGATCTGTTGTTTGTTTGGCTCGAATCAGTTCCGAGCTTCTCGAATCTTCTTTTGAAGATTCGGACCAAACAAGAACAAGCTCAGATTTGTTTTAAACTGACACCAAATGACCCCTAGGCTACCCTCACCCCCGTGTCATGTTTGGTTCCCCTCGAATCTGACCAGAAATGGTTAAATCCCAAATCGAACCTTCAGAAACCCTAAATTTTCCAAGAGTGGAATCTTTTTCACTTCAGACAAAGATTGAGGTTTAATTGACCTTAGTCAAAGTATTTTCAGTAGAAAATACTTCGACTAAGGTCTGTTTGATTTCAAACAAAGTCCAAATCCAAGTTGAGTTCGAGTCGGAATAAAATTGAAGATTCAAAGGTATTTTTTCTATTTATTTTTGTGTATTATACGTGTATTTTTGTGTTTGTTTTAGTCTGTGTCAATAGCTTTTTAATTTTTCATATTTGTTTTGATCAATTCTGTCATTTCTGTCTCCTACCTATCTACTTAATCCGAATGTGAATTGTTTCTGTTGGTTGTGATTGTTTACAATGTGTGTAATCGACTCGATTAAGTTCGTCGATTAGTTATATTACGAATTTTCATTTCTGAAAATGCTGACTAAAACAGTCTGCTTCTATTGTTTTAGACTAATTATTGACAAATGTTGTAAATAGTCAACTGATTAATACTCGTCAATTAAATCATGTTTGTTTGTGAATCAGTGAATTCAAATGTATGCTGTATATGTTGTTTTCTGAACAGGGCATTGTCAGTATATTGACAATGCTCCTGTGTATGTTTGATCTTAGTTCAATTATAAGTTCAGTTTGCATTATTATGCTGAACCCAGTGTAATATTGTCAAGTTTGAGTTCAAGTTTACAAATGATGATTAGATGTAATTGTGATAGAATGTTTACATTCTTAGGATTCAGTCCAGAACCTAAGAGAATTGGTTATAGCTGTGTTAAATCAGGTTGATAATTAAGTTTGAACAGATTTTTAAATCTGTTTTGTAAATTCTGTTATGATTTTTGCATTTAAGGCAGTAATAATAGTGATCACAGTAGGTATTTCTGGGTTAGAAACAGTAGGGTAATGTGATAATAGTAGTGGGCTGAAAGTGGAATGTAATGGCTATAATTTAAGTAATAAAGGGGAACAAGGGATAATGGGGCTGCTGAAAAACAGGATAATTAGCATTTAGTTTTAAAATATTCAAAAGTAGTTCTAATGGAAAAACTTTCTGATTTTTAAAGGGATAAAGGGTCCCTCCAACACTAATTGGTATAGAACCAGCCCTGTATAAATACAGGAGCTGGACAGACCTTAATAGAGGGACCTTAGAGATTTTTGAAGAGAGAAAAAATTAGTTTCCAGAGAGAGGGAAATCAGTTTTTCATAATAGAGGGCAGTGAGAGTTTTTTTTTCCAGAGAAAAAGAGAGCTTAGAGAGAGTTTAAAAACAGATTTGAAGAGGAGGAACAATCTGATTTAGGAAGGCAGTTTTGATTTTCTTCAAGTTATCTGTTTAAGAGAGGTCGATTTTCAAAACATTAGGAAATATATACAGAAGTACATTCCCAAATTGTGAAAAACAGAAAGAAAGAAATGTGGAATAGGAATCTGAAACAGGAAGAGAAAAGAAACTGAAAGCTGAAATGTTATCTTTCTAGAATCTGTCCGTTGTTTGCTTGTGATTATTGTTCAGTCCAAATCTGAATTTTTTTCTCAAGTCTCTGTCACTATTCATCTGGGTTAACGGGTCTTGTTCAGACTTGCTGTGTTATTGGTATATTCTGCTAATTTTTGTTACTGCTGCAACTGCTGAAACTTACTTCTTCTACCTCCATTTCCAGGTACATATCCTTTTAAATTCTATGTTGGAAAAAGATTCAATATGACGGATAAATGAAGATTGAATTGTAATAATATCTTTGAGTTCTTTAATTAAAACTCAGTTTTGTTTCTGGATCAAATAAGTAGTATATGTTGATAGGATGACTGTAAGCTAATTTATCTTTTATTGAAGACTGTATAAATGTTGTAACAAGGTTAATTTTCTAAACTTTCATTAAAGTATAGTTATGATTAAGATTGTCAAGGTAGGAAACATGGCATAAAGTGGGCCATTATTTGAATTTTATGGTGTTGTTAGTTAAGTAAAGAGTAATGTAGAAATATCAAGAAAACTACATTACTAACTCTTGTTGTTAAATAAGGTTTAGATGGTATTGATGGTATATGTTTATAAAGATAATAGATGTGTGTATAAACGTTGGTGAAAGGTGATATGATATAGCTTGTTACGATGTTTAAAACATTATGAATGCTTACGACATACAACTAAGTTGCATGTAAGGTAATTTTATTGAATTGGCTTGTATGATAATTCATTTCCTATAAACTCGAATGCCTATCTACCTTTATAAAATAAATTAACCAAATAGTTAGGCCAATTAGATTAAAAGCAAATATATGAGAATAAAATGAGGTGTACAAAGCATAAATTGCAATACTTATATCAATGGTAAGTAGAAATAGAATTTGCACTAAATAAGAAATAAATAAAAATTGTCCAAAAATATTTCTTCCATTCATAAATTATCTTGTGAGTTTCATATGTCCCTCATTCTTCGATATATGTATATATATTGTATTTATGAAGAATAGTATTAATCATATCCTTATTCTTTATTTTGAATTTGAATAGTCTTGGATAAACATGTTATATGCGGAAATTATAATCAACGGGCAACATTCAATAAATTGTGAATTCTTTTTCAAGAATTAAAGGGTATCTTAAATGAAGATTTCTCATAATATAATAAACAATTTGTGGAAAAATCCCTAATATCATTACAAATATTTTGCGCAATTAGGGATACGTTCGCGTACCCTGATTATATTTTTAAAAGCAAAAAATTCGGATTATGCGTACGCGCAATTTCGAGCGAATATTTAATAAAAGGATTTTTCCAAAGGCGTTAAATTAATTTCATAAAAATCCGCGATGTGCGGTTCAATATTTAAGAAAAACAAATATTCTTGATTCAGCACAATCTCGAAAAAAAATGATTGCTTAATAAATATATTATCAAAAGTTATTGTGTACACGTACGCGTGACACAATTCCGCATTTTTAAATTTATAACACGAATATACGTACGCGTAATTCGAATCAAAGAAGGGTTTTCAATCACAATAAGTATAAGCGGTAGTAAAATCATGTAACATCAATATATTTAATAAAAATCAAGATAATTAAGCCAATAATAAAAACAGTTAAGCGACCGTGCTAGAACCACGGAATTCGGAAATGCCTAACACCTTCTTCCGGATTAACAGAATTCCTTACTCAGGATTTCTGGTTCGCAGAATAATAAACAGAGTCATATTCTCCTCGATTCAGGGATTAAAATTGGTGACTTGGGACGCCTTAAAATTCCCAGGTGGCGACTCTGAAATAACTAAATAAATCCCGTTTCGACTGTCCTTCAATTGGAGAAAACTCCCCACGCGCCCCGCGGGCGCGGCTAAAAGGAGGTGCGACAGCTCTGGCGACTCTGCTGGGGAAAAAGTGAAACTGTAACCCAGAACCATTGGTTCAGGGTTTAAAGAATTCGAGCTTAAAATATCTGTGTTACTTGGCTTTATTTACTATGAGATTTTCAACTGTTTATATGCTAATGTGCTAAATGTTGCTGTTTACCGCTTTAATATTATTTGAATTGTGAATATGTACAACTGCTACGAAACCCCCTTCTTTCTGAGTCTTCTGAATTTATGGTCTACACGTGCGCGTGACCCACCTTTCTGTTAGAGTCATACCAAATAAGACGGAGTTGGGACAAGTAACTAGGCCGGGCAGACTTTCGTGCTCCCGGTACGTTGCCCCCGCTTCGGCTCAAACTGTCTGTTTGGGTAAGCCAGGTTTAGAACAATCAACCTAAGGTTTTACACTTAGAATAACTCAGCCATGTACCGGATCCCTAGTAGGAACGAATATTTGCATCATATGCATTTGGCCTTGGAGACTCAACACAGGGGTTGGGTCTGTCTAGGACAGGTGAACCCAAAATAAAAAGACCATCATGATGCATCCTACTTGTTACTTGTGCATTCATTTGCCTCGAACATGTTTGTTGACCAGCTTAAATAAAATCATGGTAAGAAGAAAGGAATAAAATGGGTTGTTTTAAAAATTTCAAAAAAAAAAAAATAGTTTAAAAATAAAGATATTTAATAAAAAAAAATTTCGAAAATAATTTTTAGTATAAATTTTCCAAAATGAATTTTGACTTTATTAAAATTAAATTTCAGATACAAAATGAGCACCACACAAAGCCCCTCATCCACAAGTACAGAGAAATTTCTATGTCAACTTCAAATGTGGTGGTATGATTTAGGCGAAGACGGTCAAAAATGGGTCGTCAAGCATTTGGGAAATCTCACGGACATTATGAAAGTTGAACCTCGTGATGATCTGATTACGGCGTTGGTAACTTTCTGGGATCCTGTTCACAATGTTTTTCGTTTCTCTGACTTCGAGCTTACTCCTACATTAGAGGAGATAGCTGGATATACTGGTTTTGAAGGAAGTTTAAGAAATCAAAGCTTGATATTCACAAAAGCTCCTTCAGTACATCGATTCTTCGGTCTTTTGAACATCAGCAGTCAAATCAGGAAAAGCAATGTCATCAATGGATGTTGTTCCTTCAACTTTTTGTATTCAAGGTTCGGAAAATCAGATGGGTTTGAAATTCATGAAAAAGGCCTTACTAATAAGCAAAACAAAGACACTTGGCAGATTCACCGTCGATTTGCTTTCATGGTGGCTTTTCTAGGAGTCATGGTCTTCCCAAATAAAGAGCGAACAATTGATATTCGCACCGCAAAAGTTGTGCAAATCCTCACCACTAAAGAAAATCACACCCTTGTCCCCATCATTCTATCAGATATTTATCGGGCTTTGACTTTATGTAAATCAGGAGCAACGGTCTTCGAAGGATGCAAAATTTTGTTGCAAATGTGGGTGATGGAGCATCTCCAACAACAGCCCAAGATCATACAATATGGGTCAAAAAATGATAATTGCATCGAGAGCTATGAGGAAAGAACAAAAAATTATCAAGCTCCAGAAGGGATAGAAGCATGGGTATCTCATCTAAAGGCTTTAACGGCAAATCAAATTGAATGGACTCTGGGATGGCTCCCGATGAGGGAAGCAATACATATGTCAACCTCAAATAGTTATCTACTACTATTGGGATTGAGAAGCATTCAGCCGTATGCACCACTAAGAGTCCTAAGGCAACTAGGGAGATATCAAATAGTTCCTGATGATGAAGATTTGAGTATGCAAGTAATCGAATTACACCCAGAAGCCACTATTCCCGAAGCTCTACTTCAGCAGATGTGGAATGGGTGCCGATACTTGAAAAGTGATACTCAAGTCCTAGACGCTACAAAGGGTGAGATGAATCCTGGATATGCAAGGTGGTTCGAAAAACGGTCTCGCGTGGATGATGTACCAGAACCTGAGCTGAAAAGGCCAACAAAAAGACCCCATGTTCAAAACTTCAATGATAAAATCCAAGAGCGGTTGATCTGGGGAGAAAAAGAAAAAGGGTACAAAGCAACTATCCATGCCCTAAAAGAAAATCTAAGAAGCCTCAGTTTGGAGAAAGATTTGCAAGAACAAGAAGCCGAAGGCGAGAAAAAGAGTCTAGCTTGTGAGAATGAAAATCTTCATGCTCGATTCCAAAAAATGAAAAGAGTTTCTGAAACGCCAAAGAGGAGCTGGAAGGATCAAAAAACCATCGCCAATCTCTTTGAAAGAATGCAAGATTATGATTTCATTCTTGCGGAAAATGAAAGGGCATTGAGCAAAGCAAAAGAAAAGATCCAACAATTAAACGAAGAAGCCAGATCTAACAAGGAACGCCAAGATAGGCAATCCGAAAAAGACAAGGCACAATTCAATAAGGAAAAAGACTATTGGATGCGATCAGAAGACCAGCTTCGTGCACAACTAGAAGAGGCAAGAAGATGCAACAGAGAACACCAACAAGCAGACCTCGACAGGGAAAGAGCGCAAGCAAGATTAGAGCAGGCCAGACTCCGAGCTTTGTTAGAATCAGCTCTAGATCGTGAGAACCGTGTCAGAGATATAGCCACCACTCGTCAGCAGCAATTGCAAGACCAAGACCAACGTCTCCAAGGTTTCAGGGCACAAATCCACGACCTGGCAGTCTTCACATCTCAAAGTTATGTAAACTGCCAAGGAATGGATTATGAAAGATTTACTGAGCATGCGCCCACTTTTGCTCGTCATCTAGAAATGGAGTTGGAAAGGATGTATCGTACGCTGGGAGGCTATCCAGGTCAAGCACCACATTGAGCAGATAATCCAATATTTGACAACAAAAATGGAAAGTGGGGCATGTTGTGAGATGTTATGAATTGTATCTTTTATTTTGATTTAAGTGTGTGTGTCGTCAAGCCATTTTCTTAAAGTTTTCAAATGTAATTCCATCTTTTTGTATTGAATAAAAATGATTGCCTTTGTGTCCGAACTACGCAAGGTCTGATTCATGTGAGGCATGATACGTAGGCAATCTCTAAGATTCGACCACCACGATAAAAGATATATATAATAAATAAAAGTGAATAACAATAAAAATTTCAAGAAAGCTGGGACGACACAAGCAGCCGAGCAAATGCATAATAGAAAGGGATTATTTGTCTAGGAGCATTGCATCTCAACGTGTGATTATATATGTGTTAAACTCTCAAAACTAACAAGTTTGTTCATTTTCAGAATTCAAGCAGTTAGTTTCTCTAAAGAGTATACTGGCATATTATCACTATCACACAAGATCAAAAGGACCGATACCCGAAAGTATGTCTATCCCAGATGTTGACACAGGTATGGAGATAGAAGAGATGGATGTCGGGAAAATGAAAGAAGAGATGTTTAAGCTCAAGCAGCAAATGGCTGAGATGTACCAAGCTTGGTCTACAGGACAGTTACCCCCATCTTACCCAAATAACCCTGCTCCATCAATGACCCAAACTCAGGATAATATCACCACCGAATTATCCCCAAGTTTCCCCATTTATCAGCACTACCGAGGCACCACTTCTCAGACACCACAGTCTCCACCTCCAAAACCAGTTCCGTACTTTCCTCCGCCTATGACTCCTATTTTCGTAGCACCTCCCCCTGCTACATTTCACAAATCTCCTATTGAGCCTACATTCCAGGCCCAAGACAACCAATACTACCCCCCGGAGCCCACCTTCAAAGCCTCCGAAATTCATTCAGCCACTCCTCATTTTGATCTCCCAACCGAAATTGACAAGCCAGCCAAAAATGCTGAACAAGAAGAGATGTTCAGGAAGGTCAAAAGTCTAGAACAATCGTTCCGAGACATGCGGGGATTAGGTGGGCAAGTCAGTGTAGCATACAAAGATTTATGCTTATTCCCTAATGTACAATTGCCAGTTGGCTTCAAGATGCCCAAATTTGACCTATACAGCGGGCACGGCGACCCAGTAGCCCACTTAAGGGGTTTCTGTAGCAAGATGCGAGGAGCTGGGGGAAAGGATGAATTATTAATGGCATACTTCAGTCAAAGTCTAAGCGGATCAGCTTTGGAGTGGTATACACGCCAGGACCATGGAAGATGGTACACCTGGGATGACCTGGCACAGGCATTCGCATACCATTTCCAATACAATCTGGAAATCATCCCAGATCGATTATCTTTGACCAAATTTGAGAAGAAACACAATGAAAGTTTCAGAGAGTATGGTTTTCGGTGGAGAGAACAGGCAGCAAGAGTAGATCCTCCTATGAAGGAGAGCGAAATGGTAGACTACTTACTCCAAGCCTTGGAACCAACTTACTATGCCCACTTGGTTTCAGCGGTTGGGAAATCATTCAACGAAGTAGTGAAGATGGGAGGTATGGTGGAAGAAGGCCTCAAGACAAATAAAATCATGAGCTATTCAGCAATTAAGGCAACTACTCAAGCTATTCAAGGCGGGGTAGGAGGAATCGGAAGAAAGAAGAGGGAGGAAGCAGCCGTAGTTGATTCAGGAATTTGGCCGGGACCCAGAGGTTCACCGCTTTACTATAATCAACAACGACCTCGCCCATCAGCTTACCACCATGATTCATCCCAAAACTACTATCACCCTTCAGAGCCTCATTTTTCCATTAACCATACTCAAGCATACAATCAACCGCCTGTTCACACCAATTGGCGTGCTCCTGTCACATCAAATACTTACCCACGAGCCTATCCCGGACCAAGTTTCAGGCCTAGGCCAGCATTCAGGGGAGAAAGGGAACAGAAAAAGAAAACTTACACTCCATTGGGAGAGTCTTACACTAGTCTGTTCCACAGGCTGAGACAGTTAGACATGCTGAGACCAATACAATCCAAACTACCCAATCCTCCACCAAAGAATCTGGATTACACCATTAGCTGTGAATATTGCTCCGGTGCACCAGGCCATGATACGGAGAAATGTTGGCATTTGAAAAATGCAATACAAGAGCTGATTGATACTAATAAAATCGAGGTTCAAACCCCCGAAGCTCCAAATATCAATAGAAATCCAATGCCAGCCCATCAAGAGGCTAATATGATAGAAATCATACAAGCTGATGGGAAGACAAAGAAGCCGTCACAAACTGTCATGATGATCAAGTCTCATGAAACCAAGCCAGATAAGCAGTTAATGGAGGAGAAGCCGGTGTCTAAGCAGAACAAAAATGGTGATGAACCGTCTATGATAGTCGATGAGGGATCATCGAGCAAAGTTGCCGCAAAACAAGAAAGGCCGAAAGTGATAGTACCAGGGGTTGCTAACAAACCCATTGTATTCGTGGAAGGAGCCCGTACAGATCGGGTTATTATTGCACCTGTAATCCAGCTGCCGGTCATCAACAACAAAGCCATCCCATGGAACTATGAACGGGTGACTGTAATGTACAAGGGCAAAGAAATCAAGGAAGAAGTGTGTGAGGTGCAAGGCTTGACACGTTCGGGAAGATGTTTTACTCCCGAAGAGTTGAGAAAAACTAAAAACAATCCAATGCCAACAAAGAGAGCTGTGACGGAAGAAGAGGCGGAGGAGTTTTTAAGAAAAATGAAACTCCATGATTATTCTGTTGTGGATCAATTAAAGAAGACCCCCGCTCAAATTTCATTGTTGTCATTACTGATCCATTCAGAGGAACACCGTCTGGCGTTGATGAAAATCCTAAATGAAGCTCATGTTCATGAAAAGATCTCTGTAAATCATTTGGGCAAAATAGCCAACAGAATCTTTGAAACAAACAGAATTACATTTGCTGATGATGAATTACCTGTGGAAGGTACCGAGCACAACAGAGCTCTTTACCTCACCGTGAAATGTGAAAACTCCGTAGTAACCCGGGTATTGGTTGACAATGGGTCCAGTGCAAACATATGCCCTCTCTCCACTTTAAACAAATTAAAAATTAAAGAGGAGAGGATCCAGAAGAATAGTATCTGCGTACGAGGATTTGACGGTGGAAGCAGAGATTCATTTGGCGACATAGTGTTGGAACTAACTATAGGGCCAGTTGAATTCACAATGGAATTCCAAGTGTTGGACATATCTGTTTCTTACAACTTGTTATTGGGTCGACCATGGATCCATGCTGCTAAAGCAGTCCCGTCAACACTACATCAGGCTGTCAAGTTTGAATGGGATCATCAAGAAGTAGTCGTGTATGGAGAAGAAAGTTTAAATGCTCACAGCAGTACCATTGTACCGGTCGAGGGAACAGAAAATGACCAGGGACCATGGGTATACCAAGTGACAAACACAGTGTCGATAGAGAAAATTTCAGAAGGGAAATACCTTCCGAATCCAAGGATATCCTCTGCATCAGTCATGATAGCTTATGAAATGTTAAAGAATGGCTTTATACCCGGCAAAGGTCTGGGCTTATTTCTGCAAGGAATTGTACAACCAGTATCTCTCCCCGAGAACTGGGGAACATTCGGTTTAGGGTTCATACCCACCACCAATGACGTGATAAGGGCCAGGAAGTTGAAACACCAAGCATGGGTTCTTCCAAAACCAGTACCACATCTGTCAAAGTCTTTTGTCAAGACCGGTGCTAAAAATCGCCCGATAACAACAATTCCTAAATCCCGGGTCAATCCTGAGAAGGAATTAATTGAAAGGTTCGAGAAATTGTTTAGTGATGTGAATATGTTGGAAAGCGGAGAAGGGTGTAGCAACGCAGAAGTTCAATTCGTTGGGCCAGAAACAAAGCTCAATAATTGGAAAGCCACTCCTCTCCCAATTCGAAAGGAGTCTTGGTAGTTTATTTTGATTTTCTTTCAGTTTGTTTGGGTTATTTCAAGGTTGTAATCCCAAAGTTTATCTTACAGTTGGTTTGAAGTGTGCAAAACCTTGTTATCTTTCATCATCCAATAAAAAGCAGTTTCCTTTTTATTATCATTCCTAATAGCTTTCTTTTCTTTTTCTTCTTTTCTGTACAGTTCCTTTTACGCTGGCTCTAGTGATATGGCATGCATGAGGAATCCTCAGCCCAGTCTTAAAAATCAATCTGGTTCCGAAATATTAATTCAAGAAATATATTGTGATTATGAATCAGAATATGATGAAGATGAGGTTTTTGAAGAGATTAGTAAAGAGTTAATTCACTTTGAGGAAAAAATCAAACCTAACTTGAGTGATACCGAGGACGTCAATATAGGGGACACGAGTAATGTCCGGGAAACTAAAATAAGTGTCCATCTCGAACCAAAGATCCGAGAAGAGTTAATTAAAGCACTCATAGAATTCAAAGATGTTTTTGCATGGTCGTATGACGACATGCCGGGCTTGAGCACTGATTTAGTGGTCCACAAATTGCCCACCGATCCAACGGTGCCTCCTGTCAAGCAGAGGCTGAGAAAATTCAAGCCTGATATGAGTATGAGAATTAAGGAAGAAATCACCAAACAATTGGAAGCAAAGGTCATTCGAGTCACTCGATATCCTGTTTGGTTGGCTAATGTCGTTCCTGTGCCAAAGAAAGACGGCAAAATTAGAGTATGCGTCGACTATCGCAATCTCAACAAAGCAAGTCCAAAGGATAATTTCCCATTACCCAATATCCATATTTTGATCGACAATTGTGCCAAGCATGATATAGGGTCTTTCGTGGATTGTTATGCCGGGTATCATCAAATTCTAATGGATGAAGAAGATGCAGAAAAGACGGCATTCATCACACCATGGGGAACTTATTGCTATCGGGTAATGCCATTCGGTTTAAAGAACGCCGGGGCAACCTATATGAGAGCAATGACCACAGTGTTTCATGATATGATACACAAGGAAATTGAGGTGTACGTGGATGATGTGATCATAAAATCAAAGCATCAGGCCGACCACGTTGGGGATTTGAGGAAGTTTTTCTTGAGACTTCGCATATACAACCTCAAGCTTAACCCTGCCAAATGCGCATTTGGAGTTCCATCCGAAAAGTTACTGGGATTCATAGTCAGTCGACGAGGCATCGAGCTAGATCCGTCAAAGATTAAAGCCATCCAAGAACTGCCACCTCCAAAAAACAAAACTGAAGTAATGAGTTTGTTGGGGAGGTTAAATTATATCAGCAGGTTTATTGCTCAGCTCACAACAACCTGTGAGCCAATTTTCAAATTGTTAAAAAAGGATGCTGCAGTCAAATGGACCGATGAGTGTCAAGAAGCGTTCGATAAAATAAAAGGGTACTTGTCAAACCCACCCGTGTTGGTCCCGCCAGAGCCAGGAAGACCTTTGATTCTTTACCTGACGGTTTTGGAAAATTCATTTGGTTGTGTATTGGGGCAACATGACCTCACTGGCAGAAAAGAACAGGCCATCTACTACCTTAGCAAGAAGTTCACAGCTTATGAGGTTAAGTATACTCATCTGGAAAAGACATGTTGCGCCCTAACATGGGTAGCTCAAAAATTGAAACACTATTTGTCATCCTACACTACTTACCTCATTTCTCGGTTGGATCCATTGAAATACATTTTTCAAAAGCCTATGCCAACGGGAAGGCTTGCAAAGTGGCAGATATTGCTCACAGAATTCGACATCATCTATGTGACTCGAACTGCAATGAAGGCTCAAGCACTGGCCGATCATTTAGCCGAAAACCCGGTCGATGAGGAATATGAGCCGTTGAAGACTTATTTTCCTGATGAAGAAACAATGCATATCGACGAGGCGGAACAAATTGAAAAACCTGGCTGGAAACTTTTCTTTGATGGAGCCGCTAACATGAAAGGAGTTGGGATAGGAGCTGTAATCATTTCTGAAACAGGGCATCACTATCCTGCTACGGCTCAATTACGATTTTATTGCACCAATAATATGGCTGAATATGAAGCTTGTATTTTGGGATTAAGGCTAGCTGCAGACATGGGTATCCGAGAAATCTTAGTCATGGGAGATTCGGATCTTTTGGTACATCAAATTCAAGGAGCATGGGAAACCCGAGACTTGAAGCTCATCCCATACCGGCAATGTCTACATGATCTTTGTCAGCGGTTTCAATCAGTGGAATTCCAACATATTCCAAGAATCCATAATGAGGTTGCCGATGCATTGGCTACCCTGGCATCAATGTTGCACCATCCAGACAAAGCTTATGTAGATCCAATACATATTCAAGTCCACGATCAGCACGCTTATTGCAATATGGTTGAAGAAGAATTTGATGGTGAACCATGGTTCCACGACATCAAGGAGTATATCAGAATGGGGATATATCCCACACAAGCCACAGGAGATCAAAAGAGGACCATTAGGCGATTAGCAAATGGATTCTTCTTGAGCGGAGGAGTTTTATATAAAAGAACACCAGATCTTGGATTATTAAGATGCATAGATGCCAGACAAGCTACAGCTGTCATGTCTGAAGTACATTCAGGAGTCTGCGGACCCCACATGAGTGGATATGTATTGGCAAAGAAAATCCTCCGAGCCGGTTACTATTGGCTTACCATGGAGCGAGATTGTATCAGTTTTGTGCGCAAGTGTCATCAATGCCAAATACACGGAGATTTGATTCATTCTCCACCATCCGAGTTGCACACAATGTCGGCACCATGGCCCTTCGTTGCCTGGGGCATGGATGTGATTGGTCCAATTGAGCCGGCAGCATCCAATGGACACAGATTCATTCTGGTAGCTATTGATTATTTTACCAAATGGGTTGAGGCCAAGACATTCAAATCAGTAACCAAGAAAGCTGTGGTCGATTTTGTCCACTCAAATATCATATGTCGATTCGGAATCCCGAAGGTGATCATCACAGATAACGGTGCTAATCTTAACAGCAACCTAATGAAGGAAGTATGTCAACAGTTTAAGATTACACATCGCAACTCTACCCCATATCGGCCCAAGGCGAATGGAGCAGTAGAAGCAGCCAACAAAAACATAAAGAAGATACTTCGGAAAATGGTAGAAGGTTCAAAACAATGGCATGAAAAATTACCATTTGCATTATTGGGATACCGCACTACTGTTCGCACTTCAGTAGGAGCCACTCCTTATTTGTTGGTATATGGCACCGAAGCAGTAATTCCTGCAGAAATTGAGATTCCTTCCCTTCGGATCATCGCCGAAGCAAAGATTGATGATGATGAATGGGTCAAAACCCGTCTAGAACAGTTAAACTTGATTGATGAAAAACGATTGACCGCAGTATGCCATGGTCAATTATATCAAAGAAGAATAGAAAGAGCATACAACAAAAAGGTACGTCCCCGGAAATTTGAAGTAGGTCAGCATGTGCTGAAACGTATTCTTCCGCATCAGGTCGAGGCAAAGGGCAAATTTGCCCCAAATTGGCAAGGACCATTCATTGTGACCAGAGTATTATCGAATGGTGCACTATGCTTAACAGACATTGAAGGCAAATGCATAGATATGACGATCAATTCTGACGCGGTAAAAAGATATTATGCATGAATTTTTGAATGTTTGTATTTAGCATTATCTCGAAGATTGGAATGACAAAGGCAGTTTATTCTGCTATCCAAACACTATACCATTTGCTTCCCCCTTTGAGCCATACTTGTTTCTTTCTTACCCTCTCTTGGAATCAATGAAAATCAAGTAATTTAAAAAAAAATCACTATTATTCGGTGAACTACGTTTGACCTGATTCCTCAAAGAAGGATACGTAGGCGCTTCACGGCTCGGTCATAGGGTGCACAATATACATAAAATGTGCACAAAAAGAAACATCAAGCGACCCCAATCAAGGAACTGGGGCAAGAATTGTATTGGGAATAAGAAAAGATTCCAAGAGTTGTAATTTTAAACACATACCAAAATTGTTTAAGCTTTTCCATTTCTAACCCCATACCAGAAAGACCTTTCGACCAATCTTAGAAAAATGCTAAGTCAAGCAAATGAAGATGGTTCATAACATTCTGGTACAAACAAGAAAAGAAAGTAAAAACGAGAGAGTCTTATAGGTGAAAACCCAAACGGGCACCATAAGGCGACGGAAGTTGAGAGAAAAGTAAAAATGAGAGAGTCTTATTGGTGAAAACCTTTGTAGGCACCATAAGGCGAAAAGGAAGTGAGAAATGAACAAATGAGGAAGGTTTATCGGTCAAAACTCTTTGAGACGTTACAAGCCCAACAGGCCTGTGAAATGAAAAATGAAGTTGGATTATGGAAATTTTGGGGGAAAACGAAAATAAGACAATTGAGAGGAGATTGATTAAAAGACTGGGTTGATTAATCCGAAATGCATACCCTGATCATTGGTGCCAGTAACTCCAATCAGATAAGTTTTCATTCTTGCTCCAACAGTCATCCAAAATTGGATTTTTCTTTTTATTCTATAATTGTCGAAATCAACGTGTTTCGTCACTAATAATCTTACTTTTCTAAAAGCTTTGAAATAAGTTTTATTCCAAACAAATAAGAAGGAATGTCAAGGTATACTACCAAGATTCAAGGTTACATGATGCAAAATACGGCCACAAAAAGTGGAAGATAAAGGATATGGGTGTAAGAAAGGTGAAATCAAAAGTGGATCAGCAAAGTCAGAAGGGACATATGATTACAGTTAAAAGGGTTCGAAGGAAAACATACAGAGGGGAATCCTATAGTCAAGGATCAATGACAAAGACAAAACAGTCTTTTCAACCATTCTAAGGCAATAAAGAGAAACGAAGAGAAGCATCACCATCGGCAAGAATACCCCAGTCAACCACCCGGCTTTAAACTAACGAAGTTATCTTTGATTTAAAACAGGGGCAAATACAATATTTGTGTCAGGAAATACCTGATGAAGAAATTAAAGAAGTCAGGCGTCCACCTGAAGAATGAGGACAAAGAATTAAAGAAGTCAGGCGTCCACCTGGAGAATGAGGATAAAGAAATTAAAGAAGTCAGGCGTCCACCTGGAGAATGAGGATGAGAATTAAAGAAGTCAGGCGTCCACCTGGAGAACGAGGATAAGAAATTAAAGAAGTCAGGCGTCCACCTGGAGAATGAGGACAAAGAATTAAAGAAGTCAGGCATCCACCTGGAGAATGAGGATGAGAAAAAAGAAGTCAGGCGTCCACCTGGAGAATGAGGATGAAGAATTGAAGAAGTCAGGCGTCCACCTGGAAAATGAGGATAAAGAAATAAAAGAAGTCAGGCGTCCACCTGGAGAATGAGGATGAGAATTAAAGAAGTCAGGTGTCCACCTGGAGAATGAGGACAAAGAATTCAGGCGTCCACCTGGAGAATGAGGATAAAGAAATTAAAGAAGTCAGGCGTCCACCTGGGGAATGAGGATAAAGAAAGAAGAAGTCAGGAGACCACATGGAGAATGAGGACAGAGAATTAAAGAAGTCAGGCGTCCACCTGGAGAATGAGGATGAGAATTAAAGAAGTCAGGCGTCCACCTGGAGAACGAGGATAAGAAATTAAAGAAGTCAGGCGTCCACCTGGAGAATGAGGACAAAGAATTAAAGAAGTCAGGCGTCCACCTGGAGAATGAGGATGAAGAATTGAAGAAGTCAGGCGTCCACCTGGAGAATGAGGATAAAGAAATTAAAGAAGTCAGGCGTCCACCTGGAGAATGAGGATAAAGAAAAGAAGAAGTCAGACGTCCACCTGGATAATGAGGATGAAGAATTAAAGAAGTCAGGCGTCCACCTGGAGAATGAGGATGAAGAAATTGAAGAAATCAGGCGTCCACCTGGAGAATGAGGATGAGAATTGAAGAAAACAGGCGTCCACCCGGAGAATGAGGATGAAAAATTGAAGAAGTCAGGCATCCACCTGGAGAATGAGGATGAAGAAAGAAAAGAAACAGTCAAGGCACCCACCTGGAGAATGAGGATGAGAATTAAAGAAGTCAGGCGTCTACCTGGAGAACGAGGATAAGAATTAAAGAAGTCAGGCGTCCACCCGGAGAACGAGGATAAGAAATTAAAGAAGTCAGGCGTCCACCTGGAGAATGAGAACAAAGAATTAAAGAAGTCAGGAGTCCACCTGGAGAATGAGGATGAGAAAAGAAGAAGTCAGGCGTCCACCTGGAGAATGAGGATGAAGAATTGAAGAAGTCAGGCGTCCACCTGGAGAATGAGGATAAAGAAATTAAAGAAGTCAGGCGTCCACCTGGAGAATGAGGATGAAGAAAGAAGAAGTCAGGCGTCCACCTGGAGAATGAGGATGAGAATTAAAGAAGTCAGGTGTCCACCTGGAGAACGAGGATAAGAAATTAAAGAAGTCAGGCGTCCACCTGGAGAATGAGGACAAAGAATTAAAGAATTCAGGCGTCCACCTGGAGAATGAGGATAAAGAAATTAAAGAAGTCAGGCGTCCACCTGGAGAATGAGGATGAGAATTAAAGAACTCAGGCGCCCACCTGGAGAACGAGGATAAGAAATTAAAGAAGTCAGGCGTCCACCTGGAGAATGAGGACAAAGAATTAAAGAAGTCAGGCATCCACCTGGAGAATGAGGATGAGAAAAGAAGAAGTCAGGCGTCCACCTGGAGAATGAGGATGAAGAATTGAAGAAGTCAGGCGTCCACCTGGAAAATGAGGATAAAGAAATTAAAGAAGTCAGGCGTCCACCTGGAGAATGAGGATGAGAATTAAAGAAGTCAGGCGTCCACCTGGAGAATGAGGACAAAGAATTCAGGCGTCCACCTGGAGAATGAGGATAAAGAAATTAAAGAAGTCAGGCGTCCACCTGGGGAATGAGGATAAAGAAAGAAGAAGTCAGGAGACCACCTGGAGAATGAGGACAGAGAATTAAAGAAGTCAGGCGTCCACCTGGAGAATGAGGATGAGAATTAAAGAAGTCAGGCATCCACCTGGAGAACGAGGATAAGAAATTAAAGAAGTCAGGCGTCCACCTGGAGAATGAGGATGAGAATTAAAGAAATTAGGCGTCCACCTGGAGAATGAGGATGAGAATTGAAGAAAACAGGCGTCCACCCGGAGAATGAGGATGAAAAATTGAAGAAGTCAGGCGTCCACCTGGAGAATGAGGATGAGAAAAGAAGAAGTCAGGCGTCCACCTGGAGAATGAGGATGAAGAATTGAAGAAGTCAGGCGTCCACCTGGAGAATGAGGATAAAGAAATTAAAGAAGTCAGGCGTCCACCTGGAGAATGAGGATGAAGAAAGAAGAAGTCAGGCGTCCACCTGGAGAATGAGGATGAGAATTAAAGAAGTCAGGCGTCCACCTGGAGAACGAGGATAAGAAATTAAAGAAGTCAGGCGTCCACCTGGAGAATGAGGACAAAGAATTAAAGAATTCAGGCGTCCACCTGGAGAATGAGGATAAAGAAATTAAAGAAGTCAGGCGTCCACCTGGAGAATGAGGATGAGAATTAAAGAAGTCAGGCGTCCACCTGGAGAACGAGGATAAGAAATTAAAGAAGTCAGGCGTCCACCTGGAGAATGAGGACAAAGAATTAAAGAAGTCAGGCATCCACCTGGAGAATGAGGATGAGAAAAGAAGAAGTCAGGCGTCCACCTGGAGAATGAGGATGAAGAATTGAAGAAGTCAGACGTCCACCTGGAAAATGAGGATGAGAAGAAATTAAAGAAGTCAGGCGTCCACCTGGAGAATGAGGACAAAGAATTCAGGCGTCCACCTGGAGAATGAGGATAAAGAAATTAAAGAAGTCAGGCGTCCACCTGGGGAATGAGGATAAAGAAAGAAGAAGTCAGAAGACCACCTGGAGAATGAGGACAGAGAATTAAAGAAGTCAGGCGTCCACCTGGAGAATGAGGATGAGAATTAAAGAAGTCAGGCGTCCACCTGGAGAACGAGGATAAGAAATTAAAGAAGTCAGGCGTCCACCTGGAGAATGAGGACAAAGAATTAAAGAAGTCAGGCGTCCACCTGGAGAATGAGGATGAAGAATTGAAGAAGTCAGGCGTCCACCTGGAGAATGAGGATAAAGAAATTAAAGAAGTCAGGCGTCCACCTGGAGAATGAGGATAAAGAAAAGAAGAAGTCAGACGTCCACCTGGATAATAAGGATGAAGAATTAAAGAAGTTAGGCGTCCACCTGGAGAATGAGGATGAAGAAATTGAAGAAATCAGGCGTCCACCTGGAGAATGAGGATGAGAATTGAAGAAAACAGGCGTCCACCCGGAGAATGAGGATGAAAAATTGAAGAAGTCAGGCGTCCACCTGGAGAATGAGGATGAAGAAAGAAAAGAAACAGTCAAGGCACCCACCTGAAGAACGAGGGAATGAAATTGAAATGTTGAAATCAAAAGCCCGCTCATATGGAAAAGTAGCACACTTAGAATCAATAAAGCAGAGAAGTCCAACAGAATCCCCAGCAAGAAACAACAAGAGTTCCAAAAGGAATACGGAATAAGCCAAATGCCCAAGATTCACCAAGATATCAAGACAACAAGAAACGCAAGGGCATGATCTAGATAAGATTTTTATAATTCCTGTACCATAATCTAGTTTAATTTTTGTATTACCTTGGAAGTAAGGTGTAATAAGGAGGTCAGCAAGCAGTAAAAAACAGCACGAAGCAACAGTAACATCACAGTCCCACGGTAGTCCCAGCTACCCAAAAAATTCCCGAACTACACTGACCTGATTCCTTTATAGCCAAGGATATGTAGGAAACCTTTGAAGCAGAGGTTCGGTCAAATCTTTCAAAAATGCTTCCCACGGAGTATTCGAACGGGCAAAAATCGCTCGTATCCGCTCACTTTATCTTTGCACGAAAACTCTTCGAGTTTCCGCACAAAGAGGGGCAGCTGTGAGCACGTGATTTTTGCCTTAACGAAAACTACTCCAAAAATAAATCAAAAAATAAAATAAATTTCTTTTACTGTGTAATTTTTGAATTTGCGTGGTGTTAAATATTTGTGTTATGTCCGTAAATGTTTATTTTGTCATAATAAAATGAAAAAATAAAATAAAATACATATTGCATGCATATAAGATTTAATTATGCATTTAAGAGATAATTTAAATAAAATCACAAAAAATATGCATTCGTTCTATTTTTAAATGTGTTACTGTGTGATTAATGTTTTGACTATGTGTTAAATAGTTGTTATAGAGTAATTAATATATTTTTTGTGAAGTTAAAATTGTTTTATAATTAAAATTGAAAATTTAAATTAGAAAAATGAATTAGTTGAAAAAGGAATAAAAAAATCGGATCTGGATTTAAATCCAGGCCCAATTACCCCAACAGCCCAATCCAACATCCCCTGTCCGGTCCAATTCAGACCAGACCAAACGACGTCGCTTCTGGATTTTTAATCTGGGCCGTTGATTCATTTCAATCAAACGGTCCAGTTCAGCCCCTGCACAAAAGAAATGACGACGTTTAGGGCAATCAAATCTGAAACGTTCATCCATCCTGATCCTACGGCCTCAAAAACTCACCCAGACCCGATCCATTTCACCCCCGGGTTGACCCCTTTCCCCAACTTAAACCAAACGATGTCGTTTGGTTAAGTGGATTGATCTCAGCCGTGCATCTTAATTGATCCAACGGATGAGATCAGTCCACCCCACCCCTATATAAGGCCCAAACCCCTACCCCGGCCCCTAACTGAACACCCCCTCCCCTCTACTGTTCATCATCCCTTCCGGAACCCACCCCTAACCCTAGCCGCCCTAAGACCCCAAAGCCTGAAACCCGGCGGCATCAACGCCGCCGGTCACCAACTTAACACCCTAGGACCCCCTGAACATCCCCTACACGAATATGACCTTAGATTCCTTCGAATCAGGCCCCAACCCTTCGAATCTTAAATCGAAGGTTGGCCTGAAAACCTGATCTAAACCAATCAGCACCTAGTTAACACCATAGCTTCCCCTAGTCATCCTGAGTATGGATCTGTTGTTTGTTTGGCTCGAATCAGTTCCGAGCTTCTCGAATCTTCTTTTGAAGATTCGGACCAAACAAGAACAAGCTCAGATTTGTTTTAAACTGACACCAAATGACCCCTAGGCTACCCTCACCCTCGTGTCATGTTTGGTTCCCCTCGAATCTGACCAGAAATGGTTAAATCCCAAATCGAACCTTCAGAAACCCTAAATTTTCCAAGAGTGGAATCTTTTTCACTTCAGACAAAGATTGAGGTTTAATTGACCTTAGTCAAAGTATTTTCAGTAGAAAATACTTCGACTAAGGTCTGTTTGATTTCAAACAAAGTCCAAATCCAAGTTGAGTTCGAGTCGGAATAAAATTGAAGATTCAAAGGTATTTTTTCTATTTATTTTTGTGTATTATACGTGTATTTTTGTGTTTGTTTTAGTCTGTGTCAATAGCTTTTTAATTTTTCATATTTGTTTTGATCAATTCTGTCATTTCTGTCTCCTACCTATCTACTTAATCCGAATGTGAATTGTTTCTGTTGGTTGTGATTGTTTACAATGTGTGTAATCGACTCGATTAAGTTCGTCGATTAGTTATATTACGAATTTTCATTTCTGAAAATGCTGACTAAAACAGTCTGCTTCTATTGTTTTAGACTAATTATTGACAAATGTTGTAAATAGTCAACTGATTAATACTCGTCAATTAAATCATGTTTGTTTGTGAATCAGTGAATTCAAATGTATGCTGTATATGTTGTTTTCTGAACAGGGCATTGTCAGTATATTGACAATGCTCCTGTGTATGTTTGATCTTAGTTCAATTATAAGTTCAGTTTGCATTATTATGCTGAACCCAGTGTAATATTGTCAAGTTTGAGTTCAAGTTTACAAATGATGATTAGATGTAATTGTGATAGAATGTTTACATTCTTAGGATTCAGTCCAGAACCTAAGAGAATTGGTTATAGCTGTGTTAAATCAGGTTGATAATTAAGTTTGAACAGATTTTTAAATCTGTTTTGTAAATTCTGTTATGATTTTTGCATTTAAGGCAGTAATAATAGTGATCACAGTAGGTATTTCTGGGTTAGAAACAGTAGGGTAATGTGATAATAGTAGTGGGCTGAAAGTGGAATGTAATGGCTATAATTTAAGTAATAAAGGGGAACAAGGGATAATGGGGCTGCTGAAAAACAGGATAAATAGCACTTAGTTTTAAAATATTCAAAAGTAGTTCTAATGGAAAAACTTTCTGATTTTTAAAGGGATAAAGGGTCCCTCCAACACTAATTGGTATAGAACCAGCCCTGTATAAATACAGGAGCTGGACAGACCTTAGTAGAGGGACCTTAGAGATTTTTGAAGAGAGAAAAAATTAGTTTCCAGAGAGAGGGAAATCAGTTTTTCATAATAGAGGGCAGTGAGAGTTTTTTTTTCAGAGAAAAAGAGAGCTTAGAGAGAGTTTAAAAACAGATTTGAAGAGGAGGAACAATTTGATTTAGGAAGGCAGTTTTGATTTTCTTCAAGTTATCTGTTTAAGAGAGGTCGATTTTCAAAACATTAGGAAATATATACAGAAGTACATTCCCAAATTGTGAAAAACAGAAAGAAAGAAATGTGGAATAGGAATCTGAAACAGGAAGAGAAAAGAAACTGAAAGCTGAAATGTTATCTTTCTAGAATCTGTCCGTTGTTTGCTTGTGATTATTGTTCAGTCCAAATCTGAAAATTTTTCTCAAGTCTCTGTCACTATTCATCTGGGTTAACGGGTCTTGTTCAGACTTGTTGTGTTATTGGTATATTCTGCTAATTTTTGTTACTGCTGCAACTGCTGAAACTTACTTCTTCTACCTCCATTTCCAGCTATATATCCTTTTAAATTCTATGTTGGAAAAAGATTCAATATGACGGATAAATGAAGATTGAATTGTAATAATATCTTTGAGTTCTTTAATTAAAACTCAGTTTTGTTTTTGGATCAAATAAGTAGTATATGTTGATAGGATGACTGTAAGCTAATTTATCTTTTATTGAAGACTGTATAAGTGTTGTAACAAGGTTAATTTTCTAAACTTTCATTAAAGTATAGTTGTGATTAAGATTGTCAAGGTAGGAAACATGGCATAAAGTGGGCCATTATTTGAATTTTATGGTGTTGTTAGTTAAGTAAAGAGTAATGTAGAAATATCAAGAAAACTACATTACTAACTCTTGTTGTTAAATAAGGTTTAGATGGTATTGATGGTATATGTTTATAAAGATAATAGATGTGTGTATAAACGTTGGTGAAAGGTGATATGATATAGCTTGTTACGATGTTTAAAACATTATGAATGCTTACGACATACAACTAAGTTGCATGTAAGGTAATTTTATTGAATTAGCTTGTATGATAATTCCTTTCCTATAAACTCGAATGCCTATCTACCTTTATAAAATAAATTAACCAAATAGTTAGGCCAATTAGATTAAAAGCAAATATATGAGAATAAAATGAGGTGTACAAAGCATAAATTGCAATACTTATATCAATGGTAAGTAGAAATAGAATTTGCACTAAATAAGAAATAAATAAAAATTGTCCAAAAATATTTCTTCCATTCATAAATTATCTTGTGAGTTTCATATGTCCCTCATTCTTCGATATATGTATATATATTGTATTTATGAAGAATAGTATTAATCATATCCTTATTCTTTATTTTGAATTTGAATAGTCTTGGATAAACATGTTATATGCGGAAATTATAATAAATGGGCAACATTCAATAAATTGTGAATTTTTTTTTTCAAGAATTAAGGATATCTTAAATGAAGATTTCTCATAATATAATAAACAATTTACGGAAAAATCCCTAATATCATTGCAAATATTTCGCGCAATTAGGGATACGTTAGCGTACCCTGATTATATTTTTAAAAGCAAAAAATTCGGATTATGCGTACGCGCAATTTCGAGCGAATATTTAATAAAAGGATTTTTCCAAAGGCGTTAAATTAATTTCATAAAAATCCGCGATGTGCGGTTCAATATTTAAGAAAAACAAATATTCTTGATTCAGCACAATCTCGAAAAAAAATGATTGCTTAATAAATATATTATCAAAAGTTATTGTGTACACGTACGCGTGACACAATTCCGCATTTTTAAATTTATAACACGAATATACGTACGCGTAATTCGAATCAAAGAAGGGTTTTCAATCACAATAAGTATAAGCGGTAGTAAAATCATGTAACATCAATATATTTAATAAAAATCAAGATGATTAAGCCAAAATTAAAAATAGTTAAGCGACCGTGCTAGAACCACGGAATTCGGAAATGCCTAACACCTTCTTCCGGATTAACAGAATTCCTTACTCAGGATTTCTGGTTCGCAGAATAATAAAGAGAGTCATATTCTCCTAGATTCAGGGATTAAAATTGGTGACTTGGGACGCCTTAAAATTCCCAGGTGGCTACTCTGAAATAACTAAATAAATCTCGTTTCGACTGTCCTTCAATTGGAGAAAACTCCCCACGCGCCCCGCGGGCGCGGCTAAAAGGAGGTGCGACACTAAGTGTCTAATTTTCTTCGAGAGCTGCGTCTTTGTCATCAGAATCCCCTTGACTCTCGGATCCACTCGCGCTCCCAGAATCATCATCATTAGAAGAGATCAATGCTTTGGCTTCAGCCTCGAGTACTTTTGCATTTTCGATATCGACAGCAAGGTTAAAGTCACGAGCATGAATCTTCTCGAGAGTCTCTCTTCGAGACTGGTACTTAGCATACTCGACAACCCAGTATGATCGAGTCTGAGCGATGTCAGCCACTTCCTTTGCTCGAGCTTGAGCGGATTCAACATTAGCTCGGTAGACGGCCACAATCGCCTCCACATTAGCCTTTACTTTTTCTGCCTCAGATGTGGCCTTCGCAAGTTCGACGGCAAATCGAGCCTCGAGCTCCTCAATTTTCTTAGTTCGGGCCAAGTTTTCCTCCTTCGTACTTTGGAGATGACGTTTCATCGATGACAGTTGGGCTCAAGCAGTATATTTCTCCGAGGCAAGGCAGTCCATGTTTTGCTTCCACCCCAAAGTTTCTGTCTTCATCGTGTTGGCCTCCTAACGGAGCTGCTCAATCTTTCTACCTTCTGCTGAACCTGCAGGATCGAAGTATTAGTCATTGTTCCTAAATTGATACAACGAGCTTCTAAATATTTTCATTACCTGCTCAATTAGGTCGATCTGCTCTTTATGAGCTGTGGCCAATTCGGCTCGGAGGTCCTTGATCTCCTCTTCTTTTTGCCCATTGAGAAGTTTGAGGACATTTCTCTCCTCCGTGAGCCATTGAAGATCGGCCTCGCACCGGCTCAGCTCTGCCCAGGATTTAGAAAATGCTTTCCGATGAAGTGTCAAGGCCTATGAAGAAAGAAAGGAAATCAGGCAAGAAGAAATAAATGCAAGCGTAATATTGATGAAAGGAGCTAAGTCTTACCCGGATCAGAAGTCGTTGAGTCTCATCGAAGAGACTCGATGCATCACCTAGGTCGGTAGCATCTTTGACTCTCGTGAAGCAACCACGGAAAAGGTCCTCCCCTTCGTGAGCTCCTTCCACATCGGTGGTCCCCATAGCCTGGGCTTCCTGAATTTGCCCCTCAGAAAGTGTAGGGAGGGGAGGCGAATCGTCAATATCTATTGCCCCAAGCAAGTCACTTGGGGTGTTCTCTTTATTTTGAAGGGCCTCGGAGCCAGCCCATTCAGGCATATCCGCCGATTATTCATCACGGTGGGAGGCACCTTCAGCCTCCGACGATTTGGGGACTTTGCTCGAGCCATCTTCCGAGATCTCCTCGGCCCGAGGCTGAACCTCTGCGATCATCACCGGCTCGGCAATCTTTGGGACTTTGGTGCTCCTATTTCGAGCCACCAGCTCGAAGCCAACATCTTCATTTTCCTCTTCTTCATCTCGTAGTCGCTAAACTACATCCGCAGGTAGGACGACAGTGTCTTTCCTCGACTTACGAGCCTTTCTCTTCTTGGTCTTTAGAGTCTCAAAGGTCGAGACCCTTTTTCCCTTATTATCCTTCACCGGCTTCAGGGCCATGGGTGCAACCTCCTCCTCCCTAGATGGGGGCCTCAGGACAGTATTTTTCCCATGGCTTATATGAAAGGGAGTCAAATACGTATGAAAAGAAACATTTTAGTGAGAATCATCAAGTATGTGAAAAAAGGGTTTACCATGATTTTTGGCCTCTCATCGGCCCTTTGCCAAATCGCGCCATGAGCGCTCAGCGTACGAGAAGTTGAAGCCAGTTGGAAGATATGAGCCCATGGCGTCAAGAAAACAAACTAAATCATAGATACGAAAATTTCCCTACAAAGGGGCTAGCTTCAACAACCCATAAGAGACGGCTTGCCAAGCTACACAAACAGTTAATTTGTTTATAGTCTCAAAAGTTTTCCTACAAAGAGGCTGGCTTCAACAACCCATAAGGGACGGTTTGCCAAGCTACACAACTTAGAAAACTCTTGTACTATAACCAACGTTAGCTATTTATAACTCAGAAAACTATCGTACTACAATAAGATAACTTTCAAAGAGTATTCTTACTCTATTTTCGTATGTGGACCGACCTTTTCATCCATTCGAAAGAAAGAACAAGAGGTAAATTTAGAAAGCACTCATATGTAATATATCACAAAAGATTTACAAAGGTTACAAGATGATCCTACAAATACTACAAGACCTCCTTTATATAGGACTAGGAGGTTATTATAGGGCAAACATTCATGATAAAATAAACCTATCTTACACGGCAAACTTATCTACAAGCGGGTCCCTCTTGGCATGTGAAGGACTTTAGGCAAAACAACTAAAAAACACCTGAAAACATGTGAACGGGGTGAAATATACATGGTATAGCATGTGAAAGTATGAGGGAGCATGTAACGCCATGTGAAAGTATTGTCTTGCATGTGAAGAAGCATGTGGAGGCATGTGGAAGTATG
Source organism: Nicotiana sylvestris (assembly GCF_000393655.2). Lineage (NCBI taxonomy): Eukaryota > Viridiplantae > Streptophyta > Magnoliopsida > Solanales > Solanaceae > Nicotiana > Nicotiana sylvestris. The sequence continues at coordinate 23,248,148 of NC_091059.1, forward strand.
TGAAAACAAGTGGAAATGGGGCCCAGATAGTATGGAAAGATGTGGGAATTTGTCTTGGCATGGGTAGAATATTTTTGAGGGTTTTTGGTAGGTAATGTAGGATTATGGTGGGATTAGCAGGGATTTAGATAATTATCCTTCATTGATTCTAGGGTTTTCTTCTAGGCATCTTTTCAAAGACCTTATGTAGTAATGCCTGGAATTTGACGGTCCTTCTCCGCTGTGTTCTTTCTCCTTTGGATTGAGAGATGTAATCCGCAACTTTAATCTGGAAATGTCGTGAGTGATCTTTTCTCGGATGACTTCATATGGGGTTTGATATTCTTTTGCTGCTTCCCGGACTCTTTCCCAGTGAGGATGAGTGCTGGTATAATTCCAGCTTGCCCAATCTTTTGGCCATATCTCTCTCGGGATGCACCTATTTTGCTGGAAAAGGATTCTTTATGCCCCGCTATATTCTTCCTCCATTAATAAAATGGACACGGGAAATTTCCACCAGAATGATGCCTCTACTTGTGCCTAGACTTTTTCATTAATGATCTTCACTGTCCTATAGAACATGAATATCTTTGCTGCGTAGGAATCGCTGAAACATTTCATCCAATATCTTGTAGGCTTGAACCATAGTAAAAATACTTTAAGAGCTGGTGCAATGTTATCAAAATGCTTAAAGACGTTGCATTTGAATTCCATGAAATATAATACTGATAGCATAGGTACCAGAAAAACCATAATAGTTCTTGTGGAAAATCCTTGGCTTGAGCTATGAATATATGGCAGAACGGGTATTCTGGATTGACCCCATATGGCTTGAGAATGGATCCTCCATGTTGGCGGAAAACTTGGAGCTCATAATGAGTTCTTATTTCCATAATAATTGATGAATCAAAGGGATCTATGAGGTTGAACAACTCCGGTAGATGGTCTGTTGGCTTTGATGAACTTGTTCCTAGTATACTTGAGAGCATGAAGATGTGGCTGACCAGCTTTTGCATTGACTTCAATTTTGCTGGGGAAAATCTCTTCGACAATTCTTCCGGTCGAGATAGAAAATCTGCGAGAATATTATCCTTTCCTTTCAGGTGCCTGACTTGAAATTTGTATGGAGAGAACCATTGAGCCCACTTGAGAATCTGAGGATTGGGAATAATTTTTGCATTTAGCTGAATCATCTTTGGGAAGGCCTTCATATCCATCTCTATTAAAAATTCTGTATGAATAAAGAAGAAATTAAATTTCTTGATTCCATTCTTTACTACAAGAATTTTCTTGAAAGTGGAGTGATAATGTTGCTCGGCATCTTTGAACTTTCCACTGGCGTATCCGCATATTTTCCTCTGGCCATATTTTTCTTCAAATAGAACAACACTCCAATATTCATTGCTGGCATCAGTTTGCAATATCTTCTTACCGTCTGAAGGGATATAGAGGGACTTGACATTTTTAGAAATCTCCTTTATTTCCTTGACTGCTTCATCTTGTTTCTTTCCCCATGGTGGAGAATTTTTCTTGAGCATTTCTGTGAGCGGTGAAATATATGTAGAGATATTTGGGATGAAATCTCTTACATAATTTATTACACCCAAGAACTGTTGGATCTGCTTTGTTGTGAGGTTGGTATCCGGAAATTTGACTAATTCCTGACATATATGTGGTCCTGGATTGTATTCACCTTCGACAAAATGCATTCCAAGAAAATCAATCTCGTTTTGAGCAAGAACCATCTTTTTTGCTGAAAGCATGATTTCGTACTGTGTTACCAATGCCTCAAATTGATGAAGCAAGTTGATATGTTCCTCTAATGTATAACTAAATAACAGGATGTCATCTATATAAACTAAAGAGGTATAGAAGATGGGTTGGAATATTTTATCATGGCTTTTTGGAACAAGGAGGGTGCAGTTTTCAACCCGAAGTGCATGACTTTACATTGGAAGTGATGATCGGGGATGCAAAATCCCGTTTTGGGTCGTTCTTCAGGGTGGATTCCCAATTGCCAAAATCCAGATTTTAAATCAAACTTGGAAAAATATTTGGCCTTGGCTAAGTGGGAGAAAAGGCTGAGTTTATTTGGGATATGAAACTTATCATCTTGGAGGAAATGGTTAAGTGGCTGGTAGTTGATGACTAACCTGAGTTTTCGTCTTGTCTGCTCAGCTCTTTTTTTGACATAAAATGCTTCGCATGCCCATTGTGAATTTGATGGCTCTATCAGATCAAATTCCAAAAGTTCTTCACGTTCTTTCTTTGCAAACTGAAGATGGTCTGGGTTCATCCCTGAATGGCTGGCTTTTGTTGGATTGATATTTTCATTCTTCTTGAAAGGGATCTTGATAAAAAACTCTTCGTTTTTACATAACGGGTGTTTCCCTTTCTTCATGAAATTCTTGTGGGATTCAGCACATGAATGTTCAATGAGATTTTGCTCAATCTCTTTGATTTGTTCATCGTTGGTGATTTGGAATAGCCTTGGAATCTCAGAATAAGGTCTGAACTGTTTTTAAAAGCTATCCCGTTAGCCTTGATCTGGAGTTGATCTCTAAGTTGTCTGTAAATGTTGAATCCAATAATAAGATCCTTTCCTGGTACATCAAATCCTAGCAGTTTGGTTCTGTACTTCAACCTTGGAAAGAACTTAATATGATCGGGTGCTTTGTAATGATAGTTGTGGTCAAGATTGCATTTGATGCAGTGTTGAAATCTTTAAAATACGGTACCCATTGATCTTCAGGGAGAACAACATTTATGAGTGAAGAAGCAGCTCCGGTGTCGATGAAAGCAATAACTCGAGTTGGTTTATCCCATTTGGATGAATAGACTTTGAGTTCTACTTGAGAAATGACTGCGAGAGCGTTGATTTCCTCTCGGGCTTCGATCACTGGTTCTGAAATTTAGTAGTGATCATTGCCTTGATTTTCATAGATATCAAGAGAGAATAAAGTTTCTTCATTGGGTTCATCATCCACAGAGAAAATGGATTCAAGGTTCTCCTCTTTTCCAAGATGTATGCCAGTGTAATCTTCAATCTCTTCAAGGAGTTTGACAGATCTTCTTGATTGGGGACAATTTTTTGCGAAATGTCCAATCTTATGGCAAATAAAGCATCTGTTCTTCTTTTGAAAATTTCCTAGCCTTCTGCGTCTGAAATATTTTGTGCGTCTCTTGGACCTTGATTTCCCGTCTGGAATTCTTGGCCATCTGAACCTCCTGAATTCTCTCCTTCGCCTGGATGTGTGTCAGTCTCGATCCGGTGATTAGATCAGATTTGCGGCATGCTTTGTCAAACACTAGATTGTGTTGTATAATTTGTTTTAGGGCAGAGCGCTTCGTACAAATGTCATCCAATGCGACAAAAATAGCTTGCCTGATGTAACCAATTTGTGGGATTGTTATAGACTGAAACTTTTCTTCAATGATGGTCATGGTTCGGCTTGCCAACAACTTTGGAAAGGAAGAGACAAAGGCTTGCTTCAGATTGATGTCTCCACCGATTTCAAAGTATATCTTCACCATTTTTTGAAAATGCCTGTCAATGTCATTTCTGTCGAATGACACACACTTCATCTCGAAGAGTTGTCTTCGCATTTTCTCCTGTCTTTGGCCAGTATCTCCGTAGAAAACTTCATGTAGGATTCTGATGTTGAAGGCAAAATCTTGGCAAGTAAGAAAAGTATTTTTGTCTTGAATTCCAAGTGAGTTCCGCTAATCTCTGACAATTCCTGAGAACCGTGAAGTGAGTTCTGACAGGATGATATACTTTTCTCGTTCCACCAAATTTTTGGTCACCATCCAAGTATAGACGTCTTGGATCCTTTGAGGCCATCTTGAAACCTTGACGTCATCTAAGGTGAAAGTGTGGAAACCAGTTCCAACTGGTTTTGATGCCATGGGCTCATATCTTCTTTCTAGGATTGGCTCATCTGTTATGCCTTCTTGTTCCTCATCTATTTTAGATACTTCTGGGTCTCTTGGCTGGTTTACAAATATTGGGGGATTGTCGTCTTCGGAAGAGTTTGTTGTGGATTCATTGCTTGATTGAGAGCTATCTTCCATTGTTTCATCGTCTGATGAATTTAGAGATTCCGATCATGGAGTATCTTCTTCTGATATGTATCTTGGCTAGGAGACATAGAGGTCTGGAGCCTTCTGGTCAGAAATCATCAGATTTTCGGGGTTGGACCCTTTAGAACTTTCTCCTTGGTCCCGCCTTTTTTTGGTTTGTTTCTGTGCTGCAAGGGCATCTTTCCTTTCCCAAACCATTTTTGCGATATCAAAATCATGATCTTCTTTTAAGGGTTGGGTGAAAGAGATTGGATTTTGTGAGGTAGATGGAAAAGTAGAAAATGTGTGGTCTAATTTAGGTGGGGAATATGCTTGTGGAGACATAGGGAATAAGGTAGGTTTTCAGGAGAAAACTGGGGTCTTTTGTGGCTCAAAGTGGTCATTTCTCAAAAGTTGAATTTGTTCTCTGATGGAAATCGTCTCCTTTTGTTGTTGTGGGAAAAATTGGAAAAGTGAAGTTCCTGGAGGAAAAATCTCGTATTGTAAATTTGCCAACCTCAGTTCCAAGGCTTTGATTAGTCTGGCATGGTGAGACGATGTTTGCTCCATCTTTTTCTCAATTGTTTCCACTTTGATCATCATTTTGTTTTGTGTATGGGCCACGTTCTTTATGGTGTTGCCAATGTTGTTCAATACCTTGTTTTAGCAGATGGAGTTTTCTGATTGCCAGTTCATTATTGCTTCGATGTCACTTGTTGGGGGTTTTCCTCCAGTAGGTAGCACTATGTTTTTCTTGGGAATTTTTGGAGCATGGCTTATACCCTCTTTTTCAAAAGGTTGAAGTGAAGGAAAATCTTGGGTATGACTGGATCTTGAAGGACTTAGCATGAATATTTGTGGTTGTGTGAGATTTATGGTTTTTTGAGTCGGTGAAGTTTCAGGTTCAGGTGGCTTTTTGGATTCTGGGGTATGAGCTGATGGTGATTTGGGTTTGGGTGTGGTTTCACTATCCTCCCAACTTGGAATGAATTTTTATGGTAATTTTGGCCATTCCTGGGGTTTGTAACTGACAAGAAATTCATATTTACCTGGACAGCTTAATGAGCGAATTGAAGGATCTTTATTCTCATATTTTGCTCAAAATTATTTTTCAGTGGTTTTCCCCCTTTTCTTGGATTTTGGTTTGGTTTTGTTGAGGCCGAACCTTTCCCAATGACGCTGGTAGTGTTCATCATATTCTCCCATTGGATCTTCCAAACAGTCTTGACAGTTGTAATCAAGATCCCAAGGGCAGTGTCCCGTAAAGGGGCATTTGAACCACCAAGCTCTTTTTCCTTCTTTGTCAAAATTTTGACACCAGTCATGTTCTTCCATGATGCTTTGTATATTCCAAAAGAATTCTCCATCAGGTTCAGGGTATGTATCTATTGTATCTTTGGGTTGAATCATTTGGCAAGAGAAGATGGTTTTATTGGATTTTTTTGAGATGGGAATGGTCAAAGCTTATGCAAACAGTTTTGTCATTTCTTTTGGTAAAAGTTGGTTCACTAGATTGTAGAGATTCCTCCGGTTCTCTTAACTTTTCATAATTTGTGATCCAGGAATCAGGAAGAATTTTGATAAGTTCATCTCTGGAAATTTGTCTGGGTATTTGGGTGCACATGGTGTTTCCTTTGGTAGCATCAATATTTAGGAGTAAAGCATTTTCTCCTCCGGGAAGGCAAAGATCCATGGCATGATTTTGGACTCGCCACGCCATTTGGTGATGAAGAGTGGCTTGGATGGAATCTTTAACTTGAGGGGTTCCTTGGATTTGGACCTGAATTTTTAGAGCTTCGGTTAAATATGGATCATAAAGGGACATGTTGAAATTTGGAAAGATAGTTATGAAGATAGTCCCAGCATTCAGGGTAACTTCTGCAGTACCCAGATTTGCATGTTGGTACTCCAAGTACCTTGTATCTAGAAAAGAAAGTCGAGCTACAACATGTTGACCTTTTCTTCCATGATATGTTAAAGCGATTCGGATGGCACCAAAATGGATATGGGTAAAACCATGATCTCTCCATTGTTTGAGAAAATCATCTGGGATTTGAGAGTGATAAATTATTCCTCTCGAGTGGCAAGAATAGGATGTTGGTCAAGTTTTAAGGCAGCAACATATTCTTTGGCTCCTTTTGGTCTGTGTTGGACTAAGGAACGAATTTGGGTCAATGGTGCAAATGATTTTTTGGCGAAACCTGAGTAGGGGTTTATATGGGGTAGTTCAGTGGATGATACTTTTTGTTCATCGGGTAGGATATCTACTTCATAGAGGTAATCATATTTTTTGGACAATGTTTTATATAGAGTAGGGGACATATTCATTTTTGCAAGGGAAGAGGATGATGGAAATGACTCAGACTTATTTAGTAAACTGTTCCTCCCTCCGAAAGGATGGACTGGCTCTAATACCACATTATAAGGAACAAAGCAAGAGACTCCAAGAAAGCAAACTAAATCATAGATACGAAAATTTCCCTACAAAGGGGCTGACTTCAACAACCCATAAGGGACGAGTTCTAAAGGGTCCAACTCCGAAAATCTGATGATTTCTGACTAGAATATTCCAGACCTCTATGTATCCCAGCCAAGATACATATTAGAAGAAGATACTCCATGGTCGGAATCTCTAAATTCATCAGACGATGAAACAATGGAAGATAGCTCTCAATCAAGCAATGAATCCAGAACAAACTCTTACGAAGACGACAATCCCCCAATATTTGTAGACCAGCCAAGAGACCCAGAAGTATCTGAAATAGATGAGGAACAAGAAGGCATAACAGATGAGCCAATCCTAGAAAGAAGATATGAGCCCATGGCGTCAAAACCAGTTGGAACTGGTTTCCACACTTTCACCTTAGATGACGTCAAGGTTTCAAGATGGCCTCAAAGGATCCAAGACTTCTATACTTGGATGGTGACCAAACATTTGGTGGAACGAGAAAAGTATATCATCTTGTGAGAACTCACTTCACGGTTCTCAGAAATTGTCAGAGATTGGCGGAACTCACTTGGAATTCAAGACAAAAATACTTTTCTTACTTCCCAAGATTTTGCCTTCAACATCAGAATCCTACATGAAGTTTTCTGCGGAGATACTGGCCAAAGACAGGAGAAAATGCGAAGACAACTCTTCGAGATGAAGTGTGTGTCATTCGACAGAAATGACATTGACAGGCATTTTCAAAAAATGGCGAAGATATACTTTGAAATCAGTGGAGACATCAATCTGAACCAAGCCTTTGTCTCTTCCCTTCCAAAGTTGTTGGCAAGCCGAACCATGACCATCATTGAAGAAAAGTTTCAGTCTATAACAATTCCACAAATTGCTTACATCAGGCAAGCTATTTTTGTCGCATTGGATGACATTTGTACGAAGCACTCTGCCCTAAAACAAATTATCCAACACAATCCAGCGCTTGACAAAGCATGCCGAAAATTTTATCAAATCACCGGATCGGGATGTTCTTGCCACACATCCAGGCGAAGAAGAGAATTCAGGAGGTTCAGATGGCCAAGAATTCCAGACGGAAATCAAGGTCTAAGAGACGCACAAAATATTTCAGACATAGAAGGCCAGGAAATTTTCACAAGAAGAATAGATGCTTTATTTGCCATAAGATTGGTCATTTCGCAAAATATTTTCCCCAATCAAGAAGATCTGTCAAACTCCTTGAAGAGATTGAAGATTACAATGGCATACATCTTAGAAAAGAGGAGGACCTTGAATCCATATTCTCTGTGGATGATGAACCCAATGAAAAAACTTTATTCTCTCTTGATATCTATGAAGATCAAGGCAATGATCACTACCGAATTTCAGAACCAGTGATCGAAGACCGAGAGGAGATCAACGCTCTCACAGTCGTTCCTCAAGTAGAACTCAAAGTCTATTCATCCAAATGGAATAAACCAACTCGAGTTATTGCTTTCATCGACACCAGAGCTGCTTCTTCACCCAGAAATCCTACTGTTCTCCCTAAAGATCAATGGGTGCCGCATTTTAAAGATTTCAACACTGTATCAAATGCAATCTTGACCACAACTGTCATTACAAAGCACCCGGTCACAATTGAGTTCTTTCCAGGGTTGAAGTACAGAACCAAGCTGCTAGGATCTGATGTACCAGGAAAGGATCTTATTATTGGATTCGACATTTACAGACAATTTAGAGATCAACTCTAGATCAAGGCTAACGGGATAGCTTTTAAAAAGAAGTTTAGACCTTATTCTGAGATTCCAAGGCTATTCCAAATCACTGACGATGAACAAATCAAAGAGATTGAGCAAAATCTCATTGAACATTCATGTGTTGAATCCCACAAGGATTTCATAAAGAAAGGGAAAAACCCGTTATGGAAAACGTAGAGTTTTTTATCAAGTTCCCTTTCAGGAAGAATGAAAATATCAGTCCAACAAAAGCCAGCCATTCAGGGTTGAATCCAGACCATCTTCAGCTTGCAAAGAAAGAATGCGAAGAACTTTTGGAATTTGATCTGATGGAGCCATCAAATTCACAATGGGCATGCGAAGCATTTTATGTCAACAAAAGCGCTGAGCAAACAAGAGGAAAACTCAGGTTAGCCATTAACTACCAACCACTTAACCATTTCCTCCAAGATGATAAGTTTCCTATCCCAAATAAACTCACCCTTTTCTCCCACTTAGCCAAGGCCAAATATTTTTCCAAGTTTGATTTAAAATCCGGATTTTGGCAATTAGGAATCCACCCTGAAGAAAGACCACCCAACTCTCAAGGTCAAGAATTGCACCGGGCATTCAAGAGACTGCTACAATAGAAAGAAATGTCGATAAGAAGAAGCAAAGGGAAACAAAACAATAAGTGGAAGCTAAAGGCATGATTGTACTTATAGTTCACATTCCACTCCTCGGGAAATAGCATTTTCTCTGTCGGGATTAAGTCCGGAGTCTTCACTCGAACGAACCTTCCCATCCACCCTCAATATTTTTCCTCATCTATACTCGAGAACAACACCTTGGTGGCCTGATGTTGGAGTTTTATTAAACTGCCTCGAAAGAGACGGGGGCTGTACAACCTGATGAGGTGGTCAAGTGTGAAAGGCGCCCCTTCGGCTTTGTCCGAAAAGAATCGAAGCAGAATGGCAATCCGCCAAAAAGAAGGGTGGATCTGAACGACGATTATTTGATATTGGTGGTAAAAATCGATAACGACGGGATCGACGGGACCCAGGGCGAAAGGGACAGTGTAAACACTTAGAAACCCTTCTACATGGGTAGTGATGTCTTCTTCGAGGGTCGAAATCACCACCCCTTTATCTTCCCAATGGCAGTCTTTCTTCACCTGTTCAAGGTCACTCTCAATTATCGAGCATATATATCTCGACATAGGCTCGCACCGACCAGGGACAGACGAAGTCTTCTCGACTTTGAAGTCGGAATCGAGGACGCAACGCACTCCTCAGGACACGGCTCCACCGGTGTTTTGTCGCCGACCGGCCGTGATGAAGAGGCTTTCTCCTTTTGAGGAACAATTTTTGACGTTTTTGTCATTTTTGTGTAAAGAAAGAAGAAGAGGATAAGGTTTGGTGTTTTGAAAAAGGGTTGATAACGAAGCCTAGAAAACTGCACAAAACGGGAGAGCTTAAAGTTGTAAAGAGCTTTGAAGATTTGGGGGTAAACTTGAAGAACTCAAAGGGATTCTGAAGATTAATACAAGAAAAATTCAAAGTAAAGTTTGAGGAAGTGAGAAGAAGACCTATTTAAGGGATTCACGGCGACGGTTCAAAGGCACAGGTGGCAGACCGCCAACTGACAATCATTAACTATTTTAGGAACTATACCGACGGGACATTTCGGTCACTTTCGTCACAAGGATGACGTCATCAATGTACAGAATTGAATGCTCAATTCGTTTCTTCTCATTACATTCCAAGAAACGAGGGGACTATCTGTATATGGTTAAAATCGGGCCTACCCGATTTTACTATCTGATCGAGGCCGAGAATTGCCTCGAGGGTCAGCCTCATAATGGAACGGACTAGAGAACGAAGACAAGGTATCGAGTTCGAGAATCGAGGTGCCTGTCGAGATCGGAGCCAGCAGCGATTGAGACCAAATATGACAAACTTCGAGGAAAGCGCAATAACGGAAAAGCGAGATATCCGTAACCGATCGAAGATCACGGCGAAAATTCCGGAACATATCAAATCAAGGGCGATTGTTTGGGCTAATCATGAGATTTACTTATGTAATTAGAATTGTACCATAGATAGGATTCCTCTATTATATAAAGAGGGTTCTAATTATTTTGTAAACACCTTATATTGACACAGATCAAAACAATACAATATTCTCTCTTTAATTTACATCTTTTTGTTTACCAGTTTGTCGCATTTTAACTGTTCTTGCATAACTAGCTCGAGGGTATTTAAGCTTGAGAGCTGAACTCTGTTCAAACACTGGTTTGCCTTATATTATTATTAATTTCTATTATTACTCTTTGCATTTATCAATTGGTATTAGGTGGAATCACGTATCCTTAAAACCACATTATAAATTTAATTGTTATCCGATTTTTAAGGTAAACAAATACACAAAGCTAATACATGCATTATTTTCTCTAATGCACTCTACCAAACAACCTCTAATAGTTATACGAATACGGACCAACTATAGTTTACTTTTCTGTGAAAAAGTATTGGATGGGAAGGAAGAAACAACAAAGGAAGCACGATACTGTTATCACTCAACTGTCAGGGCGGATTATAAATTTTCGTCAAGGATTATGGATCAAAGAGATTACATCGAAAATTGATTTTTCAGTTTCGATGTGAAGGCTTTGGCATTTATCTTTATTACACCATCTTTTTCTTATTATTACACAGAATTTAACACCCTGCTTTTATTCGTGTGGAAAGCTAGTCCTATTTTTAGTTATAAATCAACAACATTTTGGGGTGGAATGCACTCAAGAACCTGCTGGTTATGTTTATATCTTATGCGTTCCCCAAACTGAAGGGATCCTTTTAAGCAGAATGCCGCTCTCAAAATAATAACCGAAAAATATTTATATATATATATATATATATATATATAGTATGTTATACACAAAAATTATATATTTATACACTTTTTCAACTACCAAATATAAATAGTTTCTGACGCGGGCTAAAAGTAATAATATCCCGGGATTGAGAAAATGACCCTCTATAGCCCCTCAAAATTTTAATAACCCATATTTTCTCCATTGACCCGAAATATCCCTCCGGCCCAAACATATTACATTTAATGGCGCGAAATATTTATTTTATATATTTTATATAGTGACAGTCTATTTTGCATATATTTTATATAGTGACAGTCTATTTTGCATATATTTTATATAGTGACAGTCTATTTTGTATATATTTTGTATAGTGATAGTTTATTTAGTATATTTTTTGTATAGTGACAGTCTATTGTATATAAATTGTACAGTGACAGTCTATTTTGTATAATTTTTGTATAGTGACAATCTATCTCTATTATATATAATTTGTATAATAACAGTCTATTTAGTATATTTTTTGTATAATGACAGTCTATTTTGTATATATTTTGTATACTGACAGTCTATTTTTTTATACATATTTTATATTGTGACAGTCTATTTAGTATATGTTTTGTATAGTAATAGTCTATTTTGTATGTATTTTATATAGTGAAAGTCTATTGTATATAATTATCGGTGGACAGTTGGAGCTTGTTTGTAAAATATCTACGGACCCCAACAAGACTTCTTTATGATCTTGTCACGACCCTAAAACCGACCGGGTCGTGATGACGCCTATTATGAAACTAGGTCAACTGACACAAATCCCAAATCAAACCAGTATTTCATAAAAAGATATTTTTAACTATAAATTTACTAAAATCCCATAACATGCGTCTAAATAACAAGTGCGAAAAATAACACAAGCCCGACATCGGGATGTCACAAGTTACAAGCAACTACAAGGTCTGTCTAAGTACAATAAAGTCTATCAAAATTTGGGAACAATACTAATATAATTTAGGGAAGATAAGAGGGAGAAGAGCAAGGCAGCGAATGCCATACAACTACCTTGCCGACTCCAAATAACCCGCTGGATGAAGATCATCGCTTACTATCACAACCCGCAACTCGTAGATTCTGTACACAAGGTGCAGGGAGTAATGTGAGTACGTCAACTCACTAAGTAATAAAAGTAAATGAAATCAGAGCAATAAGAAATCAGATAATTTCATGTCACAGCACTACAACAAATACGGTATGGTTCCAAAACAGTGTAGAAATCAATTATCTCATAAAAACTCAGTTTCAGTAAAATACTTTGAAAAATATCTTTCTACAATTTCAACAGAGAATTAAAGAAGTTTAGAGTAAAAATGATAAAAATCATAATCAGCCCCTCGGGCAAAACATGTATCATAAACCGTCCATCGGGCATAATATCAACAGAATCAGCCCCTCGGCATAACATGTATCAGAATCAGCCCCTCGGGCAACAATATATCACTCACTCTGGGTACCCGCGCTCACTGGGGGTGTGCAGACTCCGGAGGGGTTCATACAGCCCAAGCGCTATCACAAGCCATCTCGTGGCATAATAAATCAGGCCCTTGGCCTCTCATATATCACAAAATAGTACAACATGCTATGGCGCGCAACCCGATCCCCTGATATCCTCACAACAGAAACCCTCGGCCTTACTCAGTTAGAAACCTCTCAAGTCACTCCGGCTAACAGTAAAAACAGGGTGCTCAGCCCAAAAATATCATTTATGCTTCAAATCAGAGTAAATAAGACTGAGCTATGAAATCAGTAAAGCATGGCATGACTGAGTACAGTTATTAAATCAAAACAGTGAGGAATATTAGTAAAGAAAGCCCCTAAGGGTCCAAACAGTTGGCACGGGGCCCAAATATGACAATCAGCCCAAAACACAGTTATACTTTCCAACATAAGATAATATCAAGTAGTTTCACTCAAATACGTAACTTAATAGTTGCTACGGGACGAACCAAGTTACAATTCTCAATGGTTCACACCCTTCACGCTTGTCATCTAGCGTGTGCGTTACCTCAAATTAGTACAACGATGTAAAATCCGGGGTTTCATACCCTCAGGACAATATTTACAATCATTACTTACCTCAAATCGGACCGAACTCTAACCCGCGATGCCTTTGCCTCTCGGTTCGCCCTCCAAATACTTCAAATCTAACCAAAATCAACATCACATCATTAATACATACTAAAGGACCAAAGCCCAAAGAAAATAATCAAATTAACTCAAATAGCCCGAAATTGGCCAAACCCGACCCCCGAGCCAACGTCTCGAAATCCGATAAAAATCACAACACTAGAATCCTTATCCCCTTATGGGTCTATACATACCAAAGTCATCAAAATCACACCTCAAATGGCCCCTCAAATCCCCAATTTAAAATCTCCAATTTCAAGCCCTAATTCCCCAATTTTCACCCTTAAATCCCATAAATTTCATGATTAGGTAGTGGAAAAATCATCACAAACACCAAATACAAGGCCCAAGTAACTTACCTTACTGAAACCCCTCAATTCCTACTTGAATTCACGGCTTGGAGCTCTAAAATTGCACAAAAATGGTGAAAGAATGGCTGAAAATCGCGAAGGGGCCTTTTTATACATTCTGCTCGGCACTTTTGCACCTGCGTCCCAATTCACGCATCTGCGGGCCGCTTCTGCGATCAAAATAACCGCACCTGCGGTTTTCACTTAAGGCTCCAGCTTCGCACCTGCGCCCCAGGACTCGCACTTGCGGGCTCGCAGGTGCGGTCACAACCTCCGCTCCTGTGACAAATACCGCATCTGTGGTTGCTTCCCTCTCCTGCAATTATTACACCTACGGTTCCCACTCCGCAGGTGCGGAAACAACATAAGCAGCAAATTCAATAGCTCCAACTCAAATCCAAACTCTCTGTCAACCACCCAAATTCATCCCGAGGCCCTCGGGACCTCAACCAAACATGCCAACAAGTCACATACCACTATTTAAACTTATTCCAACCTTTGGAACACTCAAAACAATATCGAAACATCAAATCACCCTCGGATTCAAGCCTAAGGATTTCCAAACTTCCGAATTTCGTAAACGATGCAAAACTATCGAACCTCATCCGAATTACCTGAAAATTTTCACACACGTCACAAATGACACAACATACCTACTCCAATTTTTAGAATTCCAATCCAACCTCGATATCAAGATTTCCACTGCCGACCGAAAAATGCCGAATTTTCAATTTTGCCAATTCAAACCTAAATCTACCACAGACCTCCAAAATAGATTCCGAACACGCTCCTAAGTCCCAAATCACCTAACGAAGTTATCCGAACCATAAAAACCCAATTCCGAAATCATTTACCTACAAGTCAATTTTCAGTTGACTTTACCAACTAAATAACCAACTTAAGAGACTAAGTGTCTCATTCCTCCCTAAGGCAACTCCGAACACAACACCACCAACATGATATGATGAAATACAGCTGAACAACACATAAGGAAGTAAAAATGGAGGAAACGAAGCGGTAACTCATGAAACGACCGGCTGAGTCGTTACAGATCTCCTCCACCTTCATGTTCGCTGAATCTGCCGCCATCCCCACTATTAGTCCCTTTTGATTTTGAATTGTTTTTAAGTTAATTATAAGTTCTTGCCATAATTCATCAAATAAAACAATGTCTTCCACCCCTTTCTACTCTGATCATCTTGTTGATCGTTTTTATTTTTTGGGATATTTGAAATTGTTGGGAAAACATAGTAAATTTATTGAAGAAAAACATATTTTTTCTTGTAAATTTTCCTTACTCCAACTGATGAGAAAACCGGGGAAAGAGTAAGGACATAGTTAAATCCTCTGTTTGTCAATATCGGTGGACAGTTGTCCATTCCGGCAAACTCCAGTTTGTTAATTTCGGTGACTAGCTACTAGAATTATTTTTGGGCTACAAAATATATATTATAATTTTTTGACTACTGGGTGTTATAAGTTTGGCATGAGTGGCTATAAATGAATTTTGCTCTAATATAATATGAACTTATTTACTCTTTTTTTAAATTTTTTTTTTTTAGTTTTCAACAAGTAGCTATATTTTTTTTTATTATAAATTAGTGAACTTGTCGCGCTTCGCGCAATTATAAACAACTCTTATATTTATGAAATGAATTGTTTTCAATGGTTAAAAGTATAAAATAATAGGTTGTGAAGAGCTATTTCATTTATGTCCTAATTCTTTCATATCATATTTGGTTAACAAAGGAAAGGAGAAATATAAAGAAAAGATAAATTTATTATTTATATATTTTTTGTGATATATAAAGAATTTTATTACTAATTGGTCGTTTATCCATTCTCCAATGAACTAATCTGTCTCTGGTAAGTAATCGTTATTTCTACGAAACGTATAAGATATTCATAATTTACTTTGTTGGTTATTAGGAACAGTGCGAAGAAAATAAAGAGAAGGTTTCTCATATATGTCTAATTTGGAAGTAATATAAAAGTTTGAAATTAGTAAATAAAGAAAGTTATGTTCTGCTTTTCTTGTATTTAGCTTCTCAACAAAAAATGGTCCTTTTCCCATGTTTCAAATTTCATCCTTCTTTTTTTTCCACCTCCACCAAAGTTGGTTCTAATTCATATGACTACATGATATTCAGTAAATTATTTGAAGCTAGTTTAGATCCCATGGCATCTCTTAGTTTCGAGGTTTTAACTTTTGAGATTAGATTAATATTTTATTAGCACATTAATCAATAGCAACAAAAAAATTAATAGCAATCAAGATTTGTTTGGAAAATAATAATTGCTTGTTGTTGGCCAAGAATCCAAACTGTTTTTCATATATCAAAAAAGACATCTCAAAGAAAGAAAGTCTATTGTATTTGGGTAGAAACTAAGCGGTTTAAAAACAAATTAATTTCAGAAGTTTTTATATAATTTTCCAACAAAACACTTTCCAAAAGTTTTCCAATACTAGTATAACAACACATGTGTCCAAACGATGATTGAGACAGCAAAATTGATATTATCATGTGTTTGTTCTAAATAGTTACGTGCTCCTTGTTCTAATTAATATTTTTTTCCGGTTCTCATTATCTTCCCCTTTCTTTTTTTCTTTCTTTGTTTTTTTTAAATTTTAAAATCCTTTCTTCTCACCTCTTTAGTACCCATCACTTATTCAGGATAAAATAAAATCACTTCTCTAAATATAGGTACGTGATGACCCAAAAGGTCATCATTTGATTTACAAGTTAATTATGTGTTTCGAAACCTTAAAAACCTCCTTTTATCTCACCTCTATTTGTGTACACGGTCCGGGCGTATATCCATTATGCTTTTATGTGAAAATTTGATAAAAATGCTCATTTTGCCTTTAAAATTAAATTTAAGTTGACTTCGGTCAATATTTTGGGTAAACGGACCCGGACCCGTGATTTGACGGTCCCAAAGGGTCCGTAGAAAAATATGGGACTTGGGCATATGCCCGGAATTGAATTTCAAGGTCCCAAGCCCGAGAAATGAATTTTTGAAGAAAATTATTTAACTGAAATTATAACAAATTTTGGAAATTTAAATATGTATGAATTTAATGGTTCGGGCCCGTATTTTGATTCCGGAGCCCGGTACAGGTCTTATATGATATTTAAGTTGTGCCTGTAAAATTTGGTAAAAAACGGAATTCATATGACGTGAATCGGACCCTCAGTTGTGAAATTTGAAACTTAAGAGTTCTTGAGATTTTTCTTTGATTTTGATGCTAAACTTGAAGTTCTATGTATTATTTTGGCGATTTGATCGCACGAGTAAGTCCGTATGATGTTTTTAGGTTAGTGTGCATGTTTGGTTTGGAGCCCTGATGTCACGCCCCAAACCTTGGGAGGCGTGGCTGGCACTCGGTGCCGCACTGACCCGAGCAAACCACTCTGCAACTCTTTTTTTTTTCTTTGTAACTATCATGGGCTAACATGACCACAACTCGTAATGTATAACCATAAGTGGGCAACACTGATCAACATGAACCTCTATCTACAAAGCCTCTAACATTATTTGATATCAAATAGGACAGGGTACCGGCCTACCCATAAGTTTGTAGAAAACTCTGACACGATGACCTATAGACTCGGCTGCACTCTGAATGAGGTGGAGTCTTACCGATCCTTCGCTGAATGCTGATCTTGTCTACTATGAGAGCTCGTCAAACTAATAATTTATACCTGAGTCGATTCTCTTGACAATCTCTCCAACACACGTAACGGTGGATCAAAGTAAGCAAAAATTCGTGTGGTATTCTTGAGAAAAATTGCACCGTACTCCCTTATAATTGCAAATAAAAAGTAAATGATTCTATCCATTTTTCCTCACTGTTTGTGAACATTGCATTTGTTCTTCTTAAAGGCCAATTAAAGAGGTTTAATTTAGCTTCTTACATAGAAAGGAATTGCTATCAAGCTTTATAAATGGCCTAAGGTAGCACGGAATTGATCTTGGACCAAAGGTATGTAGAAACAAACTTGTTGCAGGAATTTCATTAGACTAATGTTTCTATTCCTCACCACAAGGTCAAAAGAGTCAATCCAACACAAACAGGAGAGAGTTTACTTTTGAAAAAAGAAGAAAAAGAAGCTACAAAAGCAAATGTTAAAGTAGAAATGATAAATCTGTGAAAAGAAGCTTTATGTGCTTCCAAAAAGCATGTGGGAACCTAGTATTTTGCTTTCTTTTTATTTGGTGATACGTAGTAGTATTTTGCTTTTCATGTATCCACGTCAAATAGGTTGGTACATATGGGTCCCCCCAAATAAAAACAAAACCTTACTAAAAATTGAACATACTTATGCAAAAAGGCACAGATATATCTGCTAAACACAGCAAAACCCATGAACCCAGACATTAATTATTTTGACTTCTGCGTGAAACAAGATGATCAGCAAGTCAATTCTAGATTTAAAATGCCAGCTAAAAACACATGTTCTTGGTTGATGTCACCTTCCCACCATCATTTCTGTGAGAAAAGTCGTGTAGAGGTGGAAAGATGGGAAAACAAGTAGGCTTTGAATCCATTCATTCCCAACATATTCATTGCCCCATTGGTTTAGCCCATCAAGTTACTCATTTCCCAACTTTGCCTTATCAAGATTGTATTGGGAAAAATTGCATTTATATATGCAAGTGACATGTTGAGACATGTGGACTGGTCAAATAGTCAAAGAATTATAATTAGTCAAGAGGTACGGGTAGCAGTAGAAATGAGCAAAGGCAAAGGAAAAGGCACGGGAGGACATTTGAGAGATTCAGCGCCCGTACCTATTTAAATCATTTATCAAAAGGAATGGATCTGACCATAATAAAGAGCGCAGATACAGAATTCGACAGGCATTAAATACTGGATACGTTAGAGAATTTGTATTGATTACAATGATTGTGTAACGTAGCATTCAATGTCTTTAATTATTCATAATAGCCTCGTTATGATTTGGAGGAAACGCATATCTTCAAGATACCTATAAAAGGGAGGTATCTGATCACTTGTAACCACAAGACACAATCGGAATATACTTTGATTCACTTATTTTTTCTCCTGATTATACTCTGTTTACTCTAAATTACTTTCTTCTACATATTCTTTTGATTATCAATAACCCGCGTTCTTCTAAATTCTAACTTTGACTGAAATTCTATTTTTTGGTTAAACAAATTGGTTCCTTTACCGGGAATATGATAATCTATTTTCTTTTCACTTGACCTTCCTTGTTACATCAATTATGTCAAATAACAATGACAACACCCCAGGAAACCAAGAGAACCAAAAAAGTCAGGGAGGCCCACAGAATATTAACATTCAAGTTCCTACTCCGCAGGACTCTCCACGGCAATCTCGTGAGGATACTCCTGATAGATCTCAAATAAATGAGTATGCTCAATTTGAAAATGCTGAAGCTGTTGATGAAGCTTTGCAGAAATTAATTACTGCTAAGGTCAACAAAGCTGTTGAGGCGCTTGTTAACCAGTTACCTGTTGCAACACCCACACCTTCTCCAAATAATAACACTATAGAAAACCCTCGTTCCGGGCTTGTTAACTCAGGCAGCGGTGGAACTCCCAGTAAATCGCAGGAGAGAGAACCAGGTAATATAATTAATTCTGATTTACAAAATTTAGTACTAACCTTGCAGAAACAGCTCAAGGAGCAAAGTGAACGCATAGAGCATAAACCCCAGGTGCCGCCCATAATCAAAGGGGTAGACATGGACAGATATTCGCAACAACCCTGGAAGCCGAGTGCTGCCCCACTCCCAATTCCAAAAAAGTTCAAAATGCCTGATATTCCAAAGTATGATGGAATAACAGACTCACGAGACCACGTACCTGCATTCACAACGGGCGTAAAAGGCAATGATTTGACTATGTAGGAGATCGAATCGGTATTAGTCAAGAAATTTGGTGAAACACTCACCAAAGGAGCACTAACATGGTATTCCCTTTTACCTGAAAATTCTATAAATTCTTTTGCTGAGCTTGCAGATTCTTTCATCAAAGCACACTCGGGACTCCAAAAAGTGGAAAAAAGAATGGAGGATATTTTCAAAATTAAGCAAGGAGATTCAGAATTGCTTAGAGAATTCGTGGACAGATTTCAACGTGAAAGAATGACATTGCCGCGTGTACCTGATAACTGGGCAGCTATAGCTTTCACAAGCAATTTGAATGAAAAAAGCTCGGAAGCTACGAGGAGACTCAAGGAAAGCCTTCGAGAATTCCCAGCTACAACATGGAATGATGTTTATAACAGGTATAACACGAAGTTGAGGATTGAGGAAGATACTGTTCCCCGATCTCAAAAAGAGGAAAGTATACGTTTAAGACATGCAGAGAACGAAAAAAGATCTGGTAAAAATAGGTACGCGCCCTATATGGGACCTGTGGGGAAAAACTCGCGGTCAAAACATGATAATCAAAGGCATAATCACAGATCAAGAAACAGAGAATCAGGTTCTTCATCAAGATTTAGGAACGAGCGAAACAACTATGAGTCACGGGATGATGATAGAAATTTAAAAGCGAGATTCGGAGGTTACAACTTCAACGTCAGCACCTCCGAGCTCGTAGCTGTTTTGAGAAGCATGAGAGATAAGGTCCGATGGCCAAAGGAAATGAGATCGAATCCAAACAGGCGCAACCCTGACCATTGGTGCGAGTTCCACAATGATCACGGGCATAAAACAACAGATTGCAGATTTTTACAAAGTGAAGTTGATCATTTATTAAAACAAGGATATCTTACTGAGTTGTTCAGCAAGAAAGGCAAGCAAGCTTACATGAAGAACATGCAGGAGCCTCCAAAACCACCTTCTCCCAAAAGAACTGTTAATGTTATAAGTGGGGGTGAAGACATCAATGGTGTGTCATATACTGCAGCTAACAAAACTTCCAAAGTAACTATTACCCAAGGGAAACGGGTGCGGCATGTTCTAGAAGAAGGCAATATTACATTCAATGATGCAGATACAGATGGCGTATTAATCCCTCATAACGATGCACTGATAATATCTTTAATTGTGCATGATACTAATGTGAAACGAGTTTTGATTGATCCAGGTAGTTCCGTGAACATTATTTTGCTAAGAGTGCTACGTGAGATGCAAGCTGAAGATGGAGTAATACCAAAGGTGCATACTCTATCTAAATTTGATAATTCCAGTGTCGTCACAAAAGGAGAGGTAACACTCACAACTTTTGCTGAAGGGGTCATCAAAGATACAAAGTTCCAAGTAGTAGACATGGAGATGGCTTACAATATGATTCTGGGGAGACCATGGATCCATGAAATGGATGCTGTTCGTTTAACCTTGCATCAAGTTATCAAATTTCCATCGCCATGGGGAATTTGTCAAATTCGCGGAGATCAACATACGTACAGGGCTATTAACTCCGTTGCAGATACAAGAACGAGAAGTGGAGGCAAATAGCAATCACAGAAGGCAGTTGAGGACATCACAACAAAAACCTCAACTGAACAAGTGCGAACAGATGTAGACTCAAGGCCTGATACCATTCAAGAACCAGAAGAGAATGAAGATGTTAAAACAACGATAAAGGGATTAGAACCTGTCGTGTTATTCGCTCAATGGCCTGATAAAAAAGTCTATGTCGGAGCTAATCTTGACCAAGGAATGAAAGGTAAGTTAATTGAATTTTTGAAAACTAACATGGACTGCTTTGCTTGGTCCCACTCTGATATGACAGGAATACCACCGGAGGTGATGACTCATAAACTAAATGAAGATCCGTCATATCCTCCTATGAAGCACAAGAAAAGAAAGCAGGGAACTTTCAAGAATTAGGTGATTCAAGAAGAAGTCCAAAAATTGCTAAAAATTTGTTCCATTCGAGAGGTGAAATATCCTAACTAGTTAGCCAATCTGTTGTGGTTCCAAAGAAAAATGGCAAGTGGCGGGTTTGTGTAGATTATACAGATCTTAACAAAGCCTACCCTAAAGATTATTTTCCACTACCACACATAGATCAATTGATTGATGCAAGTGCAGGTCCCGAATTGTTAAGTTTTTTAGATGCATATTCATGTTATAATCAGATTAAAATGGATCTGGCAGATGAAGAAAAAACTTCATTCATAATAGATAGGGGGGACTTATTGTTATAAAGTAATGCCCTTTGGTATAAAGAATGCAGGTGCAACATATTAAAGGTTAGTTACCAAAATGTTTCAGGAACATTTGGGAAAGACAATGGAGGTATATATAGATGATATGCTTGTTAAAACTCAGCACTCAAAAAATCACATATCACACTTATCTGACACATTTTCAATTTTTCGCAAATTTAATATGAAGTTAAATCCCGGAAAATGTGCATTTGGCGTTGCATCAGGCAAGTTTTTGGGTTTTATTGTTTCTAACCGTGGAATTGAAGTAAATCCTGCACAGATTAAAGCCATCGAGGAAATCCCTGGCATACTTTCAAACAAGAAAGAAGTTCAAAGATTAACAAGGAGAATTGCGGCCTTGGGAAGATTCATCTCTAAATCATCAGAGAAGTGTTTTAAATTCTTCTCAGCTCTTAAGAAGCAGGATCATTTTGAATGGAATGAGGAATGTCAACAAGCACTTAGGAATTTGAAAACGTACTTATCAAATCCACCTTTGTTGGCAAAACCAAAGGCTGGGGAAAAGCTACTCCTCTTCCTTGCTGTTTTGGAGGTGGTGGTAAGTGCTGTTTTGGTCCGAGAGGAGAAAGGTAAACAATCACCTATCTATTACGTAAGTAAATCTTTGTTAGATGCAGAATTGAGGTATCCTCAGTTAGAAAAACTTGCACTTGTGTTAATCATGACATCTAGAAAGTTAAGACATTACTTTCAGTGTCATCCTATCGTTGTGGTAACTACCTACCCTTTACGTAACATATTACATAAGCATGAGTTATCAGGTAGGTTAGCTAAGTGGGCAATAGAGTTAAGTGAATACGAAATTGCGTACCAACCTAGAACTGCTATAAAATCACAAGTATTAGCTGATTTCGTGGCTGATTTTAGTCAGGGAATACAGTTAGAAGCAGAAAAAGAATTACAGGTGTTCAATGGAGCTAACCCAGGAACTTGGACTTTATTCACTGATGGCTCATCTAACGTGAGAGGAGCAGGTTTAGGGGTAGTATTGGTACCACCTACGAGTGAAACCATTCGGCAAGCTATTAAATGTCATTCCATAACTAACAATGAGGTAGAATATGAGGCTATGATTGCAGGTTTAGAATGAGGTAAATTTTAATAACTTAACCTTGGATTGGAGGAACAAAATTGTTGCTTTTTTGCAGTATGGAACCGTCCCTGATGACAAGAAAAAGGCTTATGCTCTTCGAAGGTAGGCCACTCGGTACTGCTTAAAACAAGGCAATCTATATCGTAAAATGTTCGGTGGACCCTTAGCAAGATGCCTTGGACCTTCGCAAATAGAGTATGTAATGAGAGAAATACACGGGGGTCATTGCGGGAATCACGCAGGCGGAAGATCACTAGTAAGAACCTTAATTAGGGCAGGTTATTACTGGCCTAAAATGGAAGAAGAGGCAGGGCCAAATGTGATAAATGCCAAAGGTACGGTAACAATATGCATAGACCTGCAAAATTATTACATCCGGTCATTGCGCCATGGCCATTTATGAAATGGGGAATGGATATAGTAGGTCCATTACCGCAAGCAAAAGGACATGTAAATTTTTTGCTTGTTCTCACTGATTATTTTACTAAATGGGTAGAGGCAGGTGCATTCAAACAGGTGCGAGAAAAGGAAGTCAGAGACTTTATTTGGCAGAATATCATATGTCGATTCGGCGTACCAAATGAGATCGTATGTGATAATGGTCCTCAGTTTATTGGAGCTCAGATCATAGAATTTTTTCAAAGCTGGCAAATTAAAAGGATTACGTCAACACCCTATCATCCGATGGGTAATGGATAGGCAGAATCAATGAACAAAGTCATTATCAACAATTTAAAGAAACGACTAGAGGAATCAAAAGGAAACTGGCCTGAAGTGTTACCTAGAGTTTTATGGGCATATTGCACAACTGCAAAAACAAGTACAAGTGAAACACCGTTCTCATTGGTTTATGGAGCTGAGGCTTTAATTCCTGTTGAGATAGGGGAACCAAGTACACGGTTCACACAGGCGACACAAGAATCTAATGACGAGGAGATGCGGGTCAACCTAAATTTACTCGAGGGGCGAAGAGAAGCTGCTTTAATAACAATGGCAGCACAAAAGCAAGTCATAGAACGATACTACAATAGAAAAACACGCCTCAGGTTCTTCAAAATTGGGGACTTCGTGCTTAAAAAGGTTTTTTAGTCTACAAAGGTAGCTAACACAGGGAAATTAAGTCCAACATGGGAAGGACCCTACAGAGTGCGTGATGTTGCAGGAAAAAGGAGCATATGAACTAGAGACAATGGATGACAAGATATTACCTTCGCATTGGAATGCTGTTCATTTAAAGAGATACTATTTCTAAGGAAAACCCATGGTCAGGTATAACCATTTTAAATTTCATTTTTGAATTGTTAAAATTTTACTAACGATTTTAGATGATAGGCAAAATGCTAACCCGTACTAAATGATGAGTCACTACCTGTAAGGCACATGGAGTAACCAAAACTTCCTGACCTAAGGTTACAATTATTCTGATAGAAATGCAAACGGGTTATGCAGTCTTCATCTATAATCGTCCCTCCGAGTCCCGTATGTTTTTCCTTTTTAGGAAAAGGACCAAACGAGAGAAACTATCAAGTGTTCGAGGCTTCATACTTCAACACTCAAACACTTGGGGGACTACATAATATACACTAACATGTGTATAAAGAAGGCAAAGAAGATTAAGGAAAAATCAAGCCTGAAAGAGTCAAGTGCAGAGTAAAAATCATAAAGCCACGAGCTAAGGCCAAAGAAAAACCTCACTATAGTTAGGGTAAAGGCTATGTACTAAAATGGGTTATAAGGAAAAACTCCGTGTCTGTTATTCTTCTTTTAAATCTGTTACAAGAAAACAGTTACGAGAAAGTTAAAGATGTAATTCAAATACATGTAAAGTTTTATTCAAAACTAGACAAGGTTCAAAAATAAAAACTTGTCAAAGTTATTTCAGAGAAACATGTGTATTCCTATTTCTTTTGTCATATGATAATACCATTATGAAGTTGAGACGTCTTCTTCATTAAGTATTGGAATATAAAAGGGCCTCTTTTATAAAACTCATGTTTAAATTAATCATGAGGTTAACAAAAGCATTTTTCGGAAAACAAAAATGCAAATTATTCTGTAAGTCCTTAAAAATAAAGGCGAGAATAAAGCAAGCAGAAGTTTAAGATAAAAAACTTCTTAATATGTAAAAAAATCTAAGACTAAGTTCGAACTTAGTCATAAAACTACCAAATTGTTTAGATTACCCCATTAAAAGACTTGGGGACTGACGTTCCTAAAATCAACCCTCAAATGAAGTTAAGGGTTTGATTACAATCTTCCAAAATCAAAATAAAAATAAAATCATTTGAATGATTAAAACTGGTCACTGAGAAGTTTGTGGTATTGAGGCAGGAACGTCGATAGTAGCAGGCTCAATTTGGGCAGGTGCATCAGCAGGCGCGGCTTCAACTTGGCTTGCAGCAACGGGCTCAATCGGGTTTGAAATAGTCATGATAACCGTATCAGCTTCAACATTCATGAGAGCTTCAGCCACGGGAACTTCATCCACGGGAGAAGGGAAGTCCTGAGTTTGTTGAGCCTTTTCAATGGTTTCGTTGATTTTAGCTAACTCCAACTCCAGATTGAAGTTTTCTTGGCCAGCTTCAAGTAGGGTATCACGACGGGAATTCAAAAAAGCCCAACTTGCCTCAACAACAGATTTTTCTTCAAGGATCTCATAATCCTTTTCCCAAGCAGCGATCTCATTTTTTAGCTCTTCATTTTCAGCCAAGGCGGAGCTGTGGGAAGCTTGAAGAGAGGCGTGGGAGCATTCTAAAGCACGCACCTTATCAGCAGATATTCTGAGGTCTTCCTGTGCTTGAGTAAAATTTTGCACAAGCTCCACAGCATAAACTTCCTTTTGATTTAAAAGAGCCTTTAATTCTCTGATCTCTTCACTAGCTTTAGATAGCTGCTCTGAGAAGGAGGACTCGAGACGCTTTTTGTCTTTCTCTGCTTGGTGTGAAGAAGCTTTTGTAACCGCCAATTCTGAAGTTAAAACCCGTACTCGCTGCTCTAAGGTATTCTTTCTCTCTTGTAAGCTCTCTATATCAAGCTGAAGACTCTCAAATTGCCCCTTCCAATTGGTTGCTTCTAAGTGAGAGTCGCGTGCTATCTTCTCTAAAGGGGCAATTCTTTTCATCAATTCTGTGCCGATAAGATTGGCCTAAAAAAAGAGAAGAAATAAGAATCCCAAAGATGAAAAATTTTGCAAAGTAAAAAAGGGAGAGAAGGAAAATACCTTCAGAGTGGCATGCACGATATCATTCATTAAAGTCAGGGAACTGTGGCTCTCCAACTTTGCTTTTTCAATTGTGCCAATAAGAGGCTCCAGCTATACATCCGCCTGACCTGAATTTTTCAAAAGGCTGTTCTCAGCAGGAATTTCAATAGTTACCCGCCTCATAGCGGCACTTCTACTTGAAGAGCCCGTTTCAATATGATGAACTATAGGAGGGGGAATAGTCAAAGGAGGAGCTGGAGAAGAGGTAAGAGCAGTAGAAGAAGGAACGGAAATAGCTGGGGCCGGTAAAGAAGGAATCACATGCACGGGTAATGAAAAAGGCGATAAAGGTACTTCGTCTAAAACAGGCCCGACATCTTCACGACCAAATCCACTGACGAAAAGTTGGTCGATAGACTCACGAGTATCGTAGGGAGTGATGTCATCATCAAGAATTATTATTGGGGTTTCAATAGGCTTGGTAAAAGAAACCGAAACTTCAGCTTCGTCATCGAAAACGATGCGTCTCTTAACTCGTGGCCTTGTTACCAAGGAACTCTCATTTTCCTCTTCTTCAGAATTTTCCTCTTCAGCAGCCTTCCTTTTCGCAGAAGAGGAACCCAAGACTATTCTTGGGCTCTCTCTAAAGAGATACGGGTTCTCGAAGGAGTACGAGTCCCCGAAGAGACACGAGAGGCTGCAACTACTTCAGCAGTAACCCCTCGAATAGCAAATTCTGACAAAAAGAAGGATAAAAGTTAAAAAAATAAAGGAGAATATTGGCACGAAAAGAATAAAATGTGAACTCTTACCATGAGTCTTTACCTTCCAACCAAAGCGGTTAGAAAGTGTTTTCCAAGATCTACCGTCCATTGGCGCGATCTTCAGCAATTTATCTACCCAACCACGGAAATTGGGAACATCCCCTACAACTCCCATGGTTGCTAAAAGAAACAAGGGGGGGGGGTAAAATTAGAAAAGCTGATAAACTTGAAAGAAGACGGTACGAGAGGGATAAAAGACCTACGTGCAAAATTCCACTTTTCAGGGAAGGGAACATTATCTTCACCCACTAAACCAATAGTGGGGGCAACAACAAATCGGGCATACCAACCACGATCCTTGTCATCTTTAGGGCTCACCAAAACCCTCTTACTCCTGGCTACTAGTATAAAAACACCATTAAGAAAAAGCCTAAGTGAGTAAAGATGAATCAAGTGAGGGAAAGTAAAAGGAGCTTCATCTTTAGTGGCTAAATGCCTTAAACATGCAACAACCCTCCATATGATTGGACCAATTTGACCCAAGCAGACATTGAAGAAACGGCAAAATTCAAGAATGGCTGGGTCGATTGCTGGTCTAAACCCTAAAGTAAAAGGGTAAGTGTAAACAAAAGAGAACCTAGTTAAATATGAAGTAATTATCTGATTCGGATTAGGGATAATAATGGAAAAATCATTACTCCAATGACAGTCCTTAAGAACCACATGAGTCAAAACCTCTGTAATTTGAGTAGGGTAAGCATCGACACGATCTAATGCGGAAACCTGGTTTCTAAGAGATTCCCTGTCATGGTAAAAAGACAATTCTGAAGGGACTATCTCATCTACTAAAAGTTCGCGTAAAGGTTCAGAATGATCTTTACCCCTAGAAGAAGATTTGTGAGAAAGGGAACCTCTGGTTCTAGAGGAAGGACCAGAATTAGAAGAAGGCGTAGATGAACCACCTCGAGTTGATCCTACACGACGAAGTCTACCTCCCCTTCTGTGCCTAACAAGGGCATTGGGGAAGGAGTCAGTAATAAAAACTCTCTCAGGGTTAGGGATTGGAGAAGACATATCGAAGAGGAATGATCTAAGGAAGAAGTCAACAGAAATTTGGAGAAATAAGTGTTCAATAAGCTTTATGTGATAAAAGACAAGGGAAAAAAATTATATTTATACCGATAAGCAACCGCCAAATGTAAAAGTGCGGAGGTGAAAAGATCATAATTATGATAACTGACACTTCGTTAATAGTGGAACCGTAAAAACCTTGAAAAAGGCTGCAAAAACTGCAGAGCCAATGGAAAATTGATACGTGTACGAAATATTAAATGGAAGTGACAATTGAAGCGTCAATTTTGTCATAGCATTAATGGTGACAAAATTCTCGTTTTAATGAAATCCACTTCCCAAATATGCAATTGATGAATAAATGAAAAGTGGAGGAACTATCTGTATTGGAAAAATTGCATTTATATATGCAAGTGACATGTTGAGACACGTGGACTGGTCAAATGGTCAAAGAATTATAATTAGTCAAGAGGCACGGGCAGCAGTAGAAATGAGCAAAGGCAAAGGAAAAGGCACGGGAGGACATTTGAAGGATTCAACGCCCGTACCTATTTAAATCATTTATCAAAAGGAATGGATCTGACCATAATAAAGAGCGCAGATACGGAATTCGACAGGCATTAAATACTGGATACGTTAGAGAATTTGTATTGATTACAATGATTGTGTAACGTAGCATTCAATGTCTTTAATTATTCATAATAGCCTCGTTATGATTTGGAGGAAACGCATATCTTCAAGATACCTATAAAAGGGAGGTATCTGGTTACTTGTAAACACAAGACACAATCGGAATATACTTTGATTCACTTGTTTTCTCCTGATTACACTCTGTTTACTCTAAATTACTTTCTTCTACATATTTTTTTGATTATCAGTAATCCGCGTTCTTCTAAATTCTAACTTTGACTGAAATTCTATTTTTTGGTTAAACAAAGATACTATATTGTTTACAAGCAACATGAAGATTTGTGAGATGTAGCATGATTTCAAGATTGAGAAGCCTTTAATTTAAATTAACTGTAAGATGGTCCAACAGGTGGAGGTAAAAACAAATCAGCCAAACATCTCAAAAGAATAACCAACAATGCTAGACACCTAAAGTTTCTTAAACACGCAGAAATAGATAGATAGAGAACTTGGCAATTTCAAATAGAAAAACATGATAAGCAAAAGGTTCAAGTCTGCCATAAAAGAATGAGGAAAGAAAATAATGATAATTCAAGTATTTCTGCAAATGATGAACTTGTTCCGAAAACCATACTTCAAATGAATATATATCTAATGACTCATCTTTCTAAGATTTAAAAATAAATCTCTTACATTAAAGGAATAATGTGATTCAACTAGCCCAGATCTCTTTAAAGCTTGCCACCTGTTATAAATATATTATATTATGGATGTTCATTTAGTATTTCGTTGTAAATAATCTTCCTGAAGAAGCTTATCCATATGGGACTCCACCGTAAATAAGTTTATCCATTTAGTACTCTATTGGAAATAAGCTTCCTGAAGAAGCTTATCACTTCGGTACCTGGTTATGGATAAACATTACCCTAGGTAGAAGATTATCCATACCGGGTATAATAAGATTATCCATTCAGTACTCCGTTATGGATAAACATTGCTCTCAGTAGAAGATTATCCATATCTGATATAGTAGCAGCTTACACAACAGCTTGCAGTAGCAGCTTACACAACAACTTGCAGTAGCAGCTTACACAGCAGCTTGTAATAGCAGCTTACACAGCAACTTGTAGTAGCAGCTTACACAGCAGCTTGCGTAGCAGCTTACACAGCAGCTTCCTTTCTTCTATAAATAGAAGAGATTTCAGTTCATTATGTATAGGAATTTGAAGTTGAATAATAAATCTCTCCTCTCTATCTCTTCTTGTCTTTGATTTCTTTACTTTATAGTCTTTATTTTATAACACGTTATCAGCACGAGACTCTGTCATTTTGAGCACTTACTTCGAATTTGATTTTCCTATCTCAGGTGAATGGTAGAGCTTTAAAATTAAGTAAGTTCTAACCAACTGAGGTGTTGAGATGCTGGCAGTAACGTCCCTCCCGGTTGAAGATATGTGTCCCAACTAAAGTCACGCTCTTGGTTACGATGATTTCATGAGCATCATCATCTACCATGTATAAAACACAAGCACCACTTTAAAAGCATTTCATGCTTATCAGGTAAGGTTTTTACCTTATATTGAAGTCCTATAACTTGATTCTAAAGGCGAGCAAAGATAATAAGTTTGCTTGCAACTCTGGTAGAGTTTGAAAGTAATATACAACTACCAGAAATGGTATATGCCTATGACCACCAGAAGTGATAATTTAGGCTTTCCATGGTTACAATTGAAGATAAATTAGAGAAAATTTCTCTACATTACTTGCATGCCTCGATTTACTCCTGAAGTAGCAACATCTTAAAAGAGGTTCTAAGCCGTCACACAATTTGGTGTGATTAATTCACATTTAAATAATTATGTTTCGTTCCCTGAAGAATGAGAACTTTTGATATATATTAATCTATTTCCCGAAGTGAATGTGACAATATTAATAAAGCTCGTAAATATGAACGCGTTTTTGATGTGAATATATTACAATTCACCTTCAGAAGAGGTAATATGTTTGAGAGAATATATACTCAATATTTTGGATTTTAAATTTGCTCCTGAAGAAGTAACACAATTGAAATTTTCTCCTGAAGCAGGAAAATATTATGAAACTGTGTCTTTCTGTGCTTAAACAAAATAATAAGCTATTCAAATTTATTTTTGAAGCACATTTTCATTCCCTGGAGTGAATGAATAAACACCACAACTCACCTCCTGAAGAGGTAGAATAACAAAGGATATAAATTTTATTTTTGTGGCATAAAGATCATTGTCGCACGTACCCGTTGTACATAAAATATCTTGGATAATTTTATTAAATATCATTCCAAGGCAAAGGTATTCTTGTAGAATGCTTTCTACTACAACCACATTAATATGTTATGGTTAGTTATCGAGTTCCCCGAAGTAAATAACAACTCGTGTATCTTTCCTTGAAGGATGTAATGACTATGTGGTTACCGCTTTGATATAAAATATTTAGATGTTAATGGTATTTCTCCTTGAAAGAGATATTTGTCACGAAGTTAGTAGTAGAATATTAAAATTCTTGATTTTCGTCATTTATAAATTTAGGATTGGCTTTGTATTGTCTATTTGATTATGATTTTCTCTCATGATACCAGAAGTGTATGAGAAATATTTGATAGTACAAAATGTATCAACAACTCCTGAAGAGCTAACTGTTTGCCTAAAGGATACATGGCACCAGTAGTGTCCGATAAATATTAGATTGTGGATAATGAATGAAGGCTCTTGAAGAGCTTATATATAAATATGTCATTCATATTATATGATTATGGTCAAAACATATGTTGTAGTAAACTTGAAGTTTACTAATACAAATGACAATCATATTGAGACTACAAATGATTGAAAGATTGAAAATCTTCATGTTTCCACAATCATAGGGGGTAAATATGTATATGAGAAGTTACCTGCCTTATTTTTCAATTTGTACTACATCATGTATCACAGTAAACCAGAAGTTTACTAATGCAAAAGCAACTACAATAAATCAGAAATTTACTTATACAAAAGTAGCCGCAGTAAATCAGAAGTTTACTAATGCAAAAGTTTGTGCCATAGTAAACAAGAAGTTTACTAAGAGATAGCGCATGCCATGATAAACTTGAATTTTTCATTTGCCATTTTTAAATGAGCTATTTGAGAATTCAGATAAGCATATACTGAAGAACTAGAAGATTCTTCAAGAATTCTCCTGTGTTGCTTGTTCTCATAATAAATTGATTATACCAGCTAAAGTTGGGACTAAGACCCCTGATTCTGAAATATATAAAGGTGAATATGGGCCCAGTCACCTATCATGTGAACCACTTATAGATGCATATATAAGATTGTTACATGTGTGTTCATTGTCAACCTGCAGTTTGGCATTTGAGATTGCTATTCTCGATTAAGAGCATAATTTTCAGATTATGAAATCAAGACAGTTCATCTTGATAATGCTGATTTATATTCAAGTTGGTTTAGCATTGAATACCTCCTATTAATGGCTAAACCATTTCTTATGAGAACAAAGCTTCATGTATTGGTCTAAGATTTTCTAAATTGCATATAGCAGCACTTGTATGCATCAGATCAATAATATATCATAAGTCCTCCCTTCACAATTGGTTTAGGATCGGAAACTAAATATTTTTACTATCTTTTGAAATGATTAATTTCTTTACCATAATACACAAAGATATGTTTCCCAAAGATGATTGAGGATATATGTTAGTTTTTCTAACATTTGGGGGATGGAATAAACAATTGAAAAATATGCTATATGAATCGAATTATCATTAATATGATCCTCACTTAGAAGATAATTCAAGTCGAATGCCAGAAGCATTTGCTGATCCAAAATTAAATATCATATTTCAGCTACAAATGCTCCTATTAAAATTAAAGTCCCTGAAGGATAGAGTTTACTGTACGCATGAAGCGTGGTAGACCAATCGGTTCCAAAGGTAACAATCCTTGAAAAATAGTAGGAGCTAATGATCAAAATGATCATAATGAGGAGGAAATAAGCTCTAGAAGAGCCCACGACATAACATTTCATGAAACTCCCGAAAAAGTTCAGGTACCTGAAAATAAAGAAAGTGATGAGATCTCCACAAGTTATGTCGCTTCGGAACTGACACAAAATGATCGTCGACGATATATTTAATACAATATAGTGCACAATATTGTAAAAGATTGTGAGGATCGGACCAGCAGTCCAGACACTTGAAGATGTCATACCATTTAGATACAAGTCTTAACCTATATGACTTATTTGGCTAAATCTATAGGAAGATCCTTGAAGGATTGAAAATGCCCGAAGCATATAATTCAAAGTCTTGAGAAATGTACTCGATCAAATTATAAAGATCTTTGTACGGTTTAAAGCAATCTGTGCGCGTGTGGTATAATCGCCTCAGTAAATATTTGCTGAAAGAAAGTTACATAAATTATGTTATTTGTCCATGTATTTTTATAAAGAAAATGTCATCAAAATTTGTTACACTTGCTGTTTATGTTGGTGACATAAATCTTATTGGAACTCCGGAAGAGCTCCAAGAGGGTCTTAAAAATACTTTTACATGGACAAAGTGTACCCATTAAGTACACCAATGAATATTCAATCACTTGAAGTGAATAAGGATCCGTTCCAACCTCTAGAAGAGGATGAGGAACTCCTTGGTCCTGAAATACTCTATCTCGGTGCAATTGGTGCACTAATGTATCTTGCTAATGCTACAAGGCCTGACATAGCATTTTCTGTTAATTTACTAGCAAGATATAGTTCTTCTCCTACACGGAGACATTGGAACGGGATTAAGCATATATTGCGATATTTAAAGGGAACTCTTGATATGGGTTTGTTTTATGCTAACAAAGATAGTGCAGACCTTGTTGGTTATGCAGATGCAGGTTATTTATCTGATCCCCATAAAGCTCGATCTCAAACCGGCTACGTATTTACATATGGAGGTACTATCATATCATGGCGCTCCACAAAGCAATCTATTGTTGCTACTTCTTCAAATCACGCTGAGATAATAGCTATTCATGAAGCAAGTAGGGAATGCGTATGGTTGAGATCAATAATTCATTTTATTCGAGAAAAATGTGGTTTGGAATGTGAGAAAAGACCCACAATTTTATACGAAGACAATGCTGCATGCATAGCCCAATTGAAGGGAGGATTTATAAAAGGAGATAGAACGAAGCACATTTCACCAAAATTATTCTACACACACGATCTTCAGAAAAGTGGTGACATTGATGTGCAACAAATCCGTTCAAGTGATAATCCAGCAGATTTATTCACTAAATCTTTGCCAACTTCAACTTTTGAGAAGATGGTATACAAGATTGGAATGCGGAGACTCAAATATTTGAAACAAGGTTTTCATCAGGGGGAATAAAATACGCGATGCACTCTTTTTCCCTTACTATTATTTTTTCCCATGGGGTTTTCCTTATAAGGTTTTAAATGAGGCACCTAATGCGTATTACTAAATATGTGTACTCTTTTTCCTTCACTAGGATTTTTTCCTACGTGGTTTTTCCTAGTGAGGTTTTAATGAGACACATTATCTTTTAATGAACATTCAAGGGGGAGTGTTATAAATATATTATATTATGGATGTTCATTTAGTACTCCGTTGTAAATAATCTTCCTGAAGTAGCTTATCCATATGGGACTCCACCGTAAATATGTTTATCCATTTAGTACTCTATTGGAAATAAGCTTCCTGAAGAAGCTTATCACTTCGGTACCCTATTATAGATAAACATTACCCTAGGTAGAAGATTATCCATACCGGGTATAATAAGCTTATCCATTCAGTACTCCGTTATGGATAAACATTGCTCTCAGTAGAAGATTATCCATATCTAGTATAGTAGCAGCTTACACAGCAGCTTGCAGTAGCAGCTTACACAGCAGCTTGCAGTAACAGCTTACACAGCAGCTTGCGTAGCAGCTTACACAGCAGCTTCCTTTCTTCTATAAATAGAAGAGATTTCAGTTCATTATGTATATGAATTTGAAGTTGAATAATAAATCTCTCCTTCTCTCTATCTCTTCTTGTCTTTGATTTCTTTACTTTATAATCTTTATTTTATAACACCACCTAATTAATAACTTAAGAGTCATCATAATTATAAATTGGGGCTGCCACGTTAAGTGGGAGGGGTTTAGCTTATCCAATAATATATCACTTAATTAATTAATTAGGTAATACCTTGGTACCTGGTAATTAACTAATTACCCGCATAATTAAGAATTGTCTCAAATTATTTAAAATTCTACTTATTTTTAATACACTTTATACATCATACTATCATGGTCATGTGGTACCATATAAAATGAATACATACACTATTATTTCATTAAAACATCCATGTAAAAATATATTTTCTCTATTTTCTAGTTTCATATAAAGAGTACAATTTTTTTCCTATGTTTATTTTTTTAAATGGTAAAAAAATAACATTCTTTTCTTGTAACAAAATAATTTTTATCTTTATAATAAAAAGAATCTCGTAAACGTTTCTCATATTATGTGTATAATTTAAAACATATTTGAAAGTAGTAATATTAATCATTATATAAAATCATATTTTTCAAATTATTATTATTATTATTTTTTTACAAAAATGTTCCAATCAAAATACCATATTAAATGTACATATATAACGGTATCAAGGTTGTTAAGCTTATGGGGTGTAACACCCAAGGGGCTCCGGTGAGTTTCGGATATTTTTCGGGATGTTCTGGACTTAGAATTTCTGCTGTCATAGCTGTTGCAGGTGCACAGTGAATTTGTTCTTCGCATTCGCTTGGCTTCACTCGCGAATGCGTAAGGAAAATTTTCTCATGGGTAATTTTGTTCTTCGCGAACGCAGAGCTCAGGACGCGAACGCGAAGCTGTGGTGGGTTACCCTTCGCGAACACGTTCTAGCCCACGTGAACGCATAAAGTTAGTGGGCCTGGGGAGGGAGCTCGATTTGTTCTATGCGAACGTGGCCGTTTGACCGCGAACGCGGGCCATCCAATGCGAACGCGAAGGCCATTTGGTCCTGACCCATCGCGAACGCGGCAGGCCTATCGTAAACGCGATGAAGGCCTGCCCAGTCTTTTTAAAACAGATTTTAAAACGGGCAGAACCCATTTTCTTCATATTTTCGAACTACCAAGACCTAGAGGCAATTTACTTCACACATCCCCAAAGTGTTGGCAATCAATTCTAAACTCTATTCTTTTAGTTATCCAACGTTTTTCATCACTTTTTAATCAAAAATCAAGAATTTTCATGGTAGAAATTAGGAATTTGGGTAGAATTAGGGCTTTTTGAATAATTGGAACTTAGACCTCATTTTAGGGTCGGATTTTGAAACTAATTGCATATTCGGGATCGTGGGTGAATGGGTGATCGGGTTTTGGTCTGGACCTCGAGTTTTGACCAAGCGGGCTCTGGGTCGATTTTTGACTTTTTCGGAAAAATAATAGAAAACCTATAATTTAGCATTTGAGGTTGAATTTTTTAGCATTTATTGATGTTGTTAAATTAATTTGGGTTAGATACAAGTAAATTGGAGGCGAATTCTAAAGGAAAAGAGGTGTTTAAGGCTTGAGTTGGCCGTGGAAGTTCAAGGTAAGTGTTTGGTCTAACCTTAATTTGAGGGAATATGTATTATGCTTTATTTGTTATGTGCTAGTGTAGTGTACGACGTATGGTGTGGTGACGATTATCTATACATTAGTGTCAAGCATGCCCGTGAATCTTAAATTGTGATAGTTGTGTTTCTTAATAAGTACTACAATTGCCTAAATTGTTGATTATCCATGTTGAGCAAGACTTATGATTATCTTCTTCGTATTGGTTTATTATTGAGCATTGGCTCCAGTTGAGGTTCATTTGTGAAGTTAATTGTTGGTACATGTTTGGTTATAGTTTATTCCCTTGCCGGGACGTATTTAATTCTTATGATTGATTCCCTTACCGGAATGTGTTTATTCTTGTTGTTGATTCCCTTGCCGGGATGTTATTGTTGCTATTTTTTGGTTGAGGAGAGAGAGATAAATCATGAAGGGTGATGCCGTGCACATTCATACTTATGCATATGGTGAGGAAATAGTGATAAAGCACGAAGGGTGATGCCGTGTACATTTACATTGATATTGATGCATATGGTGAGGAAGAGAGATAAAGCACAAAGGGTGATGCCGTGCACATTTCTAATATTTATATGGCTAGGAAGAGAGATAAAGCACGAAGGGTGATGCCATGCACATTTTTTTCATTATTTGATTGCATTGGTGAGGATTGAGAGTAAAAGCACGAAGGGTGATGCACTTATTGCCTGTTTGTTATGATTTCTCGGTGTTATCGGTTCAAGTGCCTTAATTGTCTTATTCCAATATTACTGTGATTCTTTATGTTGGTATTTCCCCTATGGCATGTTACCACTCCCCCCGTTACTCTTGAATTACTTCTATTACTGTTATTCTGCTAGATACTGTTTAACTACAGGTTATTTGTTTGTCATGTCCTAGCCGCGTCACTACTTCGCCGAGGTTAGACTCGACACTTACTCAGTACATAGGGTCGGTTGTACTGATACTACACTCTGCACTCTTTTGTGCAGATCTCGATATTGGAGCATATGGGCTTTAGCTAGCGATTGCTGACTTCAGACCATCGGAGACCCGAGGTAGTCGTGCAGCCGTCCGCAGGCCTTGGCGTCCCCTTCCTATCTAGTTTCTTTCTATTCTTTTCTATTTCAGAGACAGACATGTACTTTCTTGTTCAGACCCTATTTGTAGTTTTCCTTAGATAGTCCATGAGATTGTGACACCAGTTCTGGGTGGTTTATGTTTATGGACTCATATTGGCATTAGCTTAATTGTTAAATTTCATTCGTCCGAATTATTATTTTCGCTATTTATTGTCACACCTCTTTTTACGACACCCCCCGGAAGAGGGAGTGAATAAGGGAGTTTTTCCAATTAAAGGACAATCAAAACGGAATTTATTGTTAAAAGATTTAGAGTCGCCACCTGGGATAATTTGTGGTGTCCCAAGTCACCGATTGAATCCCGAATTGAGGAAAAGCTTGACTCTGTTTAACAGTCCGCGAACTAGAAATCCGGGTAAGGAATTCTGTTAACCCGGGAGAAGGTGTTAGGCATTCCTGAGTTCCGTGGTTCTAGCATGGTCACTTAACTGTTATATTCGGCTTAATTATCTGATTTTAATATGTTTTAAACCTATGTGCATTTTTAAAACTTTAACCACTTTTAGTCATTTTTAGGAATATTGCATCGCTGTTAAAACACGTCTTGAACCACGTCACATAAATACACCCGCAGTCTTTGACATATTTCAACATTGTTGAGATTTGGATTTGGGTCACATAAATGCGCACCCGAGTTTAAGAAGGTAATATAATTAAATAACGTGCTTAAAGCAACTAACGCGTTATTAACTTTGCGAGGGTCGTGGAAGTTTGTTAAACGGCACGCCTCGAGTTCTAAATAATTAATCACACTTAATTAAAACGAGGGCCATGCATTTGTCATTTCTATTTAGCATGGCGCACCTCGATTTGTTCTAATTAAAGCATTTCTAGACTAATTCATGAGGGTCATATGTGATCTATCGGTGGATGGCACACCTCGAATTCTAAATATTTTAAAGAAAATAATTAAAGAGGGCCACACAATTTGTGATTTTATTTGGCGCGGCGCACCTCCGTTTATTCCAACTTGATCTAAGGTACCTTATGGAAATCTATTTTTAAAAGATCCCAAAGCCTATTATGTTTTAACTATTTGGTGGATCAGTTACCATCTCAAAAGGAGCCCAGTCCACATGAGCTGCGTGCAAGATGAAGCCTTTAAAATCGCTAAAGAGGACCATGGCAAGCCGGAATCGACTTGGACTCAAAGAAGGCCCAATGCCCATGGAGCAAGCCAAAATCGAACGAGAAAGAGGTCGGGGAATTACGTTCAAGGAATTACATAGAGGAAACATTTAATCTAAAGAAAAATGAATTGACAACTGATTTTAAATTTGCAGATTTCCTAACTTGAATCAAATGACCACAAAACTAACATTGTTAAACACCTAATATCCACATAATATATATACTTATGCCAACAAACATATTAATCCCATCATCATTCTCATGCTCTTACAATATTCCAAATTTTGAATTAAGGCTAACATTTAAACATGATAGTAGAACCCCGAAGCCACTTAAAAGGAGACAGTTCCATTACAAATCAAGCTACTGATGGTTTCCATGCTTCACGAACAACAGATCTCAATTATTAAAGCTCAACCAAACTACTATATGAACGTCAAACTTACACATACTAGGCAGTAATAGAACTCAACAATTCCCCAATCACTTCCTTCATTCAGATAACATGGCTTGCTAAATTGATCTATAACACTAAAGCTAAACAAACAACAAGAACTAGATACATCATGGTCTCCACAGTTCTCGATTAATTACAGCATGAGAATTTGATTACTGAAATGGAATTTAACTGAGACTATACTATGAATAAATGATGGAATGTAAATATCAGGCAAAGAAACAATGAGCTAAAATATAATGGTGCTTCCATTTCATCTTTGAGTCAGGCTTTACATCATGAAGGGTTTAGAACTTGTACCTGGAAGAAGAATGAATTAACCAAAAAGGAAATTGAGGGTCAGCAGATTCAGTCAACAGCAGCAGAACCAAACCTCAGATTCAACACCAAGTATACCAATTCAACCCAGAAAATGATGTAAAATGGCCCAGAAAATAGTTTCAGTCCAAGCAATGAACTAGAAAACCACAAACTAGACTCGACCTTAAGTCATTTCAACCCAAATGAAGCATAAATTGTTCAGCAATTGAAAACCTCACCACTTGAAGCAGAACAAACCAATAGAACAATGATTCTACTGATTTTTAGCCATTTCTGATTTTCTGAAATTTTTATTCTTTTCGGCTCTTAGAATTCTATGAAAACGGTAAAATATTATGCATGTGTAATCACTCGATTTTCAGCTCTCTATATCTCTCAGATTTTTCAGAATGTCTCCGCTACCCCAAATGAGGAGAAAGAGGTCCTTATATAGGCCCATCTAATGCAACCCTATTTTATCTAGCTATTTCCCATTTTAACCCTCTCAAACCCAATTGTTTTTACCCTCTTACCCCTCTAAGAATCCCTGAATTACCCTTAGCCCAATCAATTATTTCTAACCTTGCCCTTCCCCTTGAGCCCCCCCTGAAGTTCCTAACTATTTACTTACCCCCTCTTAGGTTTAAAAAGAGTGACAAACAGGACTGACTAAACACAGAGGGCATCCAACGGATCAAACTGTGAATCAGTTCTTAAAGAAAATGCCGAAAATCTACTGGAAACAAATTAAAACATGAATCAAATCTTCAAGCATTCACACCAACATTTAAACAAGAACACTCAGTTATAAAACTTATCAATACTAATCTAAACAATGATTTAAACTAAATTAAACAACACAGAACACTTAGCTTATTAATCATTAAAACAGAACGGAAGGGTCGAGATTTAACGGGAGAAAACAAGCACAAAAATTAATTCAAGTCTAAAATCTGAACATGAACTTCAAATTAAAGGACAGAGGCGAGGAAGAAGATGAGTCAAACTTGAAAGAAAACTTAAAAGAAGTGAAGAATGCTTACCTATTTGGACAGAATTGAGACGGACATCAAACTGTTGGTTTCGTCCTCAATAATGTCACCCACTTGTTCTTTGTAATAGCAAGTAAGTAGCATTATTGAGGGGAGAGACCTTTAAAAATAACCCCATGCCTGAGACAAACTCTTATGCACCGATTTAGGGTTCAATACTCTAGAACCCTAGATTTGACATTCGAGTAATTTTGGAGGTATTTGAAGGGAATTGAATGTGGATTTAGGATAAGGGGGATGAGGAGATTGTGGGGTGTGATTTTGGGGCAGTTTGGACGATTTAAGGTTTTGGTCGTTCCTCTTCTATTCAAGATTCGAGCATTTTGGTTGGGATTTGAGGGAAAAGGGGTGCAGATTTGGAAGGAGGGGAAAGAGAAGAAGCTAGGGGTGTAATTTTGGGGTTGATCGGAGCAACGCCGCCGGCGGAGGCGATTTCCGGCAGGCGGCGCACAACGGAGACGGTAGGGGTTCTCTGAGGGGTGGGGTGAGAGAGACGGGCTTGGGGGGGGGGGGGGTAGGGTCATTAAGACAGTTATATATTATATAACCCCAGCTTCCCAGCCGTTCGATCAAGGAACCTCGACGACTGGGATTTCTTATAGGCAAAACGGGGCCGTTTGGTTATTACAGAAGACCAGACCGGGTTGGGGTGACTGGGCTGCGGGTTAGAGGTGGAAAATTTGGGCCTGGGGGTTTAATTTGAAGGCTGACCCAAAAATATGAAATCCTCGTTCATTTTTATTTCAAAACAAACTTAATTCAAAATTCCTTTTTTTTTCTTTTTCTCTTTTTTTTTTTCAAAATTTAATTAAAATCAAAATTAATTCCTAGAACTACAAAAACTAATTAAACCGAAAATGATAATTAACCCAATTAATTAAAAATAAATTAACAAAGAAACTACTCAGAATCAAAGCTAAAATTAAAAGTGCAAATTAAACTAATTTTTTGTGATTTTTCCATTTTATGAAAAAATTAATTTTCTAATTAATCCTAAAATGTAAAATTAAACCCTAAATGCAAATGCCAAGTATTTTTTTATTTTTTGTTGGTTAAATAAAATAAACATGCACAGACAAATGCAAACAATTAGCAAAAATGCAACAAAAATCCACAAAATTGTAAACACTGCAAGAAATTGTTTTGTTTTGAATTTATGGGAGTAATTCATATATGGCAAAAATCACGTGCTCACAGCTGCCCCTCTTTGCTCGGAAACACGAAGAGTTTTCGTGCAAAGATAAGTGAGCGGATACAAGCGATTTTTGCCCGTTTGAATACTCTGTATGAAGCATTTTTGAAAGATTTGACCGCACCCTGCTTCTGAGGTTGCCTACATATCCTTGGCTAAAAAGGAATCAGGTCAGTGTAGTTCGGGAATGTCTGATAGCTGGGACTACCATGAAGCTGTGATTTTACTGTTGCTGCTACTGCTTATTCAACCCCTTATTACACCATGTCAAAAGTAAAAGAAGCTAAACTAGACTATGATCTATGCTTTACAAAATCCTATCTAGATCTTCAAACTTGCTCTTGTGTTTCTTGTTGCCTTGTTGTCTTGTATTCTCTTGGTGAAATTCCTTTGTTGCCGCCTTGAATTGTAAACTGAGATGTTTCCCTTTCTCCAGGTGGATGCCTGACTGCTGAACTTGATATGTATTCCCATGCTCTCCAGGCGGGCTCCTGACTTCAAAACTTGAATGTATTCCCATGCTATCCAGGCGGGCTCCTGACTTCAAAAATAGACAAAGCAAAGAATTTGAAAGCTAAAACTTGAATTGTACTCCCTTGTTCTCCAGGCGGGCTCCTGACTGCTGCTTTTGAATGTATTCTCTGCTTTCCAGGCGGGCTCCTGACTTCAACTTGAAAAGTATTCCCATGCTATCCAGGCGTGCTCTTGAATTCAAAATAGATAAAGCAACAAATTTGAAAACTAAAACTTGAATTGTATTCCCTTGTTCTCCAGGCGGGCTCCTGACTGCTGCGCTTGAAAGTATTCCTATGCTATCCAGGCGGGCTCCTGACTTCAACTTGAAATGTATTCCCTGCTCTCCAGGCGGGCTCCTGACTGCTGCATTTGAAGGTATTCCCTGCTCTCCAGGCGGGCTCCTGACTTCGACAAAACAGATAAAACAAAGAAAATTTTCTGTCCCAGTTTGGTGGCTGGGCACATGGGTGAGTATTAAACTGAATCATTCTACCAACTATTACTAAGAATTTAAAAGTTAAGTCCTATTATCCAGGGAGGTCCTAACAACTGACAATTATAGATCTAAGCTATATCTTCTAAAGGTGTTGCTTCCGCTAAGTCCTATTATCTAAGAGGGTTTTAAACTACATCCTATTATCCAGGAAGATCCTGAAAATCAAAATCAAGTCTTGTCCTAAAAATGACACTTTTATGACTGAATTATAATACCTTATGACAGAATTTTATGCTACATCTTGTGATCCAATGGAAATCTTTAAAACTAGGTCCCATTATTTAGGAGGGTCCTGAAAACTCCTAATTGAATCCTATTTTAAACATGCAGACCAACTTATATTCCTCTGGGGATACATTTGTGCTAAATTATGTTACTCATGATTGTTTTGAAATTTAAACTAGGTCCCATTTTCAGGAGGGTCCTAAAACTTACTGTCAAACCTGTTTGATGCCTGCCTTTCCTTGTGGAGAGTTCCTTCGAAACAAACGAACTTTTCTGCCCCTGTTTCAATCAGAGAACATTTGGTCAGTTTAAAATGGTGGTTAGTTTATGGCATTCGTGCTGAAGATCCTTCCACTGCATTGTTTTGTTTTGACTGTCTTCCCCGCACTAGCCCTGAACCGCCTGACTTTCTGACTGACTTTCAAACCCCTTACCTTTGATGACCCAAGTGTTCTATACCCATGCTGTTGTTTCACACCTCTGACCCTTTATTTGAACCTTTGCATTTCCATGACATTACCAAATCATTCTACCGATGAAATTTCCGGTGATTCCTTGTACCTCCCTTTGCATCATGTTATCCTTAGTATGCTCTAACCATGCTGTGCTTTGCAATTTTGGAAGTTGGTAGTGAGCTTCAAAATCCTTTCTCACTTGCTTTGAACAGGACCGACATTGAAACATCTTAGGCAAATAAACCCCAAAAGAAAATGAAATGCAACGATTTTGCGAGTTAAGGATAAGAAGAATCCAAAATCGGATGACTGCTAAAAGGAGAAAGAAAAGACACT
Source organism: Nicotiana sylvestris (assembly GCF_000393655.2). NCBI lineage: Eukaryota > Viridiplantae > Streptophyta > Magnoliopsida > Solanales > Solanaceae > Nicotiana > Nicotiana sylvestris. Next base: position 23,291,638 of record NC_091059.1, read on the forward strand.
TATCTGAGTGGAAGAGCTGGTACCAATGATCATGACATTCATTTCAGATTAATCAGCCCAATCTGTCCAACCAATCAACTTTCAGTTGCTATACTTTGTTGCCCCAAAATTTCCATAACCTGACTTCTTCACCCAAACCTTGACCTTGTTCGTCCTGCGGTGCCTTGAAAGGTTTTCCACCAACATACCTTCCTCATTTGTTCATCTCTCAACTTACTTTCGCCTCAAGGTGCCCATGAAGGTTTTCACCAATAAGACTCTCTCATTTTTGATTTCTCTCAGCTCCCGTCGCCTTACGGTGCCCGTGAGGGTTTTCACCAATAAGACTCTCTCATTTTGATTTCTTTTCCCTCTTTGGACCAGAGTGTTGCCCCTGATGTGAATCACCGCTACCTGCTTGCCTTGGCATTTCTTGATGACTGATCGAAAGGTCTTTCTTTGAACCGTAATGTGGGCTTTTGGATGGAGTTAGAAAGAAAAGGCATAAAAGGCTCAAAACAACTCATCATGGGTTCAAAATTATAACTTTCGGAATCAGATTTCTTACAACAACCCCAACTTCTGTCCCAATTTCTTGCTTGGGGATTTTTGGATTTTTATTTTGATGGGATCGAACCGTGAGGCTGCCTACGTATCCTTAAAAGGAATCAAGTCGAACGTAGTTCATGTTATAAGAATTACTTTGTTTGTTGTGATTTTTCTTTTCTTTTCCTTTTCTTTTCTCTTCTTTCCTTCTTTTTCCTTTTGTTGTTGTTTTTCTTCTTTTTTTTCTTTTTTTTTCTTTTCTTTTCTTTTTTCCTTTTCTCTTTCTTCTTCTTTTTCTTCTCTCTCTTTTCATTCTTTTTCTTTTCTATTTTTCCTTTGCTCACCTTTCATGCTTGCGTTTCTGATCTTTGCTACTGATTTCGAAAGAGGGGTATGAAAGAAATAGATAAGGCTCAAAGGGGTAACGAAGGATAAAGTGTTTAGATAACAGAACAAAATGCCTTCGTCATTTCAATATTCAAAATATACCGAATACAAACAAGTACAATTGAACAAAGAAATCATACATAGTATCTCTTAACTGCATCAGAATTGATAGCCATTTCTACACATTTGCCTTCTACATCTGTCAAATATAATGCGCCATTGGACAACACTCTAGTTACAACGAGCGGCCCCTGCCAATTTGGGCGAACTTTCCTCTTGCTTCAACCTAATGAGGAAGAACGCGTTTCAATACTAACTGACCCACTTCAAAATTTTGTGGACGCACCTTCTTATTATATGCTCTTGCCATTCTCTGTTGATACGACTGGCCATGACATATTGCCGCCAGTCTTTTCTCGTCGATCAAACTCAATTGTTCCAAATGGGTTTTGACCCACTCATCATCATCGATCTCAGCCTCTGCGATAATTCGAAGGGATGGAATTTCCACTTCTGCGGGTATCACTGCTTCGCTGCCATACACCAACAAATAAGGAGTCGCCCCTACTGAAGTACGGACAATAGTGCAATAGCCCAACAATGCAAACGACAGCTTTTTATGGCACTGCCTAGAACCGTCCACCATTTTTCGAAGTATCTTCTTTATGTTCTTGTTGATTGCCTCGACTGCTTCGTTTGCCTTAGGGCGGTACGGGATAGAATTGCGATGTGTAATCTTGAACTGCTGACATACCTCTTCCATCAGATGACTATTGAGATTCGCCCCATTGTCTGTAATGATCACCTTCGGTATCCCAAACCGGCAAATGATATTTGAATGCACAAAATCAACCACCGCCTTCTTGGTTATAGACTTGAATGTTTTAGCCTCTACCCACTTGGTGAAATAATCAATGGCCACCAGAATAAACCTGTGCCCGTTGGACGCTGCTGGCTCGATTGGTCCAATGACATCCATTCCCCAAGCAACAAAGGGCCATGGTGCAAACATCGTATGTAATTCAGATGGTGAAGAATGAATCAAATCTCCATGCACTTGGCACTGATGACATTTATGCACGAAACTGATACAATATTGCTCCATAGTGAGCCAATAATAACCTGCTCGGAGAATCTTCTTTGCCAACACGTAACCACTCATGCGTGGTCCAAAGACTCCATAATGTACCTCGGTCATAATAGTTGTGGCCTGCCTAGCATCTATGCGTCTCAGCAGCCCAAGATCTGGAGTCCTTTTGTACAGAACCCCTCCGCTGAAGAAAAAACTGCTTGCCAACCGCCTAATTGTCCTCTTTTGATCACATGTGGCTTGTACTGGATACACCCTCATCCTGATGTATTCCTTGATATCGTGAAACCAAGGCTCGCCATCGAGTTCTTCTTCCACCACGTTACAATAAGCATGCCGATCGCGGACCTGAATATGCAACGGGTCTACATAAGCCTTATGTGGATGATGTAACATTGATGCCAGAGTAGCCAAGGCATCAACGACCTCATTATGAATCCTCGAAATATACCTGAACTCTTTTGATTGGAACCGCTGACAAAGATCATGTAAACATTACCGGTACGGTATGAGTTTTAAATCCTGTGTTTCCCATTCTCCCTGAATTTGATGCACCAGAAGGTCCGAGTCACCCAAGACCAAGACTTCCTGGACACCCATATCCACAGCCATCCTCAAACCCAGAATGCATGCCTCATACTCAGCCATGTTGTTAGTACAGTAGAACCGAAGTTGAGCCGTAACAGGGTAATGATGCCCTGTTTCAGAAACAATTACCGCTCATATCCCAACGCCTTTCATGTTAGCAGCCTCATCAAAGAAAATTTTCCATCCTGGCTTTTCAATCTGTTCCAATTCATCAATGTGCATTACCTCTTCATCAGGGAAGTAAGTCTTCAAAGGATCTTTTTCTTCGTCTACTGGGTTCTCAGCCAAATGATCAGCCAATGCCTGGGCTTTCATTGCAGTCCTAGTCACATAGACGATGTCAAATTCTGTGAGCAAGATTTTCCACTTTGCGAGCCTCCCTGTGGGCATAGGCTTCTGAAAGATATACTTTAGCGGATCCAAACGAGAGATGAGGTAAGTAGTGTAAGATGACAAATAGTGCTTCAACTTCTGTGCCACCCAAGTGAGGGCGCAACACGTCCTCTCAAGATGAGTGTACTTGACCTCGTAGGATGTGAACTTCTTGCTGAGATAATAAATGGCCTGCTCCTTCCTGCCGGTGATGTCATGCTGTCCCAACACACATCCAAATGAATTGTCCAAGACCGTCAAATACAGAATCAAAGGTCTCCCTAGTTCCGGTGGAACCAACATAGGTGGGTTTGACAAGTACCCCTTTATCTTATCAAATGCTTCCTGACATTCATCTGTCCACTTGACCGCAACATCTTTCTTTAACAGTTTGAAAATGGGCTCACAAGTTGTCATGAGCAGAGCAATAAACCAGCTGATGTAATTCAATCTCTCCAACAGACTCATCACCTCAGTCTTGTTCTTTGGAGGTGGTAATTTCTGGATGGCTTTGATTTTTGACGGGTCTAATTCAATACCTCATCGGCTGACTATGAATCCCAACAACTTTCCAGACGGAACACCAAACACACATTTTGCAGGATTGAGCTTGAGATTGTACCTGCGAAGCCTTTGGAAGAACTTTCTCAGATCTCTGACATGGTCAGACTGCTTTCTAGACTTTACAATCCTATCATCCACATAAACCTCGATCTCCCTGTGTATCATGTCGTGGAATATGGTTATCATTGTCCTCATGTAGGTTCCCCCAGCATTTTTCAAAACAAATGGCATGATCCGATAGCAGTACGTTCCCCATGGCGTGATGAATGTTTTCTTTTCTGCGTCTTCTTTATCCATTAAAATCTGGTGGTAGCCCACATAACAATCCACAAAAGAACCAATCTCATGTTTGGCACAATTATCGATCAATATATGGATGTTCGGCAGTGGGAAGTTATCCTTGGGACTCGCCTTGTTGAGGTATCGATAATCAACACACACCCTGGTCTTGCCATCCTTCTTCGGCACAGGCACTACATTGGCTAACCAAGTGGGATACCGAGTGACCCGAATGACATTTGCATCGAACTGCTTGGTGACCTCTTCCTTGATCTTCACACTCATATCAGTTTTAAATTTCCTCAGCTTTTGCTTGACAGGAGGGAATGCCGGATCAGTGGGGAATTTGTGAACCACCAAGTCAGTGCTTAGACCTGGCATGTCGTCATAGGACCATGCAAAAATGTCTTTATACTCGAACAGTGCTTTAATTATCTCCTCTCTGAATTGTGGTTCGAGATGGACACTTATTTTAGTTTCCTGGACATTATCTTGGTCCCCTAAATTGATTGCTTCTGTATCACTCAGGTTAGGCTTGGGTTTTTCTTCAAAATGGCTTAATTCTTTACTAATCTCATCAAAGACTTCATCCTCGTCATATTCCGATTCAACATCACATTCTATTTCTTGAATTACTATTTCAGAAATAAATTGGCTTTTAAGACTGGGCCGGAGATTCCGCATGCATGTCATATCATTGAAGCTAGCATAAAAAGAACTGTACAAGGAAGAAAAGAAAAACAAAAATAAAACTATCAGGAAGAGAGGAAGAGAGGAAAAGAGAAATTGCATTTCATTGAAATTAAAGATAACAGGGTTTATACATCCAAACGGACGGAACATAGAATCTGAATTACAACCCTGGAATAATCCAGATAAATTGAAAGAAAATCAAAGCAAACTACCAAAACTCCCTCCTGTTGGGGAGAGGAGTAGCTTCCCAATTGTTAATCTTTGCACTGGGCCCAACGAATTGCACATCCGCCTTGCTAGAACCCTCTCCAGCTTCCAACACGTTCACATCGGCGAATATCCTCACGAACCTTTCCATCAAATCTCCATCCACATCAACCACTGAACTGGGAACCGTCGTCACTGGGCGCTTTCTAGTACCAGGCCTGACAAATGATCTGGAAAGACGCGGGACTGGCTTTGGAAGGGCCCATGCTCTTTGTTTCATTTTCCTGGCTCTTCTCACATCCGCAATTGCGGGCTTGAACCCCAGACCAAATGTATCCAAGTTTTTGGGAAGAGAAATCGGCTGTACGATACCTTGCAGAGATGCACCCAAACCCTTGCCCGGTACAAAACCATTTTTCAACATTTCGCCGGCTACCATGACTGATGCCGCAGCTACCCTGGGAGTTGGAATGCACTTCCCTTCTGGAATTTTCTCTATCGGTACTGTGTCAAAAACCTGATAAACCCATGGCCCCTTATCGTCTTTGGCCTCTATGAGCGGGACAATGGCATCGTTGGGAACACACAAATAGTATAGTATAGTGTACAAAAATTTCCTTATCTTCGCCGTGTACAACAATTTCCTGTCGATCCCATTCAAACTTGACCATTTGGTGTAGAGTAGATGGGACTGCTTTGGCAGCATGAATCCAGGGTCGTCCTAATAGCAGATTGTAAGAAACATCCACATCGAGCACCTGGAATTCCATAGTAAATTCAACTGACCCTATTGTGAGCTCAAGCACTATGTCCCCGACTGAATCTTTCCCTCCACCGTCGAATCCCCGATCGCAAATACTATTCTTGTGAATTCTTTCATCCTCCACTTTCAGCTTGTTCAACGTGGAGAGAGGACAAATGTTCGCACTAGACCCATTGTCAACTAGTACCCAAGTAACCACAGAATCTTCGCATTTCACCGTCAGATAGAGGGCTCTATTGTGCTCAGTACCCTCCACGGGCAATTCATCGTCAAAAAAAGTGACTATGTTTACCTCAAATATCTTGCTAGCTATCTTTTCCAAGTGGTTTACTGAGATTTTGTCAGGAACGTGGGCCTTATTCAAGATCTTCATCAAAGCCCAACGATGCTCGTCTGAATGGATCAATAATGACAATAACGAGATCTGAGCTGGTGTCTTCCTTAACTGCTCCACAATGGAATAGTCCTACACTTTCATCTTTCTCAAGAACTCCTCTGCTTCTTCCTCAGTCACAGCTTTCTTCACCATTACTGGGTTATCTTTGGAGGTTTTAGCTTTTCTCAACTCTTCGGGGGCAAAGCATCTCCCTGATCGAGTCAATCTATGGGTCTCACACACTTCTTCTTTAACCTCTTTCCCCTTGTAAGTTACTGTCACTCGTTCATAATTCCACGGGACCGCCTTGCTGCTGACTATCGGTAATTGAGTTACTAATTTGATAACAATAGGATCTGTGCGGGCACCCTTCACAATTACCACAGGCTTGTTTGTCATTCCTGGCATAACCACTTTTGCCCTTTCATGTTTCCCTACAGCGTCAATTGAGTACCCCTTCTTGACCCACACAGATGGTTCATTATTTGCTCCGTTCAACTTGATCACAAACTTCTCACTTGTTGACTTTTCAAACGGCTTGGCTTCACTAGCCCGAATCATTATAATAGTTTGTGAAGGCTTCTTAGGCTCCCCTCCCTTATGCACTATCTCAATCATATTTGTCTTATGATGGGCTGGCAAGGGATTCTGATTGATATTGGGTGCCTCCGGAGCTTGGACCTCAATCCGATTTGTATCAGTGAGCTCTTGAATAGCTGTTTTCAATTTCCAGCATTTCTTTGTGTCATGACCCGGGACCCCTGAATAATACTCACAACTCACCGAGCGGTCAAGATTTCTAGGAGGGGGATTAGGCAGTTTAACCTCAATCGGATTCAACAAACCCAACTGTCTCAGTCTGTGGAATAGACTAGCATATGACTCTCCCAATGGAGTGAAAGTCTTCTGCTTCTGCAACCTCTCATTCTTAAAGGCTTGATTAGGCCGAAAACCTGTTCTAGGGGGATTTCTGTAGGCTTTTGGGGGTGGACGGGTATTTTTCGGAGCTGGGTATGGATTTTGTGGAGCTGGCGCACGCCATTGTGCGTGAGTAGGAGGTTGGGTATAGGTTTGTGTGTGATGGACGGAAAAATGGGGATCTGGCGGTGGGTAGTAGTGTTGTGGTGGGCTATATGGGGTGTGTGGGTAAGTTTGGTGATAGGGTCGAGGCGGGTTATAGTAACATGGGAGGTTCCTGGATCTGACCCAAGCTCCCGACTCAATTGTCGCAACATCCTCTTTCTTCTTCTTCCCGAGTACACCCCCAGTACCGTTTTGAATAGCTTGGGTGGTCGCTTTGATTGCTGAATAACTCATGATCTTGTTGGACTTGAGTCTCTCCTCAACCATGCCTCCCATTTTTACAACTTCATTAGAGGACTTGCCCACTGCTGACACCAAGTGACCGAAATAAGTGGGCTCCAAAGCCTGCAAGAAATAATCAACCATCTCACTTTCCTTCATCGGAGGGTCAACCCTCGCTGCTTGCTCTCTCCAACGGAACCCATATTCTCTGAAACTCTCACCGGGTTTCTTCTCAATCTTCGTCAATGACAGACGGTCTGGGATAATTTCAAGATTATACTGAAAATGACAGGTGAAGGCTTGGGCCAAATCATCCCATGTGTACCACCTGCTGTGATCTTGTCTAGTATACCATTCTAACACTAATCCACTCAGACTTTGGCTGAAATATGCCATCAGCAACTCATCTCTTCTGCCTGCTCCTCTCATCTTGCTACAGATCCTCTTATGTGTGCTACTGGGTCACCATGCCCGTCGTATAGATCAAACTTGGGCATTTTGAACACTGCTGGTAACTGAACATCTGGGAACAGACATAAATCCTTATAGGCCACACTTACTTGACCTCCTAACCCCCTCATATCTCTGAATGATTGTTCTAAGCTTTTGACCTTTCTGATCATCTCCTCATGTTCGGGATTCTTGGGTGGCTTCTCGGTTTCAGCCGTGAGATCAAGATGAGGGGTGTAAGAATATGGTTCTGGAACTTTGAAGGTGGGTTCAGGGGATAAAATTGGTTGTGTGAGTCTGGAACAAAGGTTAGCTGGAAGATCGGTGTAATGTAGTAGGTGGAGGTGCCACGAAAACAGGTGTGATTGTTGGGGGAGGGTGCGGGACTTGTCTGGGTGGAGGAGCTTGTGATGTATGGGAAGTGGTGATGTGGCATTGTTGGTAGAGGGGAAAGGCTAGAGATGAGTTCACAGTGGGGGGTTCCTGAGGTTGATCCAATAGTGAGATATAAGAAGGTTGGTGGGATAAACCGGCGGTGGATGCCCCTTCGCCCAGGCTTGGTACATTTCAGCCATTTGCTGCTTTAACTTATACATCTCTTCCCTCATCGCATTAACATCCAATTCTTCCACCTCTTTTGACGGATCAACAATACTTGCTTCCAATTCTTGGTTGGCCATGTTCAGCTTGTCTTTTGATCGGGTGTTGTATGAGTGAGTTGCCAGAATGCCAATCAACTAACCACCTACCTGGACTCAATACATCAACAACAACCTTGTTAGTGGTTAGGGCTTTAACAAATTAGTAATCACACATTTGGGGAATGAATTCACCTAAGCAGTTAACCGTTTCTATCATGCATTGGATCGGCTGCTTGCGTCATCCCGACTTTTCCATTTGCAACTTTCTTTTTTTTCTCTTTCTTTTCATTCTAGACTTTGCTTTTCTTTGTTTTTATCTTCTCATTTCCCTCTTGTCTTGCCATTGTTTCTTTCTCTTATTTTTCTCTCTTTTCTTTTCTTTTTTTTCCTCTTGTTTTTCCTTCTTTTTTTCTTTTTTTTTCTTTGGTTGTGGTCGAATCCTATGGAGATTGCCTACGTATCATGACCCCGCATGAATCAGACCGAGCATAGTTCTGGGGGATAAGTGTGAAAGTAAATAATAAAACAATTTTTGGGGATTTTCAATTTTCATAAAAGCATGTGCTTTGATTACAAAACTCAAAACTAACAGACTCCAGGAGAAACCAACAGACACTGATGAAAAGATGAAATACATACTCCAAAAATAAAATATCACACTTCAACAGAAGAAAGTACAGACTCGAAAACAAATGACAAACTCCAGCAGAAAGAAGATACAGACTCAACACAACTGACAGACTCTAACGGAAAAGGAAATACAGGCTCAAACAAAAAAAAATCATGAATACATCAATGCTCCTGGTGCCCGCGGGACATCATTCGGTTTGGCCACGGGCCTATATGCAAGATCCCTTTGAAGTCGGTCCAAGTCACTCATAATTTGCTTAACAAATGTCATCACTGCCGCAAAGAAGGTGGTGCGAGTCATATTCTCACAGACCTGGCACTTCATAACAATGTAATTGGCGATGTTTCTAATTCTCTCTCTTGTGACACCTTTTTCTTGTAACAAACGCCAAATCTGCTGGGCCCTAGCCTCCAAAGTTTGTTCGGCCACTTGATTCTGCTCCTGAAGTTGTTGCAAATCTATTTCTAATTGTGCCAATGTTGTATAACAATGCTCTCTTTCAACTTTGAAGTCTTTAGCCTGTTTGATCATTTTGCTTTCCATGGCGATAACCGTTTTCTTTAATCCTGCGACCTCATCATCGTACTTTTCTTTCAACTGCTTAACCAGACGTGCTCGTTCATCTGCGTTTTTAGCCAATTGCTTTCAAGCCTTGGCTAGTTCACTTTCTGCTTTGTTCAAATCAAAACTATAATCATTGACTTTCTGCCTCAAGTTAGCTATGAGTTTTTCATCTTTGGCACTTCGGGCGGGGTTTTCTACCGCTATTTTCATTTTTTGAATTTGGGCTCGAAGGGCCTCATTTTCTTTAGCTAGCTCTTTCTTTTCACCTTCGTCCGTCGCAATTTGCAAGCTATTCTCGAATTGAAGTTCTTTGACTTGTTTTTCCAACTTTCCTATTGTGGCTCTGTACTCGTTCTCCTTGGCCAACCAAGCCCATTGTTCTTGCGATGCCTCAACAAATTCCTGAATGTGAGGCTTTTTGGCTGGTCTTTCTGGTTCAGCCCTTGCAGTGTTCTTCTTCCTATACCAGGCAAGATAGGCGGGTGAGACTTCGCCTCTAGATAAGTCACGCGCCCGAGTGTTCACTGTCAAATACTGGCATTCATTCCAAATAGAATGAACTGTTTCATCATGAAATTGACCGTTGGAACTAACCTCGACCGCATAAATACTAAGATTTTCATCTGGGTGCGTCACCTGACACCTTCCCAACTATCTCATCGCCCGGTAAGGAGCGTAAGGCTGGATACCTCGCAGACTCATTAGGAGGAAGTAAGGACCAGTGGCGGGCATATACACAATTTCTTCAACAGGAAGCCAACCCAATGTCCATCTATTTGTCCCGCGGTAATGGAACGAAGGCAGGATACCCAATCTCTGAACCCCTCTGGCAGCTTGAACCCTGAAATCCTTGTGTCAAACTCTTCAATGCAACTTTTCTTTGTGGACCCGTAACTCATATACTGAGGGCGATGACACAGGTGCTCGATCATCCACATCTGTAATAGCAAATTGCATCCCTCAAAGAAATCTGCCCCAGCTTTACAAGTTGTGAGAGCTCGGTACATCTCAGATACTATCATATGGGCAAGAATGCTTTTAGCATTGGTAATCAGGACCTTGACGACTCCAGTCACCCGCAAATCGATATTCCCGTAT